>NC_090440.1:1485765486-1486068204 GCF_031143425.1 Pleurodeles waltl | reverse complement strand
CCAAAGGGCTTCTTTGTGCACAGCCTCTTGTTCACAGATTCACTCTCCACTCGCCTGCTCTGTGTCCTACAAGGAAGAACCAGCTGTGTCCCAAGCATCCCTCACCCTTTGTTACCTCAACACTCCAGGAGGACCCACAGGTACCACCTTTAAATCTGCAAGAACAGACCTTTTCCAAGTGGTCCCCCTCAGTGGCCCTGCACCAGCTCCAACAGACTTTCCACCGTTGCTCCGATTGGAACCAGGAGCCGCCCGAACTTCTCTAGCTGGCACAGTGTGCCCACCGATGACCTAAACCAACCTGCAAAAGCAGAACTTGGTAAAACAACTGTATGATTTTTTATGTATTTCTAAATGTGACTCCCTATTGGTTCTTATGGTGTGTAATTACCCACAGAAAGACTGCATTTATTAAAACTTCAAAAATCCATGTATTAAAAAGTACTTTACCAATTTTAATAATCTTTGTCTTAAATAAAAACCTGAAGTATTTTTATAAATTGGTCTCAAGGTATTCCTTCAAATGTGTGAGTTGCATGATTGATACTGTGAGTATAACAAGTGCTTTGCACTTCTCCAAGATTAGCCTCACTGCTCAATCAGGCTACCTCAAAATTTAGAGCATTAGGTGATCTCGTTTTTACCT
Source organism: Pleurodeles waltl (assembly GCF_031143425.1). Taxonomy (NCBI): domain Eukaryota; kingdom Metazoa; phylum Chordata; class Amphibia; order Caudata; family Salamandridae; genus Pleurodeles; species Pleurodeles waltl. Next base: position 1,486,067,558 of record NC_090440.1, on the reverse strand, counting down.
CTTGAAACCAACGTGTGGTTGCCTGGACTCCCTATACAGTGCGCCTAGTTTTGCACACTACATAGAGGACCAGCCTTCCACATCCCCTTTGTGCTCTGTGTTGGTCAGCATGACTGCTGGGATGCAGGCTTGGGAAAACACTGTGTTAGTCTGCTCTCAGATGAGGCTGCTGAGCAGACGGTTGACATCACCTTTTGCTGGATTTATTCCTGCTGTGTTTTTCTAAAACATGAGATCCACTTGTCCCGTCCATCAATGGGGACAGTTTGGTTCTGAGCGCTTCTTTGTCCATCTTTGCCCATGGCCTATTGATGGTCCCTGATGTGCCATTCTGTACCAGGAGACATATTTTGTCTCAGAGCAGCTCTGCTGTTTTTTCCCCAGTGTTGTGCTCTATCTTCTTAAGCATTCCTGCATGTCGGGGAAGTTCCATTTGAGATCCCGCCTGCCATGCCGGATGCAATGTTGTTGGGATATCAATCAGTCAGAAATACTTTATTCAGTTAGTTAAAACCATAAAAACACACACATACATGTTAAGAAGATTTATTTTACATGCACTGTAAAGTGAATTTTATATTACAATAGAATTTCCCTAAAAAATGCATTTTACAAATACTAACATCTGAAAAGAAAAAAGTTCCAATACAGATACATGTCACAAAGTAGATAATATCAACATAATATAAAAACAAAACTTTCTTATTGATTTTTTAAAACTCCTGACAAGGGACTAAAAACATAGGAGCATACTAGCAGTTTTAAAGAGGCATTTTTTTTAAAAAAATAGCAAGTGCTTCTTTTGCAAATATAAAATGTCTAAAACTCTGTTGTGATGAAGATACACATTACTGTTACATTAGACAATTGATTGCAGCATACTGTTTCACTGAATTGCATCTTCTTAATTCTAAGCGAGTCTGCTAAAGATAATTAGCAACATAAAAGCTGCGAGAAAACAGGGCTGATTGCAGAGGCCCCCTAACTTTTTGCCCCCATTTTCCACTTTTGGCTGGTGTTTTCCTGACTCTGATGGTGCCCTGTGCACTGCTAACCAGTCCCAGGGCCTGTGCTCTGTGTAAAATCAATATGCCAATTAGGCTAATTATACTTGGCTAAGTCAACCTACCTATAAGTCCCTAGTATATGGTAGGGCATGTAGGTTTAGTTACCACAGCATAGGTAGTGCACCCATAGGTGCACTGCTGAGGTGTCCAGTGCCATTTTAAAGGCAGGCCTGCCTTGCTGGCTGCTTTTAAGTTAAAGTTGTATGCAATTTCGTCTTTGGAATTAAAAGTAGTTTCAAAGTCTTAAACTACCTTACTTTTACATATGTCACCCCTCAGGTGTGCCCTATGTGCCCCTAGGGCTGGGTGCTATGTAACTATAAGCAGGGACCTTATACAAGTAGTTTTATAAGCCCTGGTGAGGTATGTGCCCCTAGGGCTGGGCGCCATGTAACTATAAGCAGCGACCTTATACAAGTAGTTTTATAAGCCCTGGTGAGGTAAAAAAAGGCAAATTAATTTTCCCTCTTTGTAGTGAATGGCCTTCATAGTCTAGAATGTGGAGACTTTATTTTAATTTTAAAAGTCCCCTTAAGTGACAGATACAAGAGTTTGGTATCAAATTAATTGTTATAATAAATCCCACAGCTTCCAGTTGTGGGATTTAATATAACTTGTTCAGGTAAAGAGTTTTAAACTTTACCTGAAAAGTTGCCAATTTCAGCCCTGCATTGTTTTTGCTGCTGTGCTCTGATGGCCAGCCTCTGGCAGCCTGGCCAGGCTGCCTTGATGAGGTGTGAAGTGGCCTGGCTTCAAACAAAGAGATGTGCCTGTGGGAGGGAATCCCCCCTCAGCAGTTGGTGAGGCAGGAAGGGGGACGGCTGCCAAACTGGTCTTCAAAGGCAGAGAAGGACATTTGGAACAACCCAGCAACACCCCCACATCTTACAACCCCAGACAACTAGGTGCCTCCTTGATTAGATTGTGAGAGGGCAGGAGAGGGGTGTGTTTATGATTTTTAGCCACACCAGTGGGTGGGCTCAGCCAGATGTAACCTCCAAAAATAATTTTCAGCCATGATGGATTTTTGAAGAATGTTGCCTCCTGGGATTGCTTTTTGCCACACTTCCCAGGAAGTGGTCATCACAGGGGGAAGGACCCTGCACCTGATTGGAGAATCAGGACCCCCCTCTTTTTCACCCAGGAGCAAGGATAAAACTAGCAGACCTGCACTCATACCTCAGTTCCCTACCACATCCAACAAGGAAGAACCAAAGGAGAAGAAGGACTGCCCTGCTGGACTCCTGGCCTGCACCTGGAACCTGCACTCAGAAGGACTGCACCAGCTGCACACTTGGGCTTCACCACAAGAAGGACTTTGCCTGACTTCAACTGGTTCAAGGAGGTACTCCCTGTTTGCAACAGGTAAAAAATTGCTAACCAACCAGAGTCCCCTGCACCAACTCCTGAAGAAATCAACCAGCTGACCACTGCCCAGTGGCCAAAAAGGAGTTTGCGCTAGGTGCATTCTGGGAGTTGTAGTCCGCACCCCCCAAGGATCATCTCAGAGCTTCTGGACCTTTGGGGTGAGCTGTGGACTCCAAAAGAACCTTAAAAGAACATCTGGGAGAAGACCCAGAAGTTTGGATAAGTTTGGAGAACTTTTGAAAAAAAGCTCCATAGAGGGACCGACCCGCCACGGCAACTCTAGCCGGCTTGCCTCAACCGCGACCCGGACAGATTTGAAGGTTCGTCCCGGTGAAGAAAATCTCCAAAAAAGAGACTAAGCCCAAATGTACAAAGTTGACTGGGACCTCCCAACCAGCGTATCCGAGGAGGGATCCAAGGACGTCGGAGCAAGATCCAGGTTTACCCCGGTAGAAGGATTTTCACCTCGAAAAAACAACTAAGTACGAAGGTAAAAATCTCTACAGAGGATTCCCGCAACGTGTATCCGGAGAAGGGTTCCAGGAGGTTGGATTGGACTGGCAGGTTCGCCGGCTGAAGAAAATCTTCCGAAAAATGACTAAGTACGAAGGTAAACTTTTGACTGAGGCCTTCCGCAGCCTGTAGCCGAGCCGGGCTCCATCGCGGTCGGCCTTAAACTTTGACTTTGCCATGGTCGAGGTGCAACCAAATGACCCGATTGGCGCTTTTTGTTTCTAGGCATTTAAATTCTTTAAAAATTCAAATCTCCAGTTCCACTTATCTGATTTTATTTGTTTTTGTGTCATTTTAAAGATAAAAATATAAACTATTTTTATAAATTGGTTTTGGATGTTTAAAGTGTTTCCTGTGTTTTATTTAATTACTGTTTTGTGATATTTTAATGCTTTACACTCTGGTTCCTAAGTTAAGCCTTGTCGCTCGTTGCCAAGCTACCAAGGGTTGAGCTGGGTTTAATTTACTGACACCTAACTGGACCTAACTGGAGGTTAGTGGCCTATTGCTAAGTGTAGGTACCTACCTGCCCTTACCAATAACCCATTTTCCAACAAAACCATACTAAGGGACTTGAAAATAAACCAAAGCTGGTATTGCTTGCTGAAAGTATTTCCCTCTGATCAGAGGTACTATAAATTGTTGTTGCAAAACACAGTAGTGATCGCAAATCAAAATAAACTGCATGGTATCTTGCTACCTTGCAAATAAAATTTATCACAGGATCAGGTGCCCACCTCATCCACCTTGTGTCAACCCTGTGGGTGCCCTCAGTATTTAATGTAATAGATTTAATCTGAATCTGATCAATAAAAAATAATGGAGAGGTATTTGTGACCATGACTAGATAGGGCTTTAAAGATGGTTATATTCTTAGTATTGTATGGGCCCATACAGAAGATTTCTCTTGTCTCTCTTTCTGACTCAATAATTGATAGAAAATGCTTGTTTACCCAGATCAAGTCTCTCTAACATGGCCTTCAAGTTTTCAAATAACTCCAGCCATCCCAGTTTAACCATTACTTCATTGTTATACTTGAGTCACAAGACATATAGGCCCTCATTACAACCCTGGCGGTCGGTGATAAAACGGCAGTAATACCGCCAACAGGCCGGCGGTAACAAAAATGGAATTACGACCACAGTAGAAACCGCTCAGACAGACAGCCACTTTAACACACCGACCACCATGGCGGAATCAACAAGCACCACAGCTGTAACCGCCAACAGCCAGGCGGAAGACAATGTACTGCCCACTCTATTATGATCCGCCTATACGCCACCTTTTCTGGGGCGGTACCAACATCATCAAAAGCCTAGCAGAAACAGATCTCAGAAGTCAAAGGACTCACCTGTGGAGACTCAGGGAACAACCGTGACGCCATGGAGCCCGAGCTGCACATATTCCCCATGCTCATCTACCTTCTGCTGCATTATGAACATCAACGCCGGCAAAGAGGACCAGGGTGAGTACTGCCGCTTAGCACACAAGGGAGGGGGAGGAAAAAGAGAGTGACAAACACATGCAACACACAACACCCCCAACATCATACACACAACCAGATGCAGGAACATTACATTTTCACCCTGTACCCCTCAGTAATAATGCGAGGACAAAATTATTTGAAGAACGTGAGTGTAATACGGCCAAATACTATGAATAAGTGCATCAAAATCAAAATGTATATACATATTTACAAATGTAGGGACACTGCCCAGTCCTCAATGCCTGAGGCATCAGGTCGAAAATAGACAGCCACCTCAGGGGGATGGGGAATGGGGGGGCACCTCAGCCGGAAGATGGTACAGCACTACTGGTCCAGGAGGGGGCAACATGCCCTGTGCGCTGTCCTTGGGTAGTGCAAGGTCACAGTCTCTCAAGTGGGTGGTTTGTCTACTGCTTGGTACTGGGGAGTACAGGGCCACAGTCTCTTAAGTGGGTGGTTTGCCCACTGCTTGGTCCTGGGTAGTAAAAGGCCACAGTCTCTCAAGTGGGTGGTTTGCCCACTGCTTGGTCCTGGGGAGTGCAAGGACACAGTCGCTCTAATGGGTGGTTTGCCCACTGCTTGGTCCTGGGGAGTGCAAGGCCACAGTCTCTCAAGTGGGTGGTTTGCCCACTGCTTGGTCCTGCTTGGTTCCAAAAGGAATGCATTTGTCTATTGCAAACGGGCTGCCAGTCCCTGGATGGCATTCACAATGGTTGACTGCCCAACAGAGATGGATCGCTGGAGGTCAATAGCCTCCTCACTCAGGGCAGCAGGGCTAACTGGGGCAGGGCCTGAGGTGCATGGGGCAAAGGAGAAGCCCACCCTCCTGGGTGAGCGGGCACGGGAAACATGCTGAGGGGCTGCTGGGAGGACGGTGCTGGTGCGGGGGTGGCGGCTGTACCTGTAGTTGGGGTGGGCTCAGAGGTGTCCACCACCACCAGGGAGCTTCCATCGGAGGTGGTATCACTGTCTGAACTGTCCCCTCCTGTCTCCGCTGTGGTGCTTCCCTCGCCCTTTATTCCACCGGTGCCCTCACCATCAGTGGATTAATCCTCCTGGGCCCTATGGGATGCAGCTCTCCCCGTCTCCGGTGCCTCTGCTCCTCCGCCAGATGATGCTAATGCACATAAGGACAGGGTGACAAAACAAAAAGGGGGGGAGAGACAAAGGATACACTTGGTCAATGGTGGCAACAACACCACCGTTGGTGTACATGATACACACACACACACAGGGAACAGCCCTACACACTAGGCAATGCACTAACAGTCACAATGTTAGTCACCAGCCCATGGACAGGGACACCTAACGCCAATTGCATTATACCTGAGACACACAGACCCCTACCCAGTAGTGGATGCCAACTAGCTTGGTTGGAGGAAGTTTACGTCAGACCCTGCCTAACATGCGACCTACCCTACAATGTCCGGCCTAGCCTAGGGGAACCCACAGGCCCACATCCCCCACCTGGTTGCCACCCCACCACGCTCAAGTAGTATATTGGGGCACTGTACTCACCCCCTTGTGGCTGCTGTGATGCCCTCAAGTGCCCATCCAGCTCCGGATAGGCCACTGCCAGTATACAGGCCACCAGGGGGCTCAGGGTTCGACAGGCAACCCTTCCTCATTGGGAGGCCATCCCCACCTGGGCCTCTGCAGTCTTCCGTGCCCAGCGTCTCAGGTCCTCCCACCGTTTCTGACAGTGGGTGCTCCACCTGGCTTAGACCCCTAGGTTCTGCACATCCTTGGTGATGGCACACCATATACAATTTTTCTGATGGGCACTGACCTGCAGAGAAATACACATGGGAAAAGGTATCAGTCAGACCATCCTGCCTGTTACACTCATGGCCCACCATAGCCCTCACACACCCTTACGCACAAACATTTCCCACCATCCATGCAGCATGCTGCCCCGGGCCCTTCCACCAACCCCCCCAAACAAGGCCTTCAAACACACCGCCACAATGCATTCATGCCCCATGCATCATGCTCACAGTGTACTCACCTGTTGGTCTGGAGGCCGATACAGCATTCGGTACTGGGGTAGGACCCAATCCACCAGTCTCTCCAACTCCGCCGTGGTGAAGGCAGGGGCCCTTTCCCCAGTGACACAAGCCATGGTCGGTTGCAGACACAGGTCACAGCAGCACATTCAGTGTAGGTCCTCTCCTGTTGAAGGTCAGGTAGCAAGTGAGTGCGCAGATAGAAAATGGCGGTCACGTCCATGGCGATGTGTACCATCACCAACGGCGTACATCACTATTGGCCACTGAAACCCATAGGGCCCAATTGTAACCAATGAGGAGTTGCACGGCGGTTCTCAACCGCCTCCCGCAATGTCACACAATGTCAGCCGAATTACCTAATTTCCACATGTCCCTCCTAACAGAACAGGTGGACGCCATTTCGGGGGGGGGGGGGGACAGACCATGGAACCCAACAGCGTCACAGTACACATAAGCACCATTTGGGCCTATCCAAACATATACTGTTACAGTCACAACATGCAATGGAGAGTAGTGTTTGGAAATATGGGATACTGACCAGCTGCTCAATGTTTTGCCCCCTAGATAGCAACCAGTGCAGATAAACAGGAGATGGAAACATCCCCCCATTTACAGGCCCCTGGTGGACTTGGCAACAATGGAGAACAGGCACATTATCCTCACCTATAAACTGGACAGGGCCACAATCACAGAGCTGTGTGTCCAATTGGAGTCTGACCTGAGATCTGCTATCCGTTACCCCACTGGGAACCCCCCTCTTGTGCAAGTCCTATCTGTGCTCCATTTCCTTGCAACTGACTCCTTCCAAGTGACAGTGGGCTTGGCAGCAGGAATGTCACAGCCAATGTTCTCAATAGTGCTGACCAGATTGTTGTCTGCCCTGATTAAACACATGCGCAGCTACATTGTTTCCCCCCAAGTGGAGGATTTGGCCACAGTGAAAGCTGATTTCTTTACAATGGGACATATCTCCAACATTATTGGGGCTATGGTTGGTAGACATATTGCATTTGTCCCCCCCCCACTGGAGAAATGAACAGGTGTTCAGAAATCAAAAGAGCTTTCACTCAATGAATGTGCAGATAGTGTGCCTGGTGGACCAGTACATCTCCCAGGTCAATGCAAAGTATCCTTGGTCTGTGCATGATGAATTTATCCTGAGGAGTAGCAGCATCCCATATGTGATGGCTCAACTCTAGAGGCACCAGGTGTGGCTAACAGGTGAGCCCTGGTTCCCACCCAGTGGATGTTGGTGTATGGGTATGGTGTGGGCCCTAAGGGTTAGTGTGTGTCTAAAAATTGTCCCTCGATATTTGCAGGTGACTCTGGTTACCCCAACCTCTCATGGCTACTGACCCCTATGCGGAATCCCAGGACAAGGGCAGATGAACGTTATAATGAGAAACATGGGCGAACAAGAAGAATCATAAAGAGAACATTCGGCCTCCTGAAGGCTAGGTTCCGTTGCCTCCATCTCACAGGTGGTTCCCTGTGCTGCTCACCCAAGAAGGTCTGCCAGATCATCGTGGCATGCTGTATGTTGCACAACCTTGCCTAAGGTCACCAGGTGCCTTTTCTGCAGAAGGATGAGGCTGGAGATGGGCGTGTGGCAGCAGTGGACCCTGTGGACAGTAAAGATAAGGAGGCAGAGGATGAGGACAACAGAAGTGCAACAATTCATCAATACTTCCAATAACATACAGGTAAGACAGTATAACTTCACTTTTAATTGACAGTTTTATGTTTGACATTGTCACTGGAAGGCTGATTATCCCACTTCTATGGCCACTTACTGTACCCTTTGGCATCTCTATTTGCAGATCTTTGTGCCCCACTATCGCTCCTGGTGTGTTGACTGCAGCCAACTACAGGTCATTCATATGTATACATTACTACTGCAGTGTTTAAAGCTTGTTAAACGAATACATAGTTCAATCATTTGACAGACTCCATACTTGTAGGTTATAAGTAGAGGGGGATGTACAATGGGCTGGGGTGATGGTGGAAGAAAGTCCAGGATAGGGTCCAGGATAGAGTCCAGGATAGAGTCCAGTCTATGTGGATCATAGGTGCATTGTCCAAGGACATAGGAAGGGGAGCAATGGTAGTTCAAGGTGGACAGGGTGGGACACAAGGGTGACAATCATGAGAGTTTTATTTTCTGGCAGTGGTCTTGGCAATAGTCTCTGGCTTCTGCCTGGATCGCAGGGAACGTTTGCGGGGTGGTTGTCCTTCTGCAGGGGGAGGGGTGCTGGTGGTTGTCCTTATGCAGGGGGAGGGGTGCTGGTGGCCTGTTGGTCCTGTGGCGGGGCCTCCTGTCCACTAGTGTCAGCAGAGGTGGAGGGCTGTTCAGATGTCTGGCTAGTGGAAGTGGCCTGCTGGTGTGAGACTGCCTCCCTCATAATCTTGGACATGTCTGCCAGCACCCCTGCTATGGAGATCAGGGTGTAGTTGATGGCCTGCAAGTACTCCCTGATCCCCTGGTACTGTCCCCCCTTTAGCCGCCTGTTCTCCTGCACATTGTCCAGGATCTGACCCATTGTGTCCTGGGAATGTTGATATTTTCCCAGGATCTCGGAGAGTGCCTCCTGGAGAGCCGGTTCCCTGGGCCTGTCTTCCCCCTGGTGCACAGCTGGCCTCTCAGTGTCCCTGGTTGCCTGTGCTCTGTCCCCTGAACCGTGTGCCCTGTGCCACTGACCCCAGGTACCTGATTGTCTGTGGCCTCGGGTTCCTGTAGAGGTGAGCACACTGCTGATTGACATGTCCTGGGGATAGAGGTATGGGTATGCTGGGTGGGTGTTGTGGTGGTGTTTCCTGATGGGGGAAGCTATGTGGTGGTGTGTGACCGTTCTCGGGGAACCAGCTGTCCAGTGGTCCCTTTTAGGCCAGGTAGGTCATCAAGATCCTGAAGACCAGAGTTGCTGTCATCACTATGGGCCTCTTCAGTAGGGGGACTGAATAGTGCTGGCACCTCGTCTCCGCTGACATTGGCTGGGGTACCTGTGGGGATGTAAATGATGTGTTATGGTTAACGTGTATGATAGTACATCCGTGGTTTCACCTCTATGGTTGGATTTGCCCTGCCAGCTTTCACCTGTGTATGTTAGTGTATGGTGGAATAGTTAATTCTCTATGGTGTGCATGCTTTAGTGATGAGTGCCCATGCAGGCCTGTGAGGGGTGTCCATGCATTGGAACAGCATGCAGGGCTTGGCATTGGGATGAGTGGGTTGTGTGGGATGTTATGGCGTGATGGGGTGATGGCATGCAGGTAGCGGGGTGATAACAGTAGCGAGTTGACTTACCAGAGTCCAGTCCTCCTCCGACTCCAGCCAGACCCTCAGGATGCAGTATTGCCAAGACTTGCTCCTCCCATGCTGTGAGTTGTGAGGGAGGAGGTAGGAGTCTACCGCCAGTCCTCTGGATAGTGAGCTGGTGTCTTGCTGCTATGGAACGTACCTTCCCCTGTAGGTCGTTCCACCTCTTCCTGATGTCATTCCTAGTTCTTAGGTGCTGTCCCATGGCATTGACCCTGTCCACGATTCTCTGCCATAGCTCCATCTTCCTGGCTATTGATATCTGCTGCACCTGTGCTCCAAGTAGCTGTGGCTCTACCCTGATGATTTCCTCCAACATGACCCTTAGCTCCTCCTCTATGAAACGGGGATGTCTTTGTGGTGCCTTGGTTGTTCTGTGATGTGTGTTGGTGAGAGTGTGTTGGGTAATGTGTTGGGTTGTTTGATGCAGAGTGCGTGAGTGGTGTATAGGTGTGAACAGTGTGTGGCTCTAGTTGTGTCAGTGGTCTTAATGTCAATCTCCTGTCAGTAATTGGTGTTCGTAAGGGGTTGTGGGTAATGTGGTTGTGTGTTATATAGTGGTGTGGGTGTGGTGTGTGTATGGGTGTCAGGTGTGTGTTGTGTGAATTGTCCAATGTGGTATTGTTTTGTATGTGGGTGTCCATTCTGTGCGAGGCGGTATGTACCGCCAATGGTTTACCGCCGTTTAATGTCCGCCATGGTGATTCGTGGGTCATAATGTGGTGGGCATTGTTATGTTGGCGTAACAGTGTGAGTTTTGATATCGCCAGTTTATCACTGACCTTTGAGCTGGTGGATTTGTGCATGTGGCTGAGTACTGATGGATTGGTGTGTGTGTCATAATATGGTGAACGGATATCTGCCACGTGGCGGTAAGTTGGCAGCCATCAGCGTGGCGGTAAGTGGGATTTACCACCAATGTCATAAGGAGGGCCTTTGTCTTTATCTAGCTCGGCGTGGATAGCACTGTGCTAATCCTGTGCTTAAAAACGTTGCTAAATAAACAGACATTTGAGGTGAGCAAATCTAACGTGTCACTGGTGTTGCCGGGTGCTCCTTACTGTAGCTTCTCTCTAGCTAAATTTAGGAACTACCCAGAGTTCACTCTCCTTTTTGCATATATATATATGGTCACCAGGTGGTAGCTATAGTTAGGACAATTGTTTCCATAGACAGAGCATTTTTTGTGCCCTCGCCATGCACTGCTACTTACCACAGCTATTACATCACTCATGAAATCTTTTATAACAGCATTGATAACATCACTGTAACATTTGGTGTAAAATTATTAATAAAAAACTGCATGGTGGGGGCACAAGTTATAGTTACCTTAGGGCATGAGTTATAGTTACTTGAAATAACTCTTACTATGACTGGTGAATTTCTAAGGTTTTGTACTAATACATTCAGCACCTAACTATAACATCTCTGTTACTTTTGTTTTCTAAGTGAATAGTGTATATGTGTATGTATATATATCTATATATTTATATCTATATATATATAGATATATATATATATGTGTGTGTGCATGTATATAGATAGATAGATAGATAGATAGATAGATAGATAGATAGATAGATAGATAGATAGATAGATAGATAGATAGATAGATAGATGCTGTCTATAACGTAACAATAAAATTGTGAAGAATTTTTGAGCCTCAGTCCAACTATAACCTACCATAAACTTTCAAATTTGTGATATTAGCACAAGTAGTTTCATTGATCCTGACAACATAACAAGTGTCTGGTTGGGTGGAGACAGCAGTAGGTTTGTAACCTTTGGGGACACGTTTTGGATACTGAATTTTATCTGCATCTATGATGATAGGAAATTGAAATGAAGATACATTGAGGACGCTGGTGTCAACTACTAATAGGGTAGGCCAGCATGAATAGGAGATTTTTTGTGTTGAAATCCAATATGAATAATCTTGTGTGCTAATATAATAAATGAGTTTTGCAGTCTGTTGGCATACGATGGATGTTAGTCAAAATGTTTAATTCTGTACCAGTAGGGTACTCATTTCAATTTGAGTATTTGTGATGTGAATACCCAAAGTATTTCAGCTTCACACTGCTTTATTTATTTGTTTTGGGAAATGACCATCTTTTGTGCGGTGTTCGTAAGATTTTGCCCATTTTTACAGTTGCGGTTTGTGCCATTTGAATATGGTGGGGCCTCAAAGTTGGTAATAAGTGACCTGTCATAAGTGAGTGTAGGGAGCAAGGGGGGATTCGAGAGGGTTCTCCCTGGAAGAAAAGTTTGAAAAAATAGTGGACAAATGGTGCATTTTTAAATGAATTTGGGAAAGGAGTAGGTTAATAAGGCAACTGTGAAAGTGTAGTAAAGACATCAATAAAGAGATTTCATATGATAATGATGTATGTCACTGCTTAGTCACTATAACCACATAACTTCATAACAGACAGATAACAATGCTGAGTTCCTCCCCAAGATCTGCTGGATTGAAATGACCATGACAGTCCAATGGTCCTTCTGTCCAAATTTGGTGGAGGTAAGTCCTTGCCTCCCCACGCCAGACAGTAATCCTGTGTACTGCGTGATCTGCAGCTACTACGGCTGCTGTGCACCTTTGCAAGGAATACTTCGTGCATAGCATAGCCGAGGTCCCCAGCACTCTGTCCTGCATTGCTCAACTTGCTGAATTGACCACCAACTATCAGGAGCACCAAAGACGGCGGCGATGACCACAGTGAGTACTGCACCTACAACACAGGAGAGGGGGAGGGAAAAGAGAGTGACACACACATGCAACACCCCTAGCCCCACCCTCACCCACAACACCATACACACAAATACATGCAGCAACATTACATATACACCCCCCACACCCCCTTCAATAACGCAGGGACAAAAGGAATTGATTTGAACAAATGTAATGTAGTGCAATTTAAAAAATCTGAATATATAAATATGTACACCAACTACCAGATATTACTCAAACATCGTCTGTGGATCAGAGTCCCAAAATGCATGGGCGAGGCCCACACATGACCCCAGACTTCAAACAGAGAGAACACTGCAGGGGCATCAGATCAAAATGAAACAGGCACCTCGGGGGCACCTCAGCCTGATGAATGCACAGCGCCACTGCTCCACAAGGTGGCTCCATGCCCACTGCTGTATCCTGGGGAGTGCAAAGCCACAGTCTCTCAAGTCTCTCCAGTGGGTGGTTTGCCCACTGCTTTATCCTGGGGAGTGCAAAGCTACAGTCTCTCAAGTCTCTCCAGTGGGTGGTTTGCCCACTGCTTTATCCTGGGGAGTGCAAAGCCACAGTCTCTCAAGTCTTTCCAGTGGGTGGGTTGCCTACTGCTTTATACTGGGGAGTGCAAAGCCACAGTCTCTCAAGTGGATTACAGTCTCCACTGGTTCTGGAGGGGGCTTGGTGCCGAGAGTGCTTCATCCTGCCAAGGACTGAGATAGTGGATGCCTTTCTCCACTGGTTCTGGAGGGGGCTTGGTGCCCCGAGCGCTTCATCCTGCCAAGCACTGAGGAAGTGGATGCCTTTCTCCACTGAAAGTCGTGCATCATGAAAGCTGCCCAGGCTCCTGGAACTGACCACCAGCCTCGGACGACTGACCACTGGGTATGGCAGCCATGTCTGCGGTGGTGCCACAGGCTCAGGATGTTACGGGGCCGCTGGCGTGTTTGCGGCGGGGTCAGTCACGGCAGTGCTGGCGGCGGCCTCTGTGGCAGCGGTGCTGGCGGCGGCCTCTGTGGCATCGGTGCTTGCGGCAGCCTCTGTGGCCTCGGGGTTGGCAGCGGGCTATGTGGCGGTGGTGCTTTCGGCGGCCTCTGTGGCATCGGTGCTGGCGGCGGGCACTGTGGCGGCGGTGCTGGTGGCGGGATCAGTGACTGTGGTGCTGGTAGCGGGCTCAGTGACTGCAGTGCTGGTGGCGGCCTCAATGACAGCAGTGCTGGTGGCGGTGCAGGTGGCGGTCTACTACGCCGTACAGGTTGGCCTTGGCATGGACAGAAGGTGTGACACTGGTCCAATTGTCGGTGCCACCATGCCCTCTCCTGACCTGTCCTTTATTTTCTGGCCCTTCCCCACCTTGGATGGTGGCGCAGCTGTCTTGCCACCATCCCCTTTCGTTTTCCCTGACCCCTTGGTGGCAGGTGTTTTCTGCTTCTCCCTCCGGGATGTGGGCAATGTTTTAACTTTTGCAGGTGGCGGAAAGTCCTTGCCCTCGCTCCGTGGCACACTGGCAGCCCTGTTGGTTGGCGCACTCCAATAGCCCGCAGTTGCTGGCACCACTGTGCCTGGTGATGTTGTGGCTCAGGTGCTGGGTTGGGACCTGGAAAGCCTGGCCCTAGGGGACGGACGGGGGGGCTGTAGGGAAGAGGTCAATATTAGCCAGGAAAAGTGTTTTAGGCACACTGGGACGGGTAGATGGAGAGGGTTTGGGAGTAGAGGAAGAGGGGTAGTGGTTGTAGGAGGTGTACGTTTGCTGAATTTGGGTAAAGGTGCATGGGCTGGAGGGTGTTGTGAGGTGGATGGCTGTTGGGTGGGTGTGTGCATGCGTTTGTGTACTTTGGTAGAAGGGCTCACAGACACACTGGGAGTGGACACTGTGGATGTAGGAGGGCTCACACACTGGGAGAGGACACAGGGGATGTGTGAATGGTAGTGGGGTGGTGAGTGCACGTGAGCGCTGTGTGGTGATGGGTGTGCTGGTGATGGAGGTAGTGGCTGAAGCAAGCGGGAACCGCCAGAAGACCGTACCGCGGTCAAAAGACCGCGGCGGTCATTCTGGGTTTCCCACTGGGCTGGCAGGCGACCGCCAAAAGGCCGCCCGCCAGCCCAGTGGGAAACACCCTTCTACGATGAAGCCGGCTCCGAATGGAGCCGGCGGAGTGGAAGGTGTGCGACGGGTGCAGTTGCACCCGTCACGAATTTTAGTGTCTGCTAAGCAGACACTGAAATTCAAAGTGGGGCCCTCTTACGGGGGCCCCTGCAGTGCCCATGCCATTGGCATTGGCATGGGCACTGCAGGGGCCCCCAGGGGCCCCACGACACCCCTCACCGCCATCCTGTTCCTGGCTGTCGAAACCGCCAGGAACAGGATGGCGGTGAGGGGGTCGGAATCCCCCATGGCGGTGCAGCAAGCTGCGTCGCCATGGAGGATTCCCCTGGGCAGCGGAAAGTCGGCGGTACACCGCCGACTTTCCGTTTCTCACCGCGGCTGTACCACCGCGGTCAGAATGCCCAAAGGAGCACCTCCAGCCTGTTGGCGGTGCTCCCGCGGACCCCGGCCCTGGCGGTAATTACCGCCAGGGTCGGAATGACCCCCATAGTGCGTGCAGGTGTGAATAGAGATGAGACAGGGAGGGAGGAGGAGGACGTGGAGGAGGTGGACACAGTGCAGGCAGTGGATGTTGGTATGTCTGCATGGGTATGATGCTTGTGTGAGTGCCTGTGGGATGTGTGGTGCTTATGTTTGCCTGAGCCACCCTTGTGTGCTGAGGTGTGTGCATGCGTGTCTGATGGTGTGGTTGTGATAGGCTGAGGTACAGGGGATTGGGTCTGGGTGGTGGAAGTTGGAGGGGGAGGCTGGACACAGGGACAATGGCTGCAATCAGTGCTGAGGCCAGAGCCTGAAATGCTCTATTTTGGGCTTCCTGGCCAGAATGAATGCCCTCCAGGTATGCATTTGTTTGTTGCAAATGCCTCTCGACACCCTAGATGGCATTCACAATGGTAGATTGCCCAACAGTGAGGGATCTCAGGAGGTCAATAGCCTCCTCACTGAGGGCTGCAGGGCTGACTGGGGCAGGGCCTGAGGTGCCTGGGACGAAGGAGATGCCCACCCTCTTTGGTGAGCGGCACGGGACACACACTGAGGGCGGTGCTGGTAGGGGGGGTGGCGGCTGTACCTGTTGATGCGGGGGGCACAGAGGGGCCTGCCACTGCAAGGGAGCTCCCATCGGAGGAGGAGTCGCTGTTGCTGCTGTAACCTCCTGTCCCCGCCGTGGAGCTCCACTCGCCCTCTGTCCCACTGGTGGCTTCAGACTCCGTTGTCTCGCCCTCCAGGGCCAAGTGGGATGCAGCTCTCTCCTGCTCCAGTGCCACTGCTCCTCTGCCTGATGATACTTTTGCATACAAGAACAGGGAGACCACAAAGGGGGGGAGACAGAAGAAAGACATGTTCAGTGCATGCAATACCACTACCATTAGTGGAAATTACAGACACAGCAGCCCTTTGCACTACACTATGCACTTCTAGTTCCTAGATTATTCACAGGGCCATGGGTGACAAGGCCTATGCCCAATTGCTGCACACATGGAAGTCACAGGAGCCTGACTAGGTGTAGATGGCTCTTACCACTGGTGGGTTTGGGGTGCCACATAGCCTGCCTCACAAAGGGACATTGCCTACAAAGCTCGCCCTGGCCTAGGGTAACCCACTGCCCACCTCCCCCACCCAGACACCTCGTAATGCGCACAGAGTCAGATGGATGTGACTGTACTCACCCACTTGTGGCTGCTGTGATGTCCTCAAGCGCCCATCCAACTCCAGATACGCTACTGCCAGGATCCGGAACATCAGGGGGTTCATGGTGCGATGGGAACCCCTTCCATGTTGGGAGGCCATCCCCAGCTGAGCCTCCGCTGTCTTCTTGCTCCAGCAGCGAATGTCCTCCCATCTTTTCCAACAGTGGGTGCTCCGTCTGTGGTGGACCCCCAGGGTCCGGACGTCCTTAGCGATGGCACACCAAAAATCCTTCTTCTGGTGGGCGCTGACCTACAGGAATAGTACAGGGACAAGGAAAAACTTTAACCGTCCGGACCGTCACAGTCATTTGCCCACGTTCCCACCCTTGCCCTGATGCACATACACTCACGGTCCGCTCATGCAGGGCTCAGTCCCCCCATGTATTTTCCATCCACACCACTCAAAACAGGCATTGCCCATGCAGTATGCTCACAGTGTACTCACCTGTTTGTCTGGAGGACCGTAGAGTAGCGTGTACTGGGGGAGGACGCCATGCACTAACTTCTCCAACTCCTCCGAAGTGAAGGCAGGGGCCCTTTTCCCTGAAATATGAGCCGTCGTCGTTTCCAGACTGAGGTCACAACAGCACTTGCAGTGTAGGTCCTCTCCTGTTGAAGGTCAGGTATCAAGTGAGTGTACAGATAGAAAATGGCAGTCACGTCCACGGCGGTGCGTACCGTCACCGCCGGCGTACATCGTCATTGGCTCCTGGGAGCCATAGGGTCCAATGTTAACCAATGAAGGATTGCGCTGCGGTCTTCGACCACCTACCGCAAAGGTGTAGAACGCCAGCGCAGTTACCTCATATCCCCTTGTCCCACCTTACAAGTCAGGCAGCCGCCATTTCAGAGGACCACATGGCATTAATGATAACTGCGTCTCACCTATCTAGGCCTTACATACACACTAAGACAGGCACATTGGCGATTAACAAATGTGTGCAAATGACAGTTTGTGATACCTCAGTGTTGGCTGACTCTCTGCTCGTTGTTCTCCTCCATAGGGCACGTCCGCTGGGGCAGGTGATGAGATGGCGGCATCCTCCGGTGTACAGACCGCTGGTGGACCTGTCGACGATTGAAGAGAGACACGTTGTTGAAGTAAGCCTCAGCAAGGCCTACTAGTGCAAGGGGTTTGCCCTTCTCTGCACAAAGTACTCAGACCATATAGCAAGAAGTTGGCACAGAAACTGAAAGAAAAGACAAAGGGCCAGATGTATCAAAAAAAATTGCACTCGCAAACGGCAAAATCAGCATTTTGCGAGTGCAAAATAGTGGTCTGCAATACATCAAAGGCATTCGCAGACCACAAAATAGAAATCGCAAAAATTGCAATTTTTTGCGTTGCGACCTGGATTTTGTGAATCGCAATTTGCGATTCGCAAAATCCAGGTTGCAAGGCAATTCTGCAAAAAATCGCAAATTGCGATTTTTCGCAGAATGGTATTTTGCACATGCAAAATACCATGGTCTGCAACCAGGTGGTAACCTGGCGCAAAATTTAAAAATGCCCCCAGCACCCTGCCCTTTAGCATTTCCAAAATTGCGATTTCTGGTTCAGAAATCGCAATTTTGGAAATGCAAAAAATTCGAGCTATGGGCCAACAGGCCCATAGCTGCGAATGGGGCCAGTATCGCAATTTGCGATTCGGTAATTGCATTTGCGATTTTTAAGAAATCGCTTTTTCCGATTCGCAAATGTGATACATGGCCCTTTGCGATTCGGTAATTTTCTTAAAAATCGCAATTATCGAATCGCAATGGGCCAGAATCATACATCTGGCCCAAAGTTTATTAAACCTCATGAGGTGGTACCACAGTTCAAACAGCACCCTTCGGTAATGTTTGAAGTAGCACACTGAACGAAGAGAGCATGGTCCTTTTATACCCACGCAGGGGCTAAAAGAAGGTGGTACAATTATAGAAGCAATACTTATATACATATAAGGTCATATGGAAATGCACAGTCGACAGGTAGGAGGGGCTAACAGTTTTCAAAGACTAGTAGACACATTACTGTCGGTTACTAATTACTAACAGCTGCAGACCTTACTGGGCATGTGCAAAGTGGGAGATGCAAAATATAACTTGTGACTAGACAGATTTTCAAGAGTAGTTAACAGGAAGGTAGGACAGAGCACATGGCGAGCTCATGGCAGCATGTGGCAGAGATAATGGCTGCCATGAATACAAAATGGATTTGGCGAAATGTTCACAATAGTTGCTAAATACAAGATGTCTTCTGCTAATGCTTAATCTAATTGCTACTAAATTACAACAGACGACCCTTTCAGCATTAGCTGAAGACATTAATCTTTCTGGGATAATCTAAATATTCATCTTGTATATTTATGCTTATCATTTCAGCTATTTCCTTATCTAACATTTGTTGTGCTTTCATTTCTGTAATACTTCTTTTGGTAGGCATACAAGCAGTAATACACATGGAGCAGAACATTGGACCACACTGAATACAGATACAGCATGTGAAAAATATTGCAATCATTACACACAGGATAGTCAGTAGTTTCCAGCCCCAAGCGGAAACAAGAGCCCAAAACCATCCAGAAAAAGTCCAAATACCAGTCTCTGTGTGAATTTCTGCAGCAATTTTATGCAATTTAGATATTGCATCATATACTGAAGGTGAGTGATCTGGAATGAAAACGCAGCAACTACTACCGATGATGCGAAATGCACCACCTCGATAAGCTAATATCAAATGTAGTACCATACGATTTTGGAGCGCTACAATCCTCACAATTTGGAGCTCCTCAGTTATATTCCCAAGTGCCAGAGCTGCCTGATTGGTAACAGCTTCCACAACCCTAGTCAATCGTCTCACTTTCCTACTGTTTAACGCAGCACCCACAAAGGAGAACAACCCTAAATTGAAATCAACATTTTGTTGCAGGCTAGTGTCCGTTTGGTCTACCTCATTTCTACTTATTGTCCTTTTATATCTATTTTTAATGATGTCATTGAACAGTTTAAAATCTCGGTGATATGATGCAGGTGCCAAAAACACAGGGGGTAATAGAAAAGATACATAACACACACCTGACCGCCCAACAGGTAGTTGGTAATATCCATAGTTACCACAAACAAAATATCTATTATGTGAAGCTGTAAAACTACTATTATTTACACCCTCAATAGTTAAAATCAAGGTACAATCGCTTGTCCCAACTGGAGTTCGCCCAATGCTACGTATACATAAATCTGCTTTAGTTTTTGTAACAGAAATCACAAATTGTTCTGTCTTATCAGAGTCTCTTATATTTGGGAAGACATATGGTATTGAAACATTGTCCGGTTGATATTCTTCCCATTCCCATTTAGTTCCTTTGGCTTGGGGATACCCATCTTTGTCTTGGTAGCATACTTTATTAAGGCGAAAAAGAAGTCCACCCTCTGTATGTTTTCCAGATGCAAACAAAAGCATATACCAAGCTTGACAAGAACTATTGTGTGAAAAAGGAAGAGGAATGAAAGGTGTTCCTCCTTTCTTTTGATGCGCAGTTATCATTCCACATACCCAACAGTTAGTAGTATTTGTAGCATTATGAGTATGATGCAACATCTGAATGAAAGTATTATTGAAGTACGATTGACGGTGCTTCTGCTCCTGATAGGGAAGCGTAAAGTAATAGTGATCCTCTGGTACTGGAGTAGTGGCAACAAAAAACTCACAAGCAGGAGCCTTATTTTCAACAAACCAGGTGATTATTGCTATAACCACCAAAACAACAACAAACCCCATAGTACTAATGATCACTTTGTTATTCATTTTAGCAACAGTGATAATCGACCCTTCCAGAAATTAATTAAAAACAATCGTTGGAGCTCTTATCCCTGGGCAGCTGCTGATTTCTTCACCACGGGCCAAGATGGGTGTCACTACTCTAATGCATGACTGATCCCCACCCTTGCCACATTGGCTCTCCGTTTCACTAACCCAGGGCATTAGCTCAAACAGTTTTTTTCAGCGCCACATATTCTTTCCTCGGTCTCAAATTATATCACAACACTCCAGAAATCGTATGGTCCGGGAAGAACTCCGCAGATTTGTCAGGTGATGTAGCAGGGCCTTTCTCCGTAGTCAAGATTTCTCAATGATCGGTCTGCACAGCAGGTTCCACCAAGGTAGGTAGCACTCTCTTGCAGTGAGTACTATGGACCCAATTCTTATGGTTCGTCACTCGAACTGCTGTCCTTATCACAAGGAGCACCTGCTCTGGGCCTCGCCAACTTGGTTCCAAGCTGCTTGATCTTTCAAAGGACTTAATCATCACCTGGTCACCAGGTCGGAGTTCATGACCTTCACCTGTAGATCTGTCAGGAAGTGCTTCTCTAACCTGTTGATGAATAGAAACCAAATTGTCAGTTAACTGTGCCAAATAATCATTCATCAGGACACAAGGTACATCATATACAGAATTTGGCTTAGGAACTCCCCAAATGTTCATTGGCCTTCCAAATACTATGTCATAGGGGGTAAGGCCTGTTCGAGAGTGTGGCACTGACCTAATAGACAATAATGCCAACGGTAATGCATCCGGCCAAGTTAAAGATGTGGAAGCCTGTATCTTCACTAACTTCAGCTTCAAAGTAGCGTTATATCTTTCCACCAACCCTGCTGATTGTGGGTGGAAGACCGCATGGAGCTTATGTTTGATCCCTAATCCTTTCAGGATATACTTAATAACTTCCCCAACAAAATGAGGTCTGTTATCATTCCATAAAAGTCTGCAAACACCAAACCTAGGGAAAAATTATTTCAAAAGCACCTTTGCCGTGGTAATGGCAGTACTATCCTTTGTGGGGTACGCCTCTATCCATTTACTGAAGGCACATACCACCACCAAGATATACTTTAAATTGTTGCAGTGTTAAAGCTGAATATAATCCATTTGCAGAACTTCGAAAGGTGCAGTTGGTGTAGCAAACCCTCCCGCAGGAGTTTGTGTCCCTTTTCCAGGATTGCATTGTAAACAGATCAAACAAGACTATACTACTCTCTTAGCTGTACTGGAAATTTCTGGATGCTCCCAAACTTGCGTAAGCAACTTCGTTATTGTTGAAGCTCTAACATGTGCCAGCCCATGTGCCATTTGAACCATAGGTTGTACAAAAGCTAGAGGCAATTTCAATTTATCCATCTGCTTATTCCACCAACAGCCCTCATCATCCAATTCTCCTTCTTCAGACCATTGCTCACGTTCTTTCACAGAAGCAGATTTCTGTATACATAATACGTCTTGTCTAGCATTATGCCAACGTTCAGCTTGTGACTTCACTACATACATAGAAGTAGTACTTCACTGCATCGCAGTCTCACGTGCTACGCAGTCCACAAGGGCATTACCTTGCCCTATCTTATCGGTCACTCTCTTGTGTGCACAACATTTCACAATAGCTATTTTCTTTGGATATGTCAATGCAGTCAAGAGGTTATGCACTAATTCTCCGTGCATTATCTGCATCCCGTGGGATGTGAGAAAGCCTCTCTCCTTCCTAAGCAAACCAAAATCGTGAATCACTCCAAAAGCATAGCGGCTGTCTATATAAATGTTCACACATAAGTCAGTACTAAGTTCACATGCTCTTGTCAAAGCTATTAGTTCAGCTGCTTGAGCGGACTTCTGTGGTATACCAGCTGTCTTCACTACCATGTGTATTGTGGTGATTGCATATGCAGCTGAGGTCGTACCGTCTGGCAATTTCAAACAAGACCCATCAACCCACAATTCCCCGTCTACATCTGGAAGGGGCATATCTTGCAAATCAATACGACCCTTTGTCTGTTCTTCGGTAAGGAATATACAATCATGTGTTTCTTGTGACTGAGGCTGAGTCACTGGATATAGCAACAAAGTGGCTGGGTTTAGTGTTGCACATCTCTTCAGTGTAATGTGAGGAGCCAGCAATGTCAATTCATATCCTGTCAGGCGAGCGCTAGTTAAATGTTGCGTCTTTGTTTGATTTAAAAGAGCATCAACCGTGTGGGGTACTAACACCAACAGCTAATGTGACAAAACTATCCCTTCACTCTGATGTATTAACACAGCTGTTGCGGCAACTGAACGAAAACACCCAGGCAACGCTCGAGCGACAGGATCAAGTGTTGCTGAAAAATATGCACAGGGACGCTGCTTATCGCCATGTGTCTGTACTAAAACTGCCAATGCACATCCTTCTTTCCCATGTACGTAAAGTGCAGAAGGCTTTGTTTAATCTGGAGTACCTAACACTGGTGCTGAACAAAGGGCTTCTCGTAGCTGCCGGAAAGCAGTCTCACATTCATCTGTCAATGGGAGGGGCATTGGAGTATCTTTAGTCAAAAGTGCTAGCAAAGGTTTGACAATGTGTGAAAACCCTAATATCCATTGCCTACAAAAAGAAGTAAGACCAAGGAATGCACAAACATCTTTCTGAGTAGAGGGTACTGGTGTGTCTAAAATTGCTTGAATACTATCTGATGTAAGTGCACGGCCTCCTTAGTCAAAAGGTGACCTAAATAGGTTACCTTTGGTCTACAATATTGCAATTTCATTTGTGACATTTTAGATGGTGTGAAGCAAGAAAAGAAAGTAAGGACAAAGTTCACTTTTCACATTGCTCAGGGGTATCAGCTGCCAACAAAATATTATCGACATATTGTATGAGAGCCACACCTTCAGGCAAAACAAAAGAATCAAGTTGTTGTTTTAACGCTTGACTATAAATACTAGGACTCTCAGTATAGCCTTGAGGAACTCTGCAAAATCTATTTGATCGGTTATTCAAAGTAAAACCAAACAAATATCGGCTGTCAGGATGAATAGGGATCGAAAAGAAAGCATTCCTCAAGTCTGTCACAGAGAACGTAGTTGCTGTCGGGGGAACCAAAGTAAGAAGTGTTGTGATGTCAGACACCACAGGATGTTGTGGTACTACAATCTTATTCACTTCTCGTAAATCAATAATGAATCGGTAAATCCTAGTATCAGTATCCTTTTTCAGAATAGGAAGTATCGGACTGTTACAAACATTATACGGAACTTCCTCAAAACTCCACCTGCAATAAGATCATGCACAATTCGTGTGAGTGCTTCTTCGCCCTCCTGTGAAATTTTGTATTGAGGCAAACGTGGCAATACAGCTCTCTCCTTGACACTAAAATGTACAAGTGGAATAATCATTTGTCCCACATCAGTATCTGAAGTAGCCCACAAAGTACTAGGGAGTGAAGCAAATGCAATGTCCTCTTTAACAAGACAAAGGGGGTGATTCTGACCTCGGCGGTAAAATGCCCTTACCGCCGGTCAGAAGACCGCCATAACACCGCCGCGGCCGCGGTCAACCGCCACGGTCATTCTGACCCATAACGGCGAAACCTCCAAAAATCCGTCCTCCACTGCAGCCCGCCACATCGGCGGGCAGCGATAAACTGGAGATGACCAAACCTCCACCGTCACGCCAACAGAAATATGCCCATGCCATTACGACCCACGAATCCACACGGCGGTCATTCAAACGCGGTATTCCATTGGCGCTACACACCGCCGCGGTCAGAATACACACACAGCACCAAAACACAGCCACATTGGACAATTTGAAAAACACACACCTGATACACATACACACACCACTCCCACACTATCAACCAACTATAAAACACACACCCACATCACCCACAAACCCCTGCGACCCCAAATACTGAGAGAAGGAGAGAGAGACACAGCAGATAATCCAAAGCAAGACACACTGAGGCACACTACACCATCACACACACCACATAGTAGCACAAAGCACCACTCACCAACACACTCCTCATCACATACACCACCCCACACCTCACCCACACCACCCCATGGCACCCCAAAGGCATCCACGCTTTTCGGACCAAGAACTCCGGGTCATGGTGGAGGAAATCCTAAGAGTGGAACCCCAGCTCTTCGGCTCGCAGGTGCAGCACACCAGTATAGCCAGGAAGGCGGAGCTATGGCAGCGGATCGTGGACAGGGTCAACGCGGTGGGACAGCATCCCAGGAATAGGGACGACATCCGCAAAAGATGGAACGACCTACGGGGGAAGGTCCGGTCGATGGTCTCGAGGCACAACATCGCGGTCCAGAAGACTGGCGGCGGACCCCCACCCACCCCTCCCGAATTTACATCGTGGGAACAAGACGTCTTGACCATCCTGCATCCTCAGGGCCTCGCAGGAGTAGCCGGAGGAATGGACTCTGGTAAGTCCCATCTCAACTACTATATCCCCCACACCCCACCAGCATGCCAACCCACACCCCCACCCTCACCCCCAACCCCCCAGCACACATCCTTCCTGACAATGTCTCACCAGAACAACCCACCCATCCCAACTCCTGCATGCCAACACAAACCATGGGCACCCATCACCTAAGCATGACCACTGCACTAACCCCTCCCCCCCACTAAATACCCTCACAACACCTCCCTCCAGGGAATGCCTGCACTGGGGGACAAGGGCACCCACAACACGCATGCTATTGCACACACAGAAACAATAACCAAACTCTCTTACCCCATGCAGGACCCGAACGACAACACACCAGCCAGGAGGGTCCAGAAGTGTCCATCCCACCACCGGAACAGGCCCACACTGAGGATAGCAGCTCTGTCGACAGTGAACCTGATGACCAGCCCGGACCATCGGGGACCTCTGGGCAGTCGGTTCCCCTCACCCAGACACAGGCCACACCAGACCCGACCCCCTCTGCCGACACCAGCACAGCTCCCACCCAGCGGGCCCATGCCTCTGTCTCTAGGACAGCTCAATCAGCGGTGTGTCTGCCACTACAGGGCACCCAGGCTAACCCGACACCCCAACAACAACAGGGACCTGGGGGCAGTGGGAGCGGGCACACCGGCCAGGGGACAGAGGCCGGGGGAAACCGGGCAGCTCGGAGGGCTGCTGTGCGACAGGGGGGGGAGGAGAGGCCCAGGGAACCCACTCTCCAAGAGGCCCTCACCACCCTCATGGGGGCCTACCACCACTCCCAAGAAACGATGGCGACGGTACTGGCCAGGTTCACTGAGATCCAGGCACAGCAGGAGGAACGCTACATGGGCTTCAGGGAGGAGCTGAGAATCATCGGGACCGCAATGGGGACCATCGTCCTGGCCCTCCACAGGCTAGAGGACGCGTTGCGGGACCATGGTGCACCACACAGGGCCCCTGTCACTAGGCCGGACCAGGAACAGCCTACCACCTCCGCCGGCGCTAGTGGACAGGATGTCCCAACACCTCGACAGCCCCCCAGAACCCCACCTCCTGCTGAAGAACAACCACCCCGTAAGAGGAGCCTGAGACCAAAGAAAAAGACAGAGTAGGATGTCAAGACCCCCGCCAGCAGGACATACCCCCTCAAGTCTTCCCACTGTCCCACATTGCCACCCTGTCCAACCATGAACTGCCTATGCTCCATCCTTCCACAGGCAAAAGAACAATGCACCTGTGAGACTGAGAACTGGACTCTGCCATGGATATTCCTCCACCCCCACCCATCACCCTTAGAATCACATGTACCGGTATCTAGCACTGTAAATAAATCACATTTTGCACACAAACCTGTTTTGAGTCATGCTGTATTATTAACAAAGGGATATCATATTACTGTTCAATTTCTGTTCTGTCAATTAGTCATGACAACATACCAATGTCAATACGCTGTATTTCATGGGCGAACCAAGCAGAAGTCAGGTACTGAGTCAGACAGCACTGAGAAGGGAAGGGAAAGGCATAAATTAATAAAAAACATCTGTGGGGAACTACAGAAAGTATAGATGCAGGAGGCTAGAAGCAATTGTGAAATGGCGTGGGTGATTCTTACCTGGGTGTTACTGGAAATACTGTTGTATCACTCTGTCCCTATTGTCTGTGTCGTCCTCAGAGTCTTCCTCCTCTTCACTCTCCACAGGCTCCACGGCTTCTACAACACCACCATCTGCACCATCCTCCTGCAGGAAAGGCACCTGGCGTCGCAAAGCCAGGTTGTGAAGCATACAGCACGCCACGATGATATGGCACACCTTCTTTGGTGAGTACATTAGGGATCCACCAGTCATATGCAGGCACCTAAACCTGGCCTTCAGGAGGCCAAAGGTTCGCTCAATCACCCTCCTTGTACGCCCATGGGCCTCATTGTAGCGTTCCTCTGCCCTTGTCCGGGGATTCCTTACTGGGGTCAGTAGCCACGGCAGGTTGGGGTAACCAGAGTCACCTATTAGCCACACACGTTGTCTCTGTAGCTGCTCCATCACATAGGGGATGCTGCTATTTCGCATCACATACGCGTCATGCACTGACCCTGGGAACTTGGCATTTACATGGGAGATGTACTGGTCAGCCAAACAGACCACCTGGACATTCATCGAATGATAATTCTTTCTGTTTCGGTACACCTGCTCATCGTCTTTTGGGGGTACCAAAGCCACATGGGTCCCATCAATGGCACCAATGATGTTGGGGATATGTCCAAGGGCATAGAAATCACCCTTCACTGTGGGCAAGTCACCCTCCTCGGGGAAAATGATGTAGCTCCGCATGAGTTTCATCAGGGCAGACAACACTCTGCTCAAAATCTTTGAAAACATAGGCTGAGACATTCCAGATGACATGGCCACTGTGGTCTGGAATGACCCACTGGCCAAAAAATGGAGGACTGACAAAACCTGCACCAGAGGGGGAATCCCTGTGGGTTGGCGGATGGGGGACATCAGGGCTGGCTCCAGCTGGGCACACAGTTCATAGATAGTGGCACGGTCAAGTCGGTATCGAAGGATTATATGGCGTTCTTCCATTGTCGACAGGTCCACCAGCGGTCGGTACACGCGAGGATTCCTCCTTCTCATCCCAAGTCCCAGCGGACGTTGCCTAGGAAGGACAACATGGAGCACAGAGTCAGCCAAACCACAGGTACGTACAGACATCTTGCACAGTTAAAGAATGGCAATGGGTTGAAAGGCGCGTATGTGTGGCAATGCAAGGCCTAGGCCTGTGTGTCGCAGTCAAAATTAAGCCATGTGGGCCCTTGAAATGGCGGCTGCCTGACCTGTGAAGTGGGACAATGGGATGTGAGGTCACTGCGCTGGCGGGGCACACCGTGGCGGTAGGCGGTCGAAGACCGCGGCGCAAAGCCGCATTGGTTAACATTGAAGCCTATGGGTTTCAGGAGCCAATAACGAAGTGCGCCGGCGGTCGCGGTACGCACCGCCGCGGTACGCACCGCCGCGGACGTGCCCGCCATTTTCTATCTGCTTAATCACTCAAGACCTGATCATCCACAGGAGAGGACCTATACTTCAAGTGCTGCTGTGACCTCGGTCTGGAAGATACAATGGCTGCTGTGACTGGGGAAAGGGCCCCTGCCTTCACGTCTGAAGAATTGGACAAGCTCGTGGATGGGGTCCTCCCCCAGTATGCGCTACTCTACGGTCCTCCAGACCAACAAGTGAGTACCCCGGGTGCTAATGGAATGGGCTATGCCTGTGTGGATTGGGGTGGATGTAAGTTGGTGGGGTGGGGTTGGGGGCGAATGAGGAGTGCAACGCCCGACAGATGAGAGCATGTGCCATATGGCAAAGTGGGTGGGGGGGGGGGCAATTACATCTAACATGCAGGCCATTGATGATTTCCTCCTTTCCACCCTGTACATGTCTAATAGGTCAGCGCCCATCAGAAGATCGATATTTGGCGTGCCATCGCCAAGGAAGTCCGGACCTTGGGGGTCCACAACAGACGGGGCACCCACTGCCGCAAGAGGTGGGAGGACATCCGCCGCGGGACAAGGAAGACCGCAGAAAGACTGCTGGGGATGGCCTCCCAACCTAGGAGGGGTGCCAGTCGCACCATGACCCCCCTGATGTCCCGGATCCTGGCGGTGGCCTACCCTGAATTGGATGGGCGCTTTAAGACATCACAGCAGACACAAGGGGGTGAGTATCAGCACATTCTCCTATCTTTCTGCGCAGTGGAGGCGTCTGGGTGGGGGAGGAGGGTTGTGGGTGACATTAGGCCAGGGCGCTTTCTGTAGTGTAGTCCTCTCCCTTAGGCATGGCCCTGTGCCCCCGGCCCCCACCTCTGTAGGGTGACAAGTACAGCCATTGAAGGTCCAGCATCTCCCATGTGCGCGTTTGACGTCTCTTGGCCTGTTGTCTTAGTCAGTAGTACTGAGTAGTGTACCCCGAATGCGCGGCTTAGTGCATTAGGCACCTGTGTCTGTCCTCTCCGCCAACGGTGTTGACATTGCATGCACTCAACCTGGTCTTCTTTTTTCTCCCCATACCCTTTCTCTTCATCTTCTTGTGCATGTGTGCATTAGCATCATCAGGCGGAGGAGATATGGCATCGGAGCACGAGGGAGCTGCAGGACACAAGGCCCCGGTGGGCCCAGGAACAGACACCGAGGGCACCAGTGATCCGGAGGGCGAGGGGAGCACCACGACGGGGACCGCTGGTGAGAGCAGCGAAAGCGACACGTCCTCGGATGGGAGCTCCCTAGGGGTGGCGGCAACATCCGTGCCCCCCGCCTCTACAGGTACAGCCGCCACCCAGCGCACCAGCCCCGCCCTCCCAGCAGCCCCTCAGTCTTCGCTCCGTGCCGCTTCGCCCAGGAAGGCGCGCGTCTCCTTCGCCCCAGGCACCTCAGCCCCTGCCCCTGTTGCCCCTGCTGCCCTCAGTGCGGAGCTCATTGACCTGGTAAGGACGCTCATTGTTGGGCAGACGACCCTTCTGAATGCCATCCAGGGTGTGCAAAGGGAGGTGCAACAGAGCAATGCGTACCTGGAGGGCATTCATTCGGGTCAGGCTGCCCATCAACGAGTGTTCACTGCTCTGGCCTCAGCACTGACGGCAGCCATTGTCCCTGTTTCCAGCCTCCCTCTTCTGACTGCCTCCAGCCTGTCTCTGTCTCCTGTTCCTCAGCCTATCCCATCCACACCATCAGACCAGCCTGCACACACCTC
The DNA here is from genome assembly GCF_031143425.1 of Pleurodeles waltl. Taxonomy (NCBI): domain Eukaryota; kingdom Metazoa; phylum Chordata; class Amphibia; order Caudata; family Salamandridae; genus Pleurodeles; species Pleurodeles waltl. The sequence continues at coordinate 1,486,038,285 of NC_090440.1, read as the reverse complement.
AACACCCAAGAGCAGCTCATCCAAACACAAGCACCACAGATCCCGCAAACACTCACCCGAGCAAAACCCAGATGCAGACATGCCAACAGCCACTGCCACCCCTGTGTCCCCCTCCTCCTCGTCTCCCTCCTCCCTCCCTGTGACGTCTACACTCACACCTGCATGCACCCCAACATCAGCCAGTGCTTCCATCACCACCTCACCCTCCAGTACAGTCCACACTCGTGCAGTCACCACCCCCACTGCCATGTACACGTCCCCTGTGTCCTCTCCCACTGTGTCTGTCACGCCCTCTTCCAAGACACACAAACGCAGGCAGCCACCCACCCAACAGCCATCCACCTCACGACAGCCTACAGCACCAACACCTTCACCCAATGACAGCACACCTGACTCTCCTACAACCACCTCCTCTACCTCCACTTTCATCTCCACTACTCCTACCCTTTACCTTGGCCCTAAAAAACTTTTCCTGGCTAACCTTAACCTCTTTCCCCCCGATGACCCCCCCCATCCATCTTCAAAGAGTCCCAAGAGCACTGCAGCCACCACCAGCCCAGCTTCGGGTGTCACTGTTGTGCCTGGGTTCTGGAGCCCACCCTTTGCCAGCAGTGACACATCGAGCTGCAGCAAGGACACGTCCAGCCCCCCCCCCGGCAAGAGGACCCGCAAAACCAAGGACCGCCGTGCGAGGACTGACAGGGCTGCCCCCAAGGAGCAATGTGCGGCCACTTCACCACCCACACCATCTGGGGGAGGCAAGGGCCCGAGAGCCCCATCAAAGGAGCGGAAGGGCAGCAGGAGCGCGGAGAAGGTGGACCCCACATGCCACATCCCAGCTGGGAAGGAGGACACTAAGGAGGCCAGGAGTCCGTCCCCGAAGGGTCCAGATACGTCACGGTCCGAGGCCGACTGAACAGGGAGTCCAGGCCAGGTCTGGCTCCCTTGACCTGCTGGATGGGCACCGCTGAACAGGGCCCGCGGTGCAGAAGAGCACCGCTGAACAGGGCCCGGGGTGCAGAAGAGCACCGCTGAACAGGGCCCCGCCGTGGAGATAGGCACCGCTGAACAGGGCCCGCGGTGCAGAAGAGCACCGCTGAACAGGGCCCGCGGTGCAGAAGAGCACCGCTGAACAGGGCCCCGCTGTGGAGATAGGCACCGCTGAACAGGGCCCGCGGTGCAGAAGAGCACCGCTGAACAGGGCCCCGCCGTGGAGATAGCGGTGCAGAAGAGCACCGCTGAACAGGGCCCCGCCGTGGAGATAGGCACCGCTGAACAGGGCCCGCGGTGCAGAAGAGCACCGCTGAACAGGGCCCCGCCGTGGAGATAGGCACCGCTGAACAGGGCCCGCGGTGCAGAAGAGCACCGCTGAACAGGGCCCGCGGTGCAGAAGAGCACCGCTGAACAGGGCCCCGCCGTGGAGATAGGCACCGCTGAACAGGGCCCGCGGTGCAGAAGAGCACCGCTGAACAGGGCCCCGCCGTCTAAAGCACCGCTGAACAGGGCCCCGCCATCTCAAGCACCGCTCCGCTGGGCCCTTCCTCTCAAGCACCGCTCCGCTGGGCCCTTCCTGTCAAGCACCGCTCTGCTGGGCCCCGCCGTTTCAAGCACCGCTCCGCTGGGCCCCGCCGTCTCAAGCACCGCTCCGCTGGGCCCTTCCTCTCAAGCACCGCTCCGCTGGGCCCTTCCTGTCAAGCACCGCTCCGCTGGGCCCCGCCGTCTCAAGCACCGCTGAACAGGGCCCTGCCGTCTCAAGCACCGCTCCGCTGGGCCCCGCCGTCTCAAGCACCGCTGAACAGGGCCCCGCCGTCTCAAGCACCGCTCCGCTGGGCCCTTCCTCTCAAGCACCGCTCCGCTAGGCCCCGCCGTCTCAAGCACCGCTCCGCTGGGCCCTTCCTCTCAAGCACCGCTCCGCTGGGCCCCGCCGTCTCAAGCACCGCTCCGCTGGGCCCCGCCGTCTCAAGCACCGCTCCGCTGGGCCCTTCCTCTCAAGCACCGCTCCGCTGGGCCCTTCCTGTCAAGCACCGCTCCGCTGGGCCCCGCCGTCTCAAGCACCGCTGAACAGGGCCCCGCCGTCTCAAGCACCGCTCCGCTGGGCCCCGCCGTCTCAAGCACCGCTCCGCTGGGCCCCGCCGTCTCAAGCACCGTTGATGGTTCATTGTGCCCACCATGCCTCCTCCTTGACCAGGGGAGACTGTCATCCACATGATGGACTGTGGCTTTGCACTCCCCAGGATTGAACAGTGGGCAGCCCACCCACTGTAGAGACATTGAGAGACTGTGGCTTTGCACTCCCCAGGATTGAACAGTGGGCAGCCCACCCACTGTAGAGACATTGAGAGACTGTGGCTTTGCACTCCCCAGGTTGGTCCAGTGGGCAGCCCACCCACTGTAGAGACATTGAGAGACTGTGGCTTTGCACTCCCCAGGATTGAACAGTGGGCAGCCCACCCACTGTAGAGACATTGAGAGACTGTGGCTTTGCACTCCCCAGGATTGAACGGTGGGCATGGTGGCTCCTCGTGGATCTGGCGTCGTGGACTCATGTGGCTGTGGTGCCCCCCCCTTCCCTTTCCCCTGAGGTGCCTGTAGTTTTTACATCTGATGCCCCTGCAGTGTTCTCTCCAAAGGACTCAGGTCTCCTGTGTGGGCTTTGCCCTTGTTTCTCAAGACTTTGGTCCACGGACATGCTGAATTGGTAGGATGTGCAGGACTTGGTACTTCAGTCATACACTGATGTGTATGTCATTTGTTTTGTTGTGGATATCTTTCATGGTTGTACACTAATTTTCTGGAGCTTTTTGGTACATAAATATTTATTCCAAATATGATTATGTCCTAGCATTTTTCAGGGGTGTTTGGGTGGTGTCACTGTGACTTGGTGCTCTGCATTGGTGAGTACATGATTGGGGGGGGGGGGTCGCATATGTGTGTGCCCGTAACCTTTCGTCCTCCCCCTCCCGTGTGTCGTAGGTGTAGTACTCACCGTTGTCGTCTGCGCCGGACTTCGTACTCGTGGTAGATGAGAAGGTAGACGAGAGCAGGTATGATGTTCAATTCGGGTTCCATGCTGTCCTCCGTCCTCGTGGAGTGCGTAGAGGTGAGCGTTTTCCCGTTCGTAGTCTGTTTCCGCCGTGTTTTTATCGGCGGTGCTCCCGCCCCGGAAAAGGTGGCGGATTGGTGAGTTATGATAGTGTGGGCGGTACATTGTCTGCCGCCTGCCTGTTGGCGGTGACCGCCGCGCTGTTTGTCTGTACCGCCGCGGCGGTCGGAGTGTTAAGTTGGCGGGCTGTGTTGGCGGTTCCCGCCAGGGTCAGAATTCCATTTTTTGGACCGCCAGCCTGTTGGCGGGTTGGCCACCGCTTTAACACCGACCGCCAGGGTTAGAATCACCCCCAAACTCTTTCTGTCACAGGATGATTATCATTCAAAATAACACACACCCCTTCAGGAGAGCATCGTATTGTAGCCCTGAAATACTTGAGCATATCAAGACCCACAATATTGTCTGGTGTATTTGGAGAAAGCAAAAATTGACATGGAGCAGTAAATTTATCAACATGGAATGCAAGTGGTTGTGACAATGGGCTAAGGGAAGGTGTTCCATCGAAACATATCGATGTAATGGTTAAGCCAGACAGGGGAGCCCTTGGGACCAATTGTTTAGACAAGGCGCTACGAGTAGCTCCTGTATCAACCAGAAACTGATCAGTAGAACCCAAAACATGTGCTGTAACATAGGGACCCCTCTGATCTACTGGAACTTCAACTGATTCCTTACCCCATCCTAGGCAATCCTATGCATAAGCAGAATCTTGGAAATCAGGCTGCACATAGTTAGACATCACGTATTGGTTCCGTCTATCAAAAGTGTTAAACCCATCCTGCCCTTGTACATTAGCATCAACCCTAGGATGATCATTCGTGCTTCTTCTAGGCCCTGAGTATCCTGAGCGATTTTTAATTTGTCCCCGACCACGTGAACACTGCTGAACACGTAGTGCTGGGCAATCGGCAGCCCAATGCCCAAATTTCTTACAATACGCACACTGATCAACAGACAAATTCGAACAAGTGTAAGAAGAACCATAAGATCCACGTCCACCTCTATCACTACCTCTAAAAGGCGGACCATAAGCTTGAGCCAACATAACCTTTGTCTTTAATTCTTTAATCTTTTTATCCTCGCTACCTTTTGCTTTTAATTCCTGACGTTCATAATACTGAGCCATGGTCAAAAGAGAAACCGGAGTAGAGGTAGTCCATGAACTTTCACTAGCTTTTAGATGACTAGCTATTCCTGGTAACAGATTTGCGACATATTTATTGACAAACAAATGTCTGCCCGTATCATCTGACAATAACTGGACGCTAAAATCATGAAATGCTTCTTCAAAATTTGTAAAGAAATCAGAGACCGATTCATCTGCCTTTTCCTTACAAGACGCTAAAACAGTTCAATCTATCTTTTTAGGGGGAATAATCGTTTTTAACCTAACTAATATGGCTGCGGGAAGATCTAGAATCAACTGATACGGCTTTTTTGCACGTTCCCTATTCCCGTCCATCTGTTCTAATTCTTTCCATGACACTCCAAAAACAACACGATCATCAACTTTACGAACAGTTCTCCACATATCTGGCGGTAATATCAATCTGAAAAATAAATCAATGTCAGCCAAAGTCATAGTACAAGAACTAATTGCTCCCTCAACTCCCTCATAAAAGGCGGCTGGATTTTTCCGTGGGTCAGGTAATGCTGTTTTAAGTGCCATTACATCTATTCCAAGTAGTATACACCCAATTATAAATAAAATAACCCTTAGCATCAACAGAAGTTTTATCATCACTTGTACCCGATCCTTTAGGAGGAACATACAAAGGCGCGGCCTCCCGCATTGGTTTCGCGTGAACTATCATAGTCTTATCTGTTCCGAAGATGGAAGCTTGCATTCCACCAGTCTGAGATGTCCGTGCAACTACGTCCACGGCTCTTTACTCCTCTTGCAAATGGACTGCCGCAACACATAATTTCACCAAACGCCTGATTGCATCAGCCACCTGGGAGAAAACAAAAAGACCATCACGCATTTGCTTATGATCAGCTGCTACATCATTGGGCTCTAACTCATCAGAATATTTCTGAAATAGTTCAATAACTTCTATGCTAAATGCCTCAGTAAAATATAGCTGCTCCTTTTCTGTACACCCTTTCATGTTGTCTAAAAGTTCAGAAGCAGAGACAACGCTACGAATTGCTTTACAAGCATTAGATCTAAGCTCAGACGCGCAGTCAGTAGGCAATATAGAGCGACTGTCTCGTATCTTCTGTTGCTCCATACAGGAGACCTCAGCTAACTCATGAGGGGCAGAAGGAACGACATACGGAGGTGGAGGGAGATCTAGTGACAAAAGATCATCGTGCGGTTTATTAAGGATAGGATAGAGAGGTTGCCGAACAGCGTATTGGCCAGTTACCTGTAATTTACGTTCTTTCTCTTCTATAACCTTTAAGTCATTTATTTATTTATTTCTCATTTCCAATGCATTCACATATACATTCTTCTGCTGCTCTTTCTCAAGCAAGGCTTGTTCACACTTCATTCGTCCACGCACTTCTTTCTCCCACATTCGTATATAGTCAAACATATCTTGCCTAGACCTTCGCTTACACATACATTGTTCCACATACTCAATCTTTCGCAAATCAAATGACCCATGCATAGGCCAACATAACTCAGGATCCGCACAAGTGTATTTATTCCATGATGTGCTGTACATTATAGAAGAAAGACCATGTTTAACATACATATCTCTATAGGGTGTCCCCTCTGGGGATGCCGGTTGCAATTCTTCCAGTCTCAAATTGGTACCATTACAAAAGCAACACATTCTACGAAGTGCGCTAAAAACAGGCATGCCAAAAATAGTGCAGAATATGCAGTATTATAATCAAAGTAGCACTTAAGGTGCCGTTCAAATCAAAATTAAATTGGAGAAAATTCTCCTCATTACCTGCCTATATAAATTGCAATTTATATATCAATTCAAAGGACACAAATTGACTACTCACCCAAAACACGAGAGCCACAGTAAGTGGTGAAACAAAGGCATCAAAACCCACTGCAAGTGCCGTAAAACGGCTCTTACCAATCCCAGGGCATCCAGGTTCCAATTGCCAAGTTCTAAAATCGACCAAATGGTCACTGCACGACAAATGAACAAAAAGGATCTCAGTCGAGGACCGGCGCCACCTGGATGGTTAAATCAGAAAGAAGGGAAAAACGCCGTGGTTGCCAAGACTTGGGTCTGCTTAGGCATTGATCGTCTGCAGCGAGATCCCAATCCTTCGTCGCGACCAATCCGTCGGGCGTCCGAGTCGCCGAAGAGTCCCTGTTCAGGCGCCAATTTGTCAAAGTAAGCCTCAGCAAGGTCTACTAGTGCAAGGGGTTCGCACAGAAACTGAAATAAAAGACAAAGGGGGTGATTCTAAGTCTGGCGGGCGGCGGAGGCCGCCCGCCAGCCCAGTGTAAAACTACCTTCCCACGAGGACGCCGGCTCAGAATTGAGCCGGCGGAGTGGGAAGGTGCGACGGGTGCAGTTGCACCCGTCGCGAATTGCAGTGTCTGCAAAACAGACACTGAAATTCTTTTTGGGGCCCTCTTACGGGGGCCCCGCGACACCCCATACCGCCATCCTGTTCCTGGCGGGAGAACCGCCAGGAACAGGATGGCAGTATGGGGTGTCAGAATCCTCCATGGCGGCGCAGCTTGCTGCGCCGCCATGGAGGATTCATTTGGGCAGCGGAAAACCGGCGGGAGACCGCCGGTTTTCCACTTTTGACCGCTGCCGAACCGTCATTGGACCGCCAGGGTTAGAATGACCCCCAAAGTTTATTAAACCTCATGAGGTGGTACCCCAGTTCAAACAGCACCCTTCGGTAATGTTTGAAGTAGCACACTGAACTAAGAGAGCATGGTCCTTTTATACCCACGCAAGGGCTAAAAGAAGGTGATACAATTATAGAAGCAAGACTTATATACATATAAGGTCATATGGAAATGCACAGTCGACAGGTAGGAGGGGCTAACAGTTTTCAAGGACTAGTAGACACATTTCTGTTGGTTACTAATTACTAACAACTGCAGACCTTACTGGGCATGTGCAAAGTGGGAGAGGCTAAATATAACTTGTGACTAGACAGATTTTCAAGAGTAGTTAACAGGACGGTAGGACAAAGCACATGGTGAGCACATGGCAGCATGTGGCAGAGATAATGGCTGCCATGAATTCAAAATGGATTCCGCGAAATGTTCATAAAAGTTGCTAAATACAAGATGTCTTCTGCTAATGCTTAATCTAATCGCTACTAAATTACAACAACGTAATAGTCACCTACAGACTTGATCATGCAACAATCTATGAACTGTGTGCCCAGTTGGAGCCAGACCTGATGTTAGCTATCCGCCATCCCACAGGAATACCCCCTCAAGTGCAGGTCCTGTCAGTACTCCATTTCCTGGCAAGTGGGTATTTTCAGACTACAGTGGCCATTGCAACAGGGATGTCCCAGCCAATGTTCTCTAACGTGTTGTCCAGAGTGTTGTCTGCCCTGCTGAAACACATGTGCAGCTACATTGTTTTCCCTCAGGTGGAGGATTTGCCTAGAGTGAAAGGTGACTTCTATGCCCTGGGACATATCCCCAACATCATAGGTGCCATTGATGGGACACATTTGGCCTTGGTACACCCCCGCGGGAGTGAACAGGTGTACAGAAACCAGAAGAGCTACCATTCTATGAATGTGCAGATGGTGTGTTTGGCCGACCAGTACATCTCCCATGTGAATGCCGAATTTCCTCGCTCAGTGCACAACGCTTACATTCTGAGGAATAGCAGCATCCCTTATGTGATGGGGCAACTCCAGAGGCACCGTGTGTGGCTAATAGGTGAGGACAAGGACCCTATATCCTGTGAATAGTTGTCTAGGTCTGGGGTTGTCCCTACGGGGTAGTGTGTGTCTAACAGTTGTCCCTCAACATTTGCAGGTGACTCTGGGTACCCCAACCTGTCATGGCTACTGACCCCAGTGAGGAATCCCAGGACAAGGGCAGAGGAACGCTACAATGAGGCACATGGGTGAACTAGGAGGATTATAGAAAGAACTTTCGGCCTCCTGAAGGCCAGGTTCCGGTGCCTCCATATGACAGGTGGTTATCTCTACTACTCACCAAAGAAGGTGTGCCAGATAATCGTGGCCTGCTGTATCCTGCACAACCAGGCATTGCGACGACAGGTGCCTTTTCTGCAGGAGGATGGTCCAGATGGAGGTCTTGTGGCAGCTGTGGAGCCTGTGGACAGTGAAGAAGAGGAGGCAGAAGAAGAGGATATCGACAACAGAAAGAACGTTATCCAGCAATACTTCCAGTGAGACACAGGTAAGAATGTATCACTGCCTCACACATCTCATACAATTGCTAAACTATCATAAGTCTGTCACTTTTACCCAGTGTATGGACCCTGACTTGTCACTTTTCATTTCCATTTAACATATGTGGGTCCCACTGTGTGCCCTCTGCTATATTACCTCGTGGACTAGAGCTGTGTTACATCAGTATGTTGACAATAAAATTGACATTGCTATATTCCATAGTTATTATAAATACACATTTGTGAAAGCACAGACTGACTCCAGATTGTTTTGTGATTCAAGGGTGTTTATTTCTGTACAAATACGTGGAGGAGGTTGTAAAATGGGCAGGGGTGATGGTGGAGGAATGTCCATGGCAGAGTCCAGTCTATTTGTTTCACAGGTGCATTGTCCAAAGGGGCATAGGAAGTGGATCTATGGCAGTTGATGGATAGACTGGGTGACAAAGTGGGACAGAAGGATGACATTCAGGGGGTCCCATTTCCTGGCAGGGGTCTTGGCATTGTTCTCTGCCTTGTTCCTCGATCTCAGGGACCGTTTGCAGGGTGGTTCTCCATCTGCAGGGGGTGGGGTGCCTGTGGCAGTGCCTCCTGTCCACTAGCAGAGGTGGCGGGATATTCATCATCAGGCTAGTGTCAGGGGACCCTTGTTGTGCCACAGTGTCCCTCCTGGTGTTGACAAGATCCTTCAGCACCCCTACAATGGGGACCAGGGTGGTGTTGATGGACTTGAGTTCCTCCCTGATCCCTAGATAGTGTTCCTCTTGCAGCCGCTGGGTCTTCTGAAAGTTGGCCAGTACCGTTGCCATTGTCTCCTGGGAATGATGGTACGCTCCCATGATGTTGGAGAGGGCCTCGTGGAGAGTGGGTTCCCTGGGCCTGTCCTCCCCCTGTCACACAGCAGTCCTCCCAGTTTCCCTGTTATCCTGTACCTCTATCTCCTGAACTGGGTGCCCACTGCCACTGCCCTCAGGTCCCTGATTTTCTTGGGGTGGTGGGTTTGCCTGGGTTCCCTGTAGTGGTGGACACACTGCTGCTTGATGTGTCCTGGGGACAGAGGGATGGGCCTGCTGGGTGGGTGCTCTGCTGGTGTTTCCTGACGGGGGTGGCTCTGTGGTGGCATGTGCCAGTGTCAGGGTAACCGACTGTCCCGAGGTCCAAGATGAGACAGGCGGGTCATCTTGATCCAGGTGGACAGAGCTGCTGTCATCACTGTGGGCCTCTTATGTGGGGTGAGTAGACATGTCTGGAACCTCCTGTCCGGTGATGTTGGGTAGGAGTCCAGCAGGGGTGTAAAGGCATGATTATTGCATCTTTGTGTGCCGTTGTGTGCAATTGGTGAGTGACCCTGTACTCCATTGCTTGCATTCTTGTATAGGACCTTGTGTGATAATTGGTTTGGGGTCTGTGTGGGTATCTGTAGTGGACATGCTTTGGTGATGGGTGTCCATGCTTTGGTGTTGCATGCTGGGCTTGGTGTTAGGATGGGTGGGTTGTGATAGTGGGACATTTGTGAGGTGTTGGAGTAATGGGGGTGAGGGTGGGGGTATGTGATAGCATGCAGGTAGGGTGGGGGATGTAATAGTTAAGAGTTGACTTACCAGAGTCCATTGCTCCTGCTACTCCTGACAGGCCCTCAGGATGCAGTTAGCCAAGACTTGCACCTCCCATGTTGTTAGTTGTGGGGGAGGAGGTGGGGGTCCGCAGCTAGTCCTCTAGACTGCATTCTGGTGTTTTGAGACCACGGAATGCACCTTCCCCCATAGGTCGTTCCACCTGCATTGACCCTGTCGACGATTCTGCGCCATAGCTCCATCTTCTTTTGCAATGGAGGTGTGCTGCACCTGTGATCCGAATAGCTGTGGCTCTACCCGGACGATTTCCTCCACCATTACCCTGAGCTCCTCCTCAGAGAACCTGGGGTGTTGTTGAGGTGCCATGATGTGGCGTGGGTGATGTGTGAGGTGGTGTCGGTTGTGATGTGTGAGGGGGTGTGTTTGTGTGTGTTGTGTGTGTTGTCTGAGGTGCGTGGATGGTGTGTGAGTGATGGTGTTGTGTGCCTGTGGATGCTAGTGTTGTTTCTGGTGGTGTCTCTTTCTGGCCTTCTTTCTCAATTTTGGTCGTAAGGGTTTGTGGGTGATGTGGGTGTGTGTTTTATATTGGATTGGGTGTGTGGGAGTGGTGTGTGTATGTGTATCAGGTGTGTGTATTTGGAATTGTCCAATGTGGTTGTGTTTTGTAAGTGTGTGTGTATTTTGAGCGCAGCGGTGAGTACCGCCGATGGAATACCGTGGTTGAAAGACCGCCGCGTGGCATCGTGGGTCGTGATAGTGTGGGCGTATTCCTGTTGGCATGACGGTGTCAGTTTTGATATCACCAGTTTATCACTGACCTTTGGTGTGGCGGACTTGTGTGGGTATCTGGATTTTGGCGAATTCCGAGCTGTGGGTTGTAATAGCTGTAGCGGAATTCTGCCGCCGCAGCGGTGTGTTAGTGGTCTTCTGCATGCGGTAAGCGGGATTTACCACCAATGTTGTAATGAGGGCCTTTGTCTCAAAAGCACCTTACAACCTAAAGAGAACCCTTGAGAATCCGCTGCAAGACCCCTATGTAGTAAGAGTACTTTACTCAGAGGAAGTACTTTACCTTGTAAAAGCGCATTTGAGTGTACTTGTTACTTGCAAAAATTGATACACTGCAACATTATTTACATTCTTTGGCAATTTCCTGTGTTGGAACATTCTATAAAAATAACTATTTTTCTAAACAGTAGTCTTGAGTTTCTTCATGAGTGTGTGACATTTATTGACTGTGTTCAGTAGGTGCTTGTCACTACCCTCCGGTGGGCTTAAAATGCTCATTCACACTGCCACTAAGGAGCATTTGGGATTGTTACTTTGACCCCTGTAAGCTAATAAGGCCTGCCTGGACTATCTGCATTGTGCCCCTGTACTTTCCGTACACTGCAGAGACAGCCAGCTTCCTACAAAACCATCAGTGAAGCAGCCATCAGAAACAGTCCTCTGCCTTTCCCTCCTGTGTCACATTCCAGAAATGAGTGCAGTGACATCAACTACTTTTTTATGAGAAAATATAATAGATTTCACATCACATTGACAACACCAAGCTGGTGCTTCTCTGCACTGCATTCCAAAGTGGTCAAGACCTCACTGACAGACCGAACTCCCTTAAAGCCACCACCTATGAAGATGTATTACCCTTATCCTTCATCAAATCCTATTCCAGGAAATGTTTTCCCCTCTTCTCACCATTGTCAGTGCTTCCTTCCCTTAGGTCATTTTCCCTAAAGCTCTCAGGACATGCCATATCTTTGCACAGATGAATAAACCCACACTTGACCATAATGACATCACCAACTACTGGCCAATTACTCATCAACTCTTAATCAAGATTATCTTTACCTTTGACCCTACACAGTGCTCTGCTGGCTTGCTGTTAGATTTTGCTATGCAAATGCTCGATACAAACTTGCATACATAATAAATACATACATACAGTCATAAGAAATGCCTATAAAAGATAAAATGTTTCAATCAGCCTGTAGTACAAGTTCTTGTTAAAGAATTATGCTGACCCTGGAGAACTTGTCCCTCCTAACAAGTTAGGACAAACGGATATTTCTTATAAATCTGTTTATTGGTTTTAGGCAACAATAAAACAGTAAGTCAAAAGTGAGGAGTCCCTCACCCACACAATAGTTCATTTTGCAGACAATCAGAACATTATAGAACATCTTTATGAAAAGAATAGTGTACTCAAGACAACCAGGATTTGTCATGCATAACTGTAAAAGAATGTCTAATTTAGAGGCTTCCCATGAAATGGTCTGATCAAGGAGTACATATTTTGGCATGTTTTTGAGCACCTCATGGTCCTTGTAAACCATCTCTTCCATTGTGGGGCAAAAGTCCATGCCTCTGTTACATTCTTTCAAGGAGGGGAGCTCCACTTCTCATGAGTCATGAGCCAAGTCCTGTTTCACAATCCGGAGACCAATAACAATTAGGGAGCAGGCAGTCCTAGAATCAAATGATCCATAATTACTAGGATTGTGACCTTAGGATCCATAATCATTGACCTCCCAACCACCTCCCCAGAACACAACACACTGCACCAGTAGTCCTCCATGCGGGGACATTGCCATATCATAGAAAAGTATGTAGCCAGGAGGGAGCTACACCTTTGACATTTCCAAAACATGTGAAGGATTATAGTGATATCTATGCAAATATTTGAACAAAAGAAGGTGTAAGCGGGTGGAAATGGCTAGCACCAAGGTGCCATGTTTTCCTCGATGCAGTCATTAACATACAACTTCCCTTGATCACGTTCCCTCATTTCCATTAGATTCGAATTTGGGTCTGTGCCCTTTACCCCTAGGATTTCAGTTTTGAGTTTAGCCTGCAATGGACTAAAGTCAAGAAATGCCATCATTGCTTCACCATAGCTCTCAAGTGCACATCTCAATTGGAGGTAATTGAAAAATCAGGTTTTGTGAAGTTGGAAGTCTCCTACGAGATATTGAAAGGACCATGTAATGTTGGTCTGCCATACATCACCCAGTGACGGAATGCCTGTCATGAGGTTTTTCCAGAAGCCAGACAGGTTCCCCATCTTCACACGCCAGGTGCCTCACCATAGTGTAATCATCATGATGGGTTTCACGTACCATTTGAATGTGTCAAAGTGTATCCTGCCAGCACAGCATTAAGATTCTAGTTACTGCTGGAAGTGTTTTGGGAATTGTCTTATCATATAAGTGGTGATAAAAGTCAAACATATGTAAAAGCTTTGTTCTAGTTTTTTTGGCAGTCTCTTCTGTCCCCATATATCCAATTATTAATGCAGACAAGCTGGGAAGCCCAGTAATAAAACAGGACATCTGCCACTCCTAGCAAGCCATCATAGGTGATCTGTCTACACTTTGCGAAAGAGATCTGTGGGACTGCCCCTCCCTAAAGGAACGTGTGAATTTGGGATTGCAATTCTGTGGAAAAGGTCTGTGGCAGCTTGAACAGGTAATTTTGTAGGATATTGGTGGGTTTTTTTAAATTCGTTTTTGCGTGACTGTATGAATTACTGTGCTAGTTTGTGGCACATGACCTCATAAACCCCCCACCCCACCCCCTTTTTTGCTAAGTAAAAAGGCTACATACATCTTGCAGAGTGTGTTTTTAGGAGACTGTTTTATTCTGTTTCTGTGATTTAAATTGTGTTTAGAAACTGTCTGCCCCCCCTTGTTTTTTGCCTTTAAAAAAGACACATTTCAGAGTGCGCGACCAGCAGTATTACAGTGTCTGTTTTTGAAAAATGTGTCCCTTACCTGGGAAGTAGACTCTGCTAGCTTGGAAGTGTGGATTCAGCATGTCTGTATCCAAGGAGATTCTGAATAGAGCAGCAGCTGCGTCCTCCCTGCCCACAGGGACTGGACTTCAGTTAACTTGTTCCTTATAAAAGGTTTTTTTATTTTTTTATTCAGCAGGTGCAACTTTGCATTACATATACATATAAATCCAATTTTCATCATTGTCTACATTACTGTTTTGACATATTGATTTATAACGTACAATTACATTTTTTATATTGTTCAGAATTCAGAATTAAGTTGCCTACTCTCCTTCCTCAACTGCCCCTACCCTCCGCCTAAACTTCCGCCGAATTACACATTTTGGCCCAAATCGCATGATATCTTTTAATGGCTCCTATCCGCTGAGCATACAACTTTTCTCTAACCCTTGTAGATTTCATTTTCCCCTCCCATAGTGCGTATGTCGGGGGGACTGGTGATTTCCATGCCTGCAGGATAAGTGATAAAGCTATCACTGTACCTGCAAATACCATATGTCTGGCTGCATTAGAGAGATAAATATTCTGCGTCATGCCCCAAAGCGCAACCAAAGGGCTAGGATCGCCTATCCAGGAGCTCAACCTCTGAAAAATCTGCTCACAGTAGCTTGCCAAAGATATACAACTAAAGCACATATGCATCCAATCCCCCTGGAAAAAACGTGGGCAGGAGCCTGATGTCTCAGGATGCATATTTCTTACTACAGCAGGGGTGTAGTACAACAATCACCTAGAAAATAAAGTCATCTTTTTAAAGTTGGCACCTCTAAGTGCTTTGTACGACAGCTCGTTATGTTTTCTCCAATGCTGTATCTCTATCCTACATCCTGTCATATTGGTTATTCGCACCAAAAGTTGAACGATTATCTTGGTTGCTCCTGCATCCTAACGTAGTTTATATCATTTCCCAATACCTGGTTGGTTTTCACAGAAGGCCTGAGCGATGGGCTTAATTGCGCAGTTTAATGGTTGTCGCACTAGATGCAGAGAGTGTTGAATTTGACAATATGAACATTTTTAATTTTCTGGAGCATTGCTTGCACCCATTACACACTGTGCCCATGTTTTCAAATGATCCAGTAAGTAAAAATCCTCTAAGGTCTTAAAACCCAGCTCTTGCCATTGTAGTTTAGTGCTTTGGCTAAATTCTATTCCTCACCACTCAATGTCCCTTACTCGGAGGAGCAAAAATGCCTCGTCGATTTGATATTTATGCTTTAGCTGTGATATAATTGTTTTAATCATAACTGGTAATTTATACCTGACCCTTTTTGGTAAGCGGGGACCTTCAAACAATGCGAAAGACGGACATTCATTTCTAACATCATCTGATTGAGATAAAAATTACATTTTGGCTTCTGCGCTACCCTCAATACCCAATCAAATACAGCTGCTTCGTAATAAGCTACCATATTGGGGAGAGCTAACCCTCCGTCTTCCACTGACAAAGATAACTTAGGCAATTGGAGCCGGGGCTTCTTGTGATTCCAGATAAATTGTCTAATTAATACGTCTAAGTTATCAAAAAACTTTTTCGGAACTCGCAGAATCACGCTTGAAAAGACAAATAACAGTAGCGGAAGGATGCACATTTTTACCAAAGCAGACCTTCCTATAATAGACATAGGAGTCTCCTGCCATTTAAGTAACAATCCTTGCATTTTTTTTAGAACATTCATATGATTCAGTTGAAACAAATCTGCTGAACTCTGAGATACGTATATGCCAAGATATCTAATGGGATGCGAGGCTGAAGATGCAACACGAATACCTTGTGGCAGGACTGACATCCCTGCATTATACAACAATGCCTCTGATTTAGATTGATTAATTTTGTAGGCCCCTAGCTCGGAGAATGCCCTAATTTTTGCAAATGCTCTATCGATATTCTGTTGCTCTGCACTAAGATATAAGATCATATCGTCCGCAAATAGTTTTACTTTGGGAGCTAGAGGTAGAGGGGCTAGAATATTTAAGTCCTGATGAATCGCTGCAGCTAACGGCTCAATAAAAAGTGCAAACAAAACTGGAGAGAGAGGGTAACCCTGTAGTGTGCCTCACGCTATTTGTACTGATCCTACTGTCCGGGCATTGACTGAAATTATTGCTTTTGCCCCTGTATAGAGAGTCTGTATAATCTGAATACATTTCCCTGGAAAACTTTGCAAGCACCTTGAATAACACTTGCCATTGAACTAGGTTGAACGCCTTTTCGGTGTCAAGCATCATAATTACCGCCGGATGACAGCTATGCGATAGATAATCTATAGCTTGTATTAAAAAATTAGTATTAGTGGATGGTAGCCTACCTGGCAGAAATACGCACTGATCCTCATGTACCAATGCTTGAGCCACTTGAGCCACATGAACTTCCAGAATCTTAGTAAAAAGTTTGTGGTCCTGGTTTAGCATACTAATTGGGCGATATGAACCAGGATATTCCAGTGGTTTGTCTTTTTTAATAACACTAACCACAATTGCTCTTCAAAATTCGGAGGGAACCTCTATTCCTTCTAGCATTGCATTAAATACATTTGTTAATATATCAGCAATTTGATCCTTTAGAATTTTGTACATTTCTGCCGGGAGGCTATCCTCACCTGAAGCTCTACCGTTGGAAGCTTCCCTTATTACTCTAATAACGTCTTGAGTGGTAATAGGAGCTAGTAATAAAATCTGTGCCTCCGCATCTAGCCTAGGTAGAAGTATTGTATCTAGATATTTTTGGATTTGTAAATCATTACTTGTTTTTCCTCTGTATATAGCTTAACGTAGTGTGAGAGAAATACTTTTTCAATCTTGTTAGAATGCATGACCATCCTACCCTACTCTTCATTGAAGATGGCTTTTACTAAGTTAATACTGCCACGCTTTTGGTTGACCAAGCAAGAAATCTACCGGCATGTTCACTTTTTTCATATTGTTGTTGATAACTAGTATGCCTATTAAGTATTTCCTTAGAAAAAAATTAATTTATTAGATTAGCCTGGGCCCTTGCCAACCCTTGTAGTGTCTCCGGACTAGAAAATAATTGCTTTTTTCTTAATGCCTTTTCTAGCTCATTTTGCAATTTAGAGCTCTTTTCGCGAGCTGTTCTACTTAGATGGGCTTTGAATGAGATAGCCTCCCCTCATATGAAGGCCTTCGACTGCCCCCCAAATATAGAAAACAGGGGCGGATCCCTTATTTATCTCCAAAGAATCAGTTACTAATACGTTGAGGTGAACGATGATGCTGGTTAGCCGAATCCTTAAAGTCGTCAAAATCGATCCAAGGAACTGAATGGTCTGAGAAAGAGTTTGCAAGTATTCCTGTTCGATGCCATTTTAATCTAAATGAGACCAGAATAAAATCAATTCTAGATGACGTATTATACCTTTTAGAATAACATGTGTAATCTTTATCATACAGATGGTCAGCTCGCCATGCATCTACTAAACCTAACTCTTGTATCAGTTTTGCCAAAAATTTAGAAGTTTTTGGTTTCTCCTGTGCTTTATTTTTACGTGATGAGTCCCACAAGGTATTTGGCATAACATTAAAGTCCCCTCCTATTATAAAATACCCTTGAAGAGGGGAGAGATGGGTATGTAATGTCTGCATTGGCTTTATATCATCCTCAATTGGACCATAATAGCTTATGAAATGGGTCTTCTTATCTACTATTGTTGTGGAGACTATTATCCATCTCACCTGTGGGTCTCGAACAACCCTATTTATTTTCCCTATGAATCTCCTGGAGAACAAGATAGCCACGCCTTGTACTGCGGCATCCACTGAAGCATAAAAAGAATTGTCAATGTATGGCGAAAATCTAGGTAGCTTAGCATTGAGCTTTAAATGTGTCTCCTGTACAAGAAGCACTTGAACCTGTGCTGTTTCCAGCCAACTAAGTGCGGCACAAAAGTTCACATTGTTATTGACCCCTTTCAAATTACAGGAGGCTACTCTTAATTTGGATTCCATCCTTGCACAAAATGTTGTTCCTTACTGCTAAATCCCATTGCCCTCGTACTACTAGTTTGACTAAACTTTTGTCTTGTGTTTTTTCCTCAGGCAATCAATTAATTTGGATGACTAGCACCTGCATTTTGTGTTCTAACTCCCCTTTAAACCCCCCCATCTCCCCTGTGAAACTCTCCCCTCCCTTCCCCTCTCTACCTCGACAGATCCAAGCCGTCATGAATCCATCGGATAGCGTACCACCCCCTCCCTGTGCCCAAAAAACCCAACATTAGGGTGCATTGACGTGGCACCGGTAGCCTTGGCCTCAAAACAGCAGCAAGGCAGAGGAACTACACTAACACCGGTATACAAAAACAAATTGCTCAATTGGAGAAAAAAAAACACAATACCTTGAGCGACTCTAGCGACTCTAGCACTTCCCTCATCCCCTTCTGCCCCCCTGTACATTTCACATCCCCCACATCTCTTGACAATATCTACTATCCTTGTGCCCTAGTTTACGAACAGAAACAGATGTAAGTTCCTATTAAACCACCAAAAGCATATAATCTTGAAATGCCAAAATATCAATATGTACTATGCAAAATATGGCCTAATGTACTAAACATATAGACTTCTCCTTTCACTAACTATTTCCTTGTTGTTTCATATGCTGCAAAAGGTTCCTTGCTTCCTGGTCATTTTGAAAGACTTTCTCTTGACCCTTGTACAGTACTTTCAGTTTTGCTAGTTGCACTATACCAGCCGGAGCCCCTCATCTTTTGAAATCATCAATTAGTCCGACAAACTCCCGACGCCGATGAGCTGCTGCCACTGACATGTCTGAAAACACGTGAAATCTAGTACTATCGTCCAATTTAAATTATCATATTTTCCTGGCTTGAGAAATAATTTTCTCCTTTATTCTAAAATCACCAAAATTAACCGGAATGGTACGTGGATATTTTGAGCTAACAGGATGCACAAAGGGTACCCTATGGGCCCTCATGATGGATAAATCTCCTTCCGGGTTTGCCCTGTCCGGAAGAATGATTTTACCAATAAGTTCGGACACCACCTTAGTTACAGATGAGCCAGCTTCCATCTCTTCCGGAACCCCTACAAATCTAAGGTTGGTGCGCCGTGATCTGTTTTCCATCTCATCCAGCTTATTTTGAAGATTTTCTAGTTCAGATTGAACCCAAGATGTTGTCGCCCCCACTTGATTATTGGTGTCCTCTAAATCCAAGACCCTTTGTTCCACCTGTGATACTCTAGTCGAAAGAAGAGTTAAATGAATATTAAGTTGATTCAACTGTTCTTTTGTTTCCCTACGAGTTTCTTCCTGAGAAACTTTTATGGCTCGCAGTTCCACTAAAATCTGGCCCATCAACTCCTCCATTGTTGCAGTAATATTTCTGGTGGCGTCTGTATTCACCGCAATGAGGGGGTTCTGTAAAGAACTGGGTGTTGAAAGCAAAATATTTGTTGCTAGATTCTCTGAAGTTGGATTAAGTATCCTTGATCCACTTGACACTACAACAGCAGCATCAGTAGGAGGTACTGTTATGTTAGTTGCAGTTTCTTCTGGCAGAATTGTACTCTCGGGTCTTCCCTCTTTTAATGAGCCTGCTGTAGTTGCTTTAGGTGGTTCTTTAGCATTGCTCGAAAAAAGCAGATAAGTCTCGCCAAAGCTTTCCCCTTATATTGAGAGGATGTTGTAGAGTGAGCAGGTGGGAGATTGTTTGATAATACTAAGGTTGGTGATAAAGAGGAAGTTGCACCTGTCGAACCATCTTGAAAATGCAGGTCAGCCGACCGCACTACTGATTGCGCAGAATCTTCCCCTATGCCGGGCTCGAGCATGCCAGAGAGACCTGATAAGGAAGATGTAGAGTCCTGGCTCCCTGCAGAATCTCTAAGAGAGACTGATCCATCTTATTGATGAGAGCTATGCCTATACCTGCTCAAGGCAGGAGTCAAGAGTTTAGATTTTGCTCCTTTTGTGTGTTTTGCCACCGTCTGTGCTTTAAGGCCACTGTCCCGGGTCATGCATTTCATCGTACTTTAGAGGGGGGGAAGGACCCTATGACGGGGATAGGTCCAGGCGGGGATAGGTCCAGATGGGACTGAGGTGGAGAAAATAAGGCTACAGGGGGTGGCAGCCAGATAGGTAACTTGAATGTCTTCAGCAAGAGAATGTAGAGCGCAAGAAAGTGAGTGGTGGGGGTGGCAGGAGTGGTAGGAGTCGTGGGGGTTACCAGGGAAAGCAGCCGCTCCTGCATAACCACAAACCATTTTGTTGTGTTCTCCAGACCTCCTGTCAACTTTGAAAAGACATCTGTTAACTGATTGGCTGGTTTGTAAAGTGCCCCTGCCCGCACCTGAACTGACACACTTTGGCCTCACCCCTGCCAGCGACTGTTTGTTTCCGATTTTCTTTTTTCGTTGTAGTCTTTTTCACTCCATGCAAAGTATCTACAGTAGTTTTTTTATATTGGACACCACAATTTCCTATGCTCCAACCCCTGTTCACCCAAACCACATGTCCTACTCCAATGCTCCACTTATCTGACTGTTTGCAATCTGTAGTAGTAGTTTGTCTCCCTCCTCTCCTCTCTCTCTGCTAGCCCGTGTCTCTGTGCCTCCTGCCTCCTGCTCCTTGTGTGCCCTCAAGTTGTTCTACCAAATGATCGAAAAGGAGGCAGTATTAGGGAACAAGTGACAGGGAGATTTCCAATACTCCCGTTGTTGTGCCGCACTCCTCCTTCTCTTTCGCAGCTTTTCGGTCTCCCAGCACCAATGCTGAAGACCGCTGACTCGCGCTGGCTTGTACTTTATGTTTCCGGCTTCTCTCAGAGAATCTTCATCGGAGGCATCACCCAACCTCCTGATGAGTCTTGAAACGGGGGGGGGGATGAGCCGTCAGCCGCTCAATCGCTCGGGTTCAGCACGGCGATCTTCGGCACTTCGCGTCCGCCCAACATTGCCGCTCCAGGCAGAAACTCTAGTCATGGAGCATGATGGGAGCTCCACATGACTCCCTTGTCCCCGTCAGAGGGCCCTTATATAAGTTCCTATTGATTGTTGCATATGTTGTTGTGATAGGTTGTTGGGCGCTGTCTTTCCATTGGTTGCTGGCTCCAGGGCAGGGGTTATGATTGGTGGATAGGGCTGAGAATCTGATTGGCTGTTGGTTCTAGGGCTGTGATTGGTGGATAGGGCTGATATTCTGATTGGCTGTTGGTTCTAGGGCTGTGATTGGTGGATAGGGCTGAGATTCTGATTGGTTGCTGGTTCTAGGGCTGGGGCTGTGATTGGTGGTCAGGAATAGGGCTATGATTGGTGATTATGGCTGGGTCTCCCATTAGTTGTTTGAATCAGGGCTAGAAATTGGATTGGTTAGGGTTAGGACCAGGTTCTTATTGGCCAGCAGGGCTATTTAAGCCTCGGACTCAGGGCGTCTCAGCCCGGTCGTCGAGGACATTGGCAGTTGCCTGGTTGGGCCTGTTCAGGACAGGTAGGGACTAGGGCCAGAAATGCTGCCCATTTCACCATGGACCAGGAATGGTTTCAGTCCCTACACATCCATCAACATCCAAACACATTATCTGCAAAGACATCCAACTCATGCATCACAAACTGACCGCATACACATTGCAACGTCCCATCACCCAACACAATACCCTTTATACAACACATTTACACATATCCTCCACAACCACAACAGTCAAACACCTTCATTCTCACAGCAAACACTACTCTGTCCACTCCCACTAACACAGCCTGCCATTACCCACACGACACAAAACTACAGTATACATTTCTCTCAGTCTCAGCCTTCAAGATACACACTCTCTGCTTATACTAACCAACAACGCTATCTGCTGTTTGCTCCACACAGACCACCTTTCATCATAACAATGCCAAAACCCAGCCTTCCAACACACCATCTACAAACACCCTTCCCCTCTCTTCACCAATTACACACAACCATACAATCCCCACATTTCACTCCACACACATATTACCTCTTCCAGTCATCACAACTAACACTAACTCCCCTGACACACATCCATCCCCTCTTACACACCTCATACATTCATCTCCAAAACACATCAATACCAAATCTAACACTCTAATTCTACTCACCAGCACTAACTCACATGCAAATCCCTCACCAAAAGCAACTACACCAATATCCCCTCTTACTATTCCACAAAAACAATACAGTCCACACACATCAGCACACCAAATCAACACAAACTTTCATGACACTTATCGTCATACCCACTCCCACCCTCAGGACTACACAAAGAATACAAATCCCATCCTATCTTCACCCATATGTTCTCACTAGTCACAAATACCTACCACAAGCACCCCAACCCAGCAACTTTCATTCACTCACCTCTCCTCCATTGCACAATTTAGAGCCTTACATCATGATCCACATGCTCCTCCACCACGTCTAACCCATACTCCATCCACACTAAACAAACGCAAACAAAATAAAAACATGCACTCTTAGCAACCTCGCATCCCCTTGTCTATTACATAATAAGACTACCCACAAAAAATAGTACACTCTTCATGTCTCTCTCAGCCACCAAGTCCACCACCCACACACACAGTCCCAACAAAATGCCTCCTTAACCTGCTGGAAGAGGAACACTATATTGAAAAGCAAGACTATTGTGAGCCTCAAACAGTTATCACAACTAGAAACACTCCTGCTTCAAGCTCATATTACACTACTTACCCTTCTCCTAAACAACACACTACCACTAACACACCTTTTCTAAACTGCCAGCTCATAAATGCTCAATCATTCTAAAAAAACAAGCACCACATCTACGACCTGCTCACAGACACACAACCTGACTTACTATTCATAACGGAATCCTGGTTGGGAGATGACATGGCCCCAGTGTTGCACAAAGCCCTTCCTCGGGGCTTTCAAACCATCACACAAAACCATATAGGCAAGAGAGGAGGTGGACTAGCTATTGTATTCAAACAGGCAATGAACCTCAGCAAAACAGACAACATTTCCATGCAAGGTTGTGAAGCCCTCCTCACCAGATGCCACCCTACTCCAACTTCCTCCTGTAACTTTCTCCTCCTTTACAGACCTCCAATTAACAACTCCACATTCCCAGATGCTTTTCTAGATACAGTCTCAAACCTTATTACACTATACTCCAACCTATGCATGCTAGGGGATCTAAACATTTGGTTTGACAAACCCAATATGCCCCATCCAAAAGCTATCACCACTGTCCTAGGCGCATTCAACCTACATCAGATTGTACACAATCCCACACACATCGCTGGACACATCCTAGATGTCATTTTTGCTAAGCCTGAACTAGTTACCATTGATAGCATCACGCCAATCACTTGGTCAGACCACCATTTGATAACTTTCTGACATACAACTCCACAAATCAACACACCCCACAACTACTTACATACATGCACCTATCGACCATTGAGCAAACTCAAAATTGATGACTTAGAAACACAACTAACAGCTAACACAGATCTAGATACAATTAATTCTGAGCCAAAACTTTGAATGGCTACAGGAAGCTTTTGATATCCTAATAACACTCAGAAAAACTAAACACGACAAAAGAAAACCAACACCTTGGAGAAACACAGAACTTAAAAAGATAAAGCAACAAATCAGAAAGTTGCAGCGGGCCTGGCTCAAAACAAACATTCAAGACAAACTGCAGCTACACAAACCTAACTGAATATACGAATCATCAATCAAAAAAGCTAAAAAAAGGTACTACTCAAACAGAATTCAAAATACTCAATGTACAACCAAGGAATTGTATAAAATTCTCAATGAATTTCGAAACCTACATGCATGGAAGGAAGTCATCCCACTACTCAAGATTTCACAAACAAATTGGCAACTCACTACACAACCAAGGCAGACACATTGGACTCCTATTTAAAACAGAAGAAACCATCAGCACCAACCCCTTTCCTAAAATACCCTCTAATATTAAACCAACCCAACCTCTACAGTCCTTCCAACAAATATCCCAAGGTGAATTTATGGATTTGGTCAAAGCAAGCAGACCTTCTGGTTGCCCTTCTGAACCTTGCCCACCACAAATCTTCAATAACATTATTCTATCTACTTCTGCTGCCACACCTGTAAGAAGAATCATTAGCAACTCTTTAACTACAGGAACTTTTCCTATAGACCTGAAAAAGACATACATATGACCGTTATTTAAGAAACAAAACTAGACCTACAAGACCCCAACAAATACAGACCAATCACAAATGAACCTTTCCTGGGCAAATTGATAGAAAGAGCAGCATTTGCCCAGATGCCACAATTCATTGAAGACAATTCTATACTTTCAGACTTCCAAACTGAATTCCGCCCAGGAAGAAGCACTGAATCGGCACTCATAGCAATCTGGGATGATCTTCGAAACACAGTCGACCGCAATGGACTTGCTGCCCTACTTCTCTTGGACCTCTCGGCTGCCTTTGATATGGTTGACCATGACACCCTAATTCAAAGACTCCACGAAGCCGGCATACAAGGGACTGCTCTCGACTGGATTACTTCCTATCTTCAAAAAAGATCTAACATCATCTATTCGCCCCCTTCTCATTCCAACTCTACCTCACAAAAGCAGGGGTCCCCCAAGGATCAATCATTTCACCTTTGCTTTTCAACATCTACATGATATCATTACCAGAACTGATCAATGATTTCCATCTCACATGCTACAACGCAGATGACACACAAATACTGCTTAAATTAGAATGCCCCAAAAACATTGAAAACTTAGAAATCTTCAGTTGCCTCAGAGCCGTTGATCAGTGGACGACCTGGAGCCATCTCAAACTAAATATCTCCAAAACAGAAATACTCATATGTGGTGAATGGAAAAGTTATGACCCTCTGTGAGTCTCGCCTGATGATCTCAGACCACCTCCTCAATTATCCAAGGAATTTAAAAACCTTGGAGTCACCATGCATTCCAAGTTAACTATGAATGCCCAAGTGGACAAATTAGCATGAACAAGCTTCATCACCTTGAAGACTTTACGACGCATGTTCCCCCACCTTGGAATTCCACACATGGTGCAAGCTACTATCTCGCTTGTACTATCCAAACTGGATCGTAAACTGGACCCAAGGGTAGGTCGCTCCCCCTGCCGCTGCAGCTCCTCCAGCTCCTCCAGGTTCCTGAGTTCTTGAGACCCACCTCACAGTAAGTACCCCCCACCTCCCTGCCCCTCGCCCTGCCCCGCGCTACTCACCCTCTCTCCTGCTCCTGCTTCTTTTCTTCTTTTCTTCTTCTCTGTTCTTCCTCCTCGCTCCTCCTCTGTAATCTTCTTCTGTACTCTTCTTTTCCCCGTCTGCTCTCTTCTTCTGGGTGCTTCTCCTCCTCTCCTGTTCGCCTCTCTTCTTCTTCATCTTCTTCTGTGGTCTTCTGCCTGTCTTCTGCCTTCTGTTCTTCGTATCTTCATCTGTGATCTTCTGGACTCCTGTTCTTCTGTTCTTCTGTTCTTCTGTTCTTCTGTTCTTCTGTTCTTCTGTTCTTCCGGTCTTCCGGTCTTCTGTTCTCCTGTTCTTCCGGTCTTCTGTTCTCCTGTTCTTCTGTTCTTCCGGTCTTCTGTCCTCCTGTCCTCCTGTTCTTCTGTTCTTCTGTTCTTCTGTTCTTCCTGTCTTCTGTTCTCCTGTTCTTCTGTTCTTCCGGTCTTCGTTTCTTCTGTTCTTCCGGTCTTCTGTTCTTGTGTCTTCTGTCTTCTATCTTCTGTCTTTGGCTCCTCTGCCTCCTCCGTCTTCTTCTCCCCGCGCCTGCCCTCCTGCTCCTGCCTCATCCCCCTCCCTCACTCGCCTCCCCCTCTCTATCACCCCTACCTACCCCGTTCGCTATCTACCTCCCTCACTCCTCCTATCTACCTATCTCTCTATCTACCTATCTCTCTATCTATTTCTCTATCTATTTCTCTATCTACTTTCTCTATCTATTTCTCTATCTCTCCCCCCCTTCCCGCCACCCCGTCTATTACCTATCTTCCTATCCTCTCACTCTACCTCTCACCCTCACCCACCTCTACAACCCCCCTCCCCTATCATCACAACCCTACTCCTATCTCTCTCCCTAATCTCCTAAACCTCCTAACACTCACCCCCCTCCACCCTTAAACCCCCCTCACCCAGCTCTTCTCACTCTACCTATCCCCCCCTCCCTTGCGATTTCCCGCCGCGACCTCCTGCACGCCCCCGCCCCCCAGCTCCCATTCGACCCCAGCTGACCCCTCCCCCCTCCTACCTCATATGGCGGCCGCTGCGCGACAGTGGTAGCGACCCTTGACCCAAGGGTAGGTCGCTCCCCCGGCCGCTGCAGCTCCTCCAGCTCCTCCAGGTTCCTAAGTTCCTGAGACCCACCTCACAGTAAGTACCCCCCACCTCCCTGCACCTCGCCCTGCCCCGCGCTACTCACCCTCTCTCCTGCTCCTGCTTCTTTTCTTCTTTTCTTCTTCTCTGTTCTTCCTCCTCGCTCCTCCTCTGTAATCTTCTTCTGTACTCTTCTTTTCCCCGTCTGCTCTCTTCTTCTGGGTGCTTCTCTGCCTCTCCTGTTCGCCTCTCTTCTTCTTCATCTTCTTCTGTGGTCTTCTGCCTGTCTTCTGCCTTCTGTTCTTCGTATCTTCATCTGTGATCTTCTGGACTCCTGTTCTTCTGTTCTTCTGTTCTTCTGTTCTTCCGGTCTTCCGGTCTTCTGTTCTCCTGTTCTTCCGGTCTTCTGTTCTCCTGTTCTTCTGTTCTTCCGGTCTTCTGTCCTCCTGTCCTCCTGTTCTTCTGTTCTTCTGTTCTTCCTGTCTTCTGTTCTCCTGTTCTTCTGTTCTTCCGGTCTTCTGTTCTTCTGTTCTTCCGGTCTTCTGTTCTTGTGTCTTCTGTCTTCTATCTTCTGTCTTTGGCTCCTCTGCCTCCTCCGTCTTCTTCTCCCCGCGCCTGCCCTCCTGCTCCTGCCTCATCCCCCTCCCTCACTCGCCTCCCCCTCTCTATCACCCCTACCTACCCCGTTCGCTATCTACCTCCCTCACTCCTCCTACCTACCTATCTCTCTATCTCTCTATCTCACTATCTATCTCCATCACTCTCCACCTCCTCCTATCTACCTCTCTCTATCTACCTATCTCTCTATCTATTTCTCTATCTATCTATTTCTCTATCTATCTACTTTCTCTATCTATTTCTCTATCTCTCCCCCCCTTCCCGCCACCCCCTCTATTACCTATCTTCCTATCCTCTCACTCTACCTCTCACCCTCACCCACCTCTACAACCCCCCTCCCCTATCTTCACAACCCTACTCCTATCTCTCTCCCTAATCTCCTAAACCTCCTAACACTCACCCCCCTCCACCCTTAAACCCCCCTCCCCCAGCTCTTCTCACTCTACCTGTCCCCCCCCTCCCTCGCGCTTTCCCACCGCGACCTCCTGCATGCCCCCGCCCCCAGCTCCCATTCTACCCCAGTTGACCCCTCCCCCCCCACCTCATATGGCGGCCGCTGCGCGACAGTGGTAGTGACCCTTGACCCAAGGGTCGGTCGCTCCCCCTGCCGCTGCAGCTCCTCCAGCTCCTCCAGGTTCCTGAGTTCCTGAGACCCACCTCACAGTAAGTACCCCCCACCTCCCTGCCCCTCGCCCTGCCCCGCGCTACTCACCCTCTCTCCTGCTCCTGCTTCTTTTCTTCTTTTCTTCTTCTCTGTTCTTCCTCCTCGCTCCTCCTCTGTAATCTTCTTCTGTACTCTTCTTTTCCCCGTCTGCTCTCTTCTATTGGGTGCTTCTCTGCCTCTCCTGTTCGCCTCTCTTCTTCTTCATCTTCTTCTGTGGTCTTCTGCCTGTCTTCTGCCTTCTGTTCTTCGTATCTTCATCTGTGATCTTCTGGACTCCTGTTCTTCTGTTCTTCTGTTCTTCTGTTCTTCTGTTCTTCTGTTGTTCTGTTCTTCTGTTCTTCCGGTCTTCCGGTCTTCTGTTCTCCTGTTCTTCTGTTCTTCCGGTCTTCTGTTCTCCTGTTCTTCTGTTCTTCCGGTCTCCTGTCCTCCTGTTCTTCTGTTCTTCCGGTCTTCTGTTCTCCTGTTCTTCTGTTCTTCCGGTCTTCTGTTCTTCTGTTCTTCCGGTCTTCTGTTCTTCTGTCTTCTGTCTTCTATCTTCTGTCTTCAGCTCCTCTGCCTCCTCCGTCTTCTTCTCCCCGCGCCTGCCCTCCTGCTCCTGCCTCATCCCACTCCCTCACTCGCCTCCCCCTCTCTATCACCCCTACCTACCCCGTTCGTTATCTACCTCCCTCACTCCTCCTATCTACCTATCTCTCTATCTCTCTATCTCACTATCTAACTCCCTCACTCTCCACCTCCTCCTATCTACCTATCTCTCTATCTATCTATTTCTCTATCTATTTCTCTATCTATTTCTCTATCTACTTTCTCTATCTATTTCTCTATCTCTCCCCCCTTCCCGCCACCCCCTCTATTACCTATCTTCCTATCCTCTCACTCTACCTCTCACCCTCACCCACCTCTACAACCCCCCCTCCCCTATCTTCACAACCCTACTCCTATCTCTCTCCCTAATCTCCTAAACCTCCTAACACTCACCCCCTCACCCCCTCCACCCTTAAACCCCCCTCCCCCAGCTCTTCTCACTCTACCTGTCCCTCCCTCCCTCGCGCTTTCCCGTCACGACCTCCTGCACGCCCCCGCCCCCAGCTCCCATTCGACCCCAGCTGACCCCTCCCCCCCCTCCTACCTCCTATGTCGGCCGCTGCGTGACAGTGGTAGCGACCCTTGACCCAAGGGTAGGTCGCTCCCCCTGCTGCTGCAGCTCCTCCAGCTCCTCCAGGTTCCTGAGTTCCTGAGACCCACCTCACAGTAAGTACCCCCCACCTCCCTGCCCCTCGCCCTGCCCCGCGCTACTCACCCTCTCTCCTGCTCCTGCTTCTTTTCTTCTTTTCTTCTTCTCTGTTCTTCCTCCTCGCTCCTCCTCTGTAATCTTCTTCTGTACTCTTCTTTTCCCCGTCTGCTCTCTTCTTCTGGGTGCTTCTCTGCCTCTCCTGTTCGCCTCTCTTCTTCTTCATCTTCTTCTGTGGTCTTCTGCCTGTCTTCTGCCTTCTGTTCTTCGTATCTTCATCTGTGATCTTCTGGACTCCTGTTCTTCTGTTCTTCTGTTCTTCCGGTCTTCCGGTCTTCTGTTCTCCTGTTCTTCTGTTCTTCCGGTCTTCTGTTCTCCTGTTCTCCTGTTCTTCTGTTCTTCCGGTCTTCTGTTCTCCTGTTCTTCTGTTCTTCTGTTCTTCCGGTCTTCTGTTCTCCTGTTCTTCTGTTCTTCCGGTCTTCTGTCCTCCTGTTCTTCTGTTCTTCCGGTCTTCTGTTCTCCTATTCTTCTGTTCTTCCGGTCTTCTGTTCTTCTGTTCTTCTGTCTTCTGTCTTCTATCTTCTGTCTTCGGCTCCTCTGCCTCCTCCGTCTTCTTCTCCCCGCGCCTGCCCTCCTGCTCCTGCCTCACCCCCCTCCCTCACTCGCCTCCCCCTCTCTATCACCCCTACCTACCCCGTTCGCTATCTACCTCCCTCACTCCTCCTATCTACCTATCTCTCTATCTACCTATCTCTTTATCTATCTATTTCTCTATCTATCTATTTCTCTATCTATTTCTCTATCTATCTACTTTCTCTATCTATTTCTCTATCTCTCCCCCCTTCCCGCCACCCCCTCTATTACCTATCTTCCTATCCTCTCACTCTACCTCTCACCCTCATCCACCTCTACAACCCCCCCTCCCCTATCTTCACAACCCTACTCCTATCTCTCTCCCTAATCTCCTAAACCTCCTAACACTCACCCCCCTCCACCCTTAAGCCCCCCTCCCCCAGCTCTTCTCACTCTACCTGTCCCCCCCCTCCCTCGCGCTTTCCCGCCGCGACCTCCTGCACGCCCCCGCCCCCAGCTCCCATTCGACCCCAGCTGACCCCTCCCCCCTCCTACCTCATATGGCGGCCGCTGCGCGACCGCGCCAGAAGCAAGCCCGCCTGCGCCCGTCCGCGCCTGGCCCGCGCCCAGCGCCACGACCCGTGGTCCCCAGCTCTCCCAAGCCCCGCTGATCCGCTACGACCCCACCACCCTCCACGCCCTCAACCCAGGGCGCTCCAACACCTGCTTCCAAGCTCACCCCAAACGCACCCATGGACCCTTCGCCTGCAACTCCTGCAAACGCATCTTCCACCACGCAACTACCACGACCACAAGCCCACGCGCCATCAACCACCTCAAGTGCATCCTGGTCAACGCTCGTTCCGTCCACAAGCACGCCGTTGAACTCTGGGACCTCCTGGACTCCACAGCACCGGACGTCGCCTTCATCACAGAGACCTGGATGAACGCCTCCTCTGCTCCAGACATCGCCACCCGCCATCCCCGAAGGCTACAAGATCTTCAGAAAAGACCGCACCAACCAAGTAGGAGGAGGTATCGCCATTGTCTTCAAAGACTCCATCAGCGTCACCACCTCCACCGAAGACACCCCTCTCGCCGCTGAACAC
Organism: Pleurodeles waltl; assembly: GCF_031143425.1. NCBI lineage: Eukaryota > Metazoa > Chordata > Amphibia > Caudata > Salamandridae > Pleurodeles > Pleurodeles waltl. Next base: position 1,486,007,959 of record NC_090440.1, on the reverse strand, counting down.
CTGCATTTTCAGATTCGCACCGACCCCAGGACCACCCTCAGAGGATCCCTCGTCTACCGTCCTCCCGGACCGCGCGCCCCTTTCAGCGACGCCATCGCCGACTTCATCTCCCCGCACGCCCTCGCCTCGCCGGACTACATCCTCCTAGGCGACCTCAACTTCCATCTGGAACAAAACAACGACCCCAACACCACCACCCTGCTCGACAACCTCGACAACCTCGGCCTCAAGCAACTGGTGAACACCGCCACCCACATCGCCGGACACACGCTTGACCCCATCTTCTCCGCCAGCAAACACGTCTTCTTCAGCCACACCTCCGCTCTACACTGTACCGACCACAGCTGTGTACATTTCACATTCCGACGCGAGACCCACCACCTCTGCACTCAACCCATCCCTTGTCGACAGTGGAACAAAATCCCCGAAGAGCAACTCTTCTCCGCACTCGCCGCCAACCAACCCACCCTCACCACCGACCCCAACGACGCAGCCCTCAGCCTCACGAACTGGATCTCCAACTGCGCAGACAACCTTGCTCCCCTCAAACGCACGCATCGACAGGCCAACACCAAAAAACCTCTCTGGTTCTCTGACACCCTCAAAGAATCGAAGAAAACTTGTTGCGCACTCGAGAAGGCCTGGCGCAAGGACCACACCGCTGACAATATGACCGCCCTCAAGAACGCTACCCGCGAACACCACCACCTGATCCGCGCTGTCAAAAGGAACTTTTTTACCGACAGACTGGACAAAAACAGCCACAACAGCAGAGAACTTTTTAGCATCGTCAAGGAGTTCTCCAACCCCAACTCCAACTCCAACGCCAAAGCCGTCACGCCCTCAAGATCTGTGCAACTCCCTCGCCATCTTCTTCCATCGCAAGATCAGCGACCTCCACAACAGCTTCGGACACCAGACCCAACCAAGCATCACCGAACCCACACCTCCGACCATCACCCTCAACGACTGGACCCACATCAACACCAAAGAAACCAAAACCACCATGAACTCGATCCACTCCGGCGCTCCATCGGACCCCTGCCCTCACTTCATCTTCAATAAAGCCGACGACATCATCGCCCGCACCTCCAGGCCTTCATCAACTCCTCTTTTTCTTCTGCTACCTTCCCCGAATGCTGGAAACACGCCGAAGTCAACGCACTACTAAAGAAACCTACGGCTGACCCGAGCGACCTGAAAAACTTCCGCCCCATCTCGCTCCTCCCCTTCCCCGCCAAGGTAATAGAGAAGGCCGTCAACAAACAGCTGACCACCTTCCTGGAAGACAACAACCTGCTCGACCCTTCACAAACCGGATTCCGAACCAACCACAGCACTGAAACCGCCCTCATCTCAGTCACAGACGACATCAGAACCCTGATGGACAACGGTGAAACAGTCGCCCTCATCCTCCTCGACCACTCGGCTGCCTTCAACACCGTCTGTCACCGCACCCTAATCACCCGCCTCCGCTCCACCGGTATCCAAGGCCAGGCCCTGGACTGGATCGCCTCCTTCCTCTCAAACCGATCCCAAAGAGTCTACCTCCCTCCGTTTCGCTCAGACCCCACCAAGATCATCTGCGGCTTACCTCAAGGCTCATCACTCAGCCCGACACTCTTCAATGTCTACATGAGCCCCCTCGCCGACATCGTACGCAAGCACGACATCATCATCACCTCCTACGCCGACGACACCCACCTTATACTCTCCCTCACCAAGGACCCCGCCAGCGCCAAGACCAACCTACAAGAGGGCATGAAGGACGTCGCAGATTGGATGAGGCTCAGCCGCCTAAAGCTGAACTCTGACAAAATGGAAGTCCTCATCCTCGGCAACACCCCGTCCGCTTGGGACGTCTCCTGGTGGCCCACGGCCCTCGGCACCGCACCGACCCCCGCAAACCACGCCCGCAACCTCGGCTTCATCTTGGGCCCTCTTCTCACCATGACCAAGCAAGTCAACGCCGTGTCCTCCGCCTGCTTCCTCACCCTCCGCATGCTCCGCAAGATCTTCCGCTGGATCCCCGCCGACACTAGAAAAACCGTGACCCACGCCCTCGTCACGAGCCGCCTGGACTACGGCAACACCCTCTCTGCTGGGACCACCGCCAAGCTCCAAAAACGCCTGCAACGTATTCAAAACGCCTCGGCCCGCCTCATCCTTGACGTACCCCGCAACAGCCACATCTCCGCACACCTGAGACACCTGCATTGGCTCCCAGTCAGCAAAAGGATCACCTTCCGACTTCTCACCCACGCACACAAAGCCCTCCACAACAAGGGACCGGATTACCTCAACCGTCGCCTCAGCTTCTACGCCCCCACCCGTCTCCTCCGTTCCTCGGGCCTCGCGCTCGCTGCCGTCCCTCGCATCTGCCGCTCCACGGCGGGTGGGAGGTCCTTCTCCTTCCTGGCAGCCAAGACCTGGAACTCCCTCCCCACCAGCCTCAGGACCACTCAGGACAACTCCGCATTCCGGAGACTCCTAAAAACCTGGCTCTTCGAGCAGCAGTAACCCCCCCCCCTTTTTTTCCCCTAGCGCCTTGAGACCCGCACGGGTGAGTAGCGCGCTTTATAAATATTAATGATTTGATTTGATTTGATTTGATTATGCCAATGGCCTCTACCATGGATCATCTCTATCTATTAAGAAAAAAATACAACGTATTCAGAAGTCTGCAGCCAGGCTACTATTACATGTAAAACTGCAAGTCCACATCTCCCCTGCCTTGAGAGCACTACTCTGGTTACCTGTTGCCAGAAGATGCACTTTCAAGCTGCTTTGTATCACCCCCAAAGCTATACATGGAACAGGACCACTTTTTTATCAGAAACAAAAAAACCAAATACATCCAACAAAGAAAACTCCGCTCAAGATTGGCACCCCACCTAAGAACACCACCATACAAGAAAAAGACTATAGGTGGTACATCCTTCTCAGTTCAAGCAGCCAAACTATGGAATTCATAACCCCCAACTAAAAGAGCTACAGATAACTTTCTTGTCTTCAGAAAACTACTCAAGAGTTGGCTCTTTCCTTCATAACCACCATATTCATACAAATATGGACCCCATATGCCTATGTTGATAAATATTTTTTCTGATTATGGGGGTCATTCCAACCCTGGCGGTCGGGGTTAAAGCGGCGGCCAACCCGCCAACAGGCAGGCGGTAAAAAAAATGGAATTCTTTAACACTCCGACAGCCACGGCGGGACAAACAAACAGCGCGGCGGTCACCGCCAACAGACAGGCGGCAGACAATGTACCGCCCACACTATCACGACCCACCAATGCGCCACATTTTCCGGGGCGGGAGCCCCGCCGATAAAAACACGGCGGAAACAGACTGCGAACGGGAAAACGCTCACCTCTATACACTCCACGAGGAATCTGGACAGCATGGAACCCAAATTAAACATCCTACCAGCTATTGTCTACCTGCTCCTCTACCAGGAGCACGAACGCCGGCGCAGACGACAACAGTGAGTACTGCACCTACGCACAGGGGAGGGGGGAGGAGAAAAGGTTACGGGCACACACATACGCAACACCCCCACCCCCCCACCCCCTCCAAATCCCTACACACCAATGCAGAGCAACAAGTCAGAGTGACACCCCCTAAACCCCCCGGAAGAATGCAAAGACAAAATGAATTGATTATTAAAAATGAAGTATATTATAGCATATTTGAAGTCAAGTGAAATATGAAATACCTAAATAAAATATATTACTACATGAACAATATATACATAGCCCAAAAGTCCTGCACATATTGGCTACCTTCCATTGTTCGTGGGCCAATGTGCAGAAACACATGGGCAAAGCCCACACACGAGACCTGATTCCATTGGAGAGAACACTGCTGGGGCATCAGATAATAAAACTACAGGCACCTCAGGGGGAAGTGAAGGGGGGGCACCTCAGCCACATGAGTCCACGACGCCAGATCCACGAGGGGCCTCCATGCCCACTGTACCATCCTGGGGAGTGCAAAGCCACAGTCTCTCAAGTCTCTACAGTGGGTGGGTTGACCACTGACACATCCTGGGAAGTGCAAAGCCACAGTCCATCAGGTGGATTACAGACTCCACTGGTTATGGAGGAGGCATGTTGGCCAGAGTGCTTCGTGAAGCCCTGCCCGACACAGATCCGGCCCTGCCAATGGGCGAGCGGTGCTTGAGATGAAGGGCCCAGCGGAGCGGTGCTTGACAGGAAGGGCCCAGCGGAGCGGTGCTTGAGATGAAGGGCCCAGCGGAGCGATGCTTGACAGGAAGGGCCCAGCGGAGCAGTACAGAGACGGCGGTGCCTAGCGGAGCGGTGCTTGAGATGAAGGACCCAGCGGAGCGGTGCTTGACAGGAAGGGCCCAGCGGAGCAGTACAGACACAGCGGTGCCCAGCGGAGCGGTGCTTGACAGGAAGGGCCCAGCGAAGCAGTACAGAGACGGCGGTGCCCAGCGGAGCGGTGCTTGAGATGAAGGGCCCAGCGGAGCGGTGCTTGACAGGAAGGGCCCAGCGGAGCAGTTCAGAGACGGCGGTGCCCAGCGGAGCGGTGCTTGACAGGAAGGGCCCAGCGGAGCGGTGCTTGAGATGAAGGGCCCAGCGGAGCGGTGCTTGACAGGAAGGGCCCAGCGGAGCAGTACAGAGACGGCGGTGCCCAGCGGAGCGGTGCTTGAGATGAAGGGCCCAGCGGAGCGGTGCTTGACAGGAAGGGCCCTGTTCAGCGGTGCTTGTCACGGCGGGGCCCTGTTCAGCGGTGCTTGACATGGCGGGGCCCTGTTCAGCGGTGCTTGAGACGGCGGGCCCTGTTCAGTGGTGCTCGTTACGGTGGGGCCCTGTTCAGCGGTGCTTGAGACGGCGGGGCCCTGTTCAGCGGTGCTCGTCACGGCGGGGCCCTGTTCAGCGGTGCTTGAGACGACGGGGCCCTGTTCAGCGGTGCTTGTCACGGCGGGGCCCTGTGCAGCGGTGCTTGTCACGGCAGGGCCCTGTTCAGCGGTGCTTGAGACGGCGGGCCCTGTTCAGCAGTGCTTGAGACGGCGGGCCCTGTTCAGCGGTGCTTGTCACGGCGGGGCCCTGTTCAGCGGTGCTTGTCACGACAGGGCCCTGTTCAGCGGTGCTTGAGACGGCGGGGCCCTGTTCAGCGGTGCTTGTCATGGCGGGGCCCTGTTCAGCGGTGCTTGTCACTGTGGGCCCTGTTCAGCGGTGCTTGTCTTGGCAGGGCCCTGTTCAGCGGTGCTTGTCTTGGCGGGGCCCTGTTCAGCGGTGATTGAGACGGCGGGGCCCTGTTCAGCGGTTCTTGAGACGGCGGGGCCCTGTTCAGCGGTGCTTGTCTTATGTTCCTAGGGAACCAAATCTGGCCAATAATTCCCGCTCAGTCGCTATCCGACCTTTCGCTAGCAGGGCCCTCCTGTGCTGGAGTCCTGGGCCCGTGGATGTCCTCCGTCACACCCGAAATGGGGCTGGTGGGGCCCTCCTGGGCAGCTCGCCTGCTGCCGGACTTGTCCGCCCTGCTGCCCTTGCCCTCCTTCGCCGAATCTCTGGGGCCCTTGCCCCCCTTTGTGGATGTGCCAGGTGACGGTGCAAGGGTAGTGTCCTTGGGGGCAGCCGTCTCAGGCCTGTCGCGCCGGCCCTTCCCTTTTTTGGTTCTTTTCCCAGGGGGTGGGCTGGCTGTCCCCTTGCTGCTGGCCGATGTTCCGGCCCTAGGAGCTGGTGGACTCCAATAGCCCTGAACTATGGTCCTAGTAGGTGCAGGGCTTGTGGTGGCTGAGGTGCTGTTTGGACTCTTACGAGATGGAGGGGGTGGGTCAGGTGATGCAAAGAGGTTAAGTTTGGAGAGGAAAAGCTTTTTAGGAGCAATGGGAAGGGTAGGTGCAGTGGGTATGGGAGTGGAGGAAGAGGATGTGGTTGTAGGAGAGTCAAGTGTGCTGTCTTTGGGTGCAGGTGCTTGTGACGGAAGCTGTCGTGAGGTGGATGGCTGTTGGGTGGGCGGCTGCCTGCGTTTGTGTGGTTTGGAAGAGGGGGTGACAGACACACTGGGAGAGGACACAGGGGACGTGTAAATGGCAGTGGGGTGGTGACTGCACGTGTGCGGAGTGCTCTGGTGGGTGTGCTGGTGATGGACGTACTGGCTGATGGTGGTGTGCATGCAGGTGTGAGTGGAGACGTCACAGGGAGGGAGGAGGGAGACGAGGAGGAGGGGGACACAGAGGAGGCAGTGGCTGTTGGCATGTCTGCATGTGGATGTTGCTTGTGTGAATGCTTGTGTGATCTGTGGTGCTTATGTCTGGATGAGCTGCCCTTGGGTGTTGATGTGTGTGCAGGCTGGTCTGTAGGTGTGTCTGGGATAGGCAGAGGAACAGGGGAGTGGGACTGGGTGGAGGGAGTTGGAGGAGGGAGGCTGGAGACAGGGACAATGGCTGCCGTCAGTGCTGAGGCCAGAGCGTTGAACGATCTCTGATGGGCAGCCTGACCCGAATGAATGCCCTCCAGGTATGCATTGCTCCGATGCACCTCCCTTTCTGGCGCCTAGATGGCATTCAAAAGGGTAGGCTGCCCAACAATGAGCGTCTGGAGGAGGTCAATGATCTCCGCACTGAGGGCAGCAGGGGTAACTGGGGCAGGGCCTGAGGTGCCTGGGGCAAAGGAGATGCCCGGCTTCCTGGCCGAGCGGGCATGGGGCAAACGCTGAGGGGCTGCTGGGAGGGCGGAGCTGGTGCGCTGGGTGGCGGCTGTACCTGTTGTTGCGGTGGGCACGGATGTTGCCTCCACCACAAGGGAGCTCCCTTCCGAGGACGTGTCGGTGTCGCTGACGTCTCCACGTGTCCCCGTTGTGGAGCTCGCCTCGCCCTCCGTCTCACTGGTGAACTCGGAGTCGGTTGCATGGCCCTCCGGGGCCATGTGAGATGCAGCTCCCTCGTGCGCCGATGCCGCTTCTCCTCCGCCTGATGATGCTAATGCACACATGAACAGGAAAACCAAAAAAAAGGGGGGGGAGAAGAAAGAAAGACATGTTGAGTGCATGCATTGGCGGCACCGTTGGCGGAGAGGACAGACACAGAAGCCCCCTGCACTACGCTGCGCACTCAGGGTACACTACTCAATTATTGTGACTTGGCCTACAAGTCTATGCAGGACAACTGCACACATAGGTGAGCCTGGGCCATGGATAGCTGTACTTAGCACCCTACAGAGGTGGGGGGCGGGGGCACAGGGCCATGCCTAATGGAGGGGCCTAGCCTACAGAAACCACCCTAGCCTAGAGATAGCCACAGCCCTCCTCCCCCACCCAGACACCTCCACTGTGCGCTAATATAGCAGAATGTGCAGAGACTCACCCCCTTGTGTCTGCTGAGATGTCCTCACGCGCCCATCCAAATCGGGGTAGGCCACCGCCAGGATCCGGGACATCAGGGGGGTCAATTGCCGTGTGGCACCCCTCCTAGGTTGGGAGGCCATCCCCAGCAGAGCCTCGGCGGTCTTTCTGCTCCTGCGGCGGATGTCCTCCCACCTCTTGCGGCAGTGGGTGCCCCGTCTGTTGTGGACCCCCAGGGCCCGGACGTCCTTGGCGATAGCACGCCAAATGTTGGTCTTCTGATGGGCGCTGACCTATGTGACATGTACAGGGTGGGAACAGAAATATCATCACTTTTCTGCATGGTCGATGTGAGTGGCCCCCCCTCCCCAACCTTGCCATGTGGCACATGCTCTCATCTGTCGTGCGTTGCATTCCTCATTCGCTCCTCTCCCCACCATCTTACATCCACCCCACTCAACACAGGAATAGCCCATACAACGTGCTCCCTGTGTACTTACCTGTTGGTCTGGAGGACCGTAGAGTAGCGCATACTGGGGGAGGACCCCATCCACAAGTTTCTCCAATTCCTCAGATGTGAAGGCAGGGGCCCTTTCCCCTTTTGCAGCAGCCATTGTCTCTTCCCGACCGAGGTCACAGCAGCACTTGCAGTATAGGTCCTCTCCTGTGGATGATCAGGTCTCGAGTGATTAAGCAGATAGAAAATGGCGGTCACGCCCGCGGCGGTGTGTACCGCGGCGGTGTGTACCGCGACCGCCGGCGCACATCGTCATTGGCTCATGAGACCCATAGGGTTCAATGTTAACCAATGCTGCTTTGCGCCGCGGTCTTCGACCGCCTACCTCCACGGTGTGCCATGCCAGCGCATTGACCTCACATCCCATTGTCACACTTCACAGGTCAGGCAGCCGCCATTTCAAGGGCCCACATGGCTTAATTTCGACAGCGTCACACAGGCCTAGGCCTTGCATTGCCAATCATACAAGCCATTCAATGCATAGCGAATCGTGTACTGTGCTAGCTGTGGTTACGTACCCGTGGGTTGCTTGACTCTGTGCTCCATGTTGTCCTTCCTAGGCACCGTCCGCTGGGACATGCGAGGAGATGGAGGAATCCTCCTGTGTACAGACCGCTGGTGGACCTGTCGACAATGGAAGAAAGACATGTCATACTGACATACAGACTTGACCGAGCCACTATACAGGAACTGTGTGCCCAGCTGGAGCCAGACCTGATGTCCCCCATCTGCCACCCCACAGGGATTCCCCCTCTGGTGCAGGTTCTGTCAGTACTCCATTTTTTGGCAAGTGGATCATTCCAATCAACAGTGGCCATATCATCAGGGATGTCTCAGCCTATGTTTTCTAAGGTTTTGTCCAGAGTGTTGTCTGCCCTGATGAAATACATGCGGGCCTACATTGTTTTCCCTGAGGTGGGCGATTTGGCTACAGTGAAGGGTGATTTCTATGCCCTTGGACATATCCCCAACATCATTGGTGCCATTGATGGAACTCATTTGGCTTTGTTTCCCCCCAGTGAAAGTGAGCAGGTGTACAGGAACAGAAAAAGTTATCATTCGATGAATGTCCAGGTGGTCTGTTTGGCTGACCAGCACATCTCCCATGTAAATGCCAAGTTCCCTGGGTCAGTGCATGACGCGTACATCATGCGAAATAGCAGCATCCCTTATGTGATGGAACAGCTACAGAGACACCGTGTGTGGCTAATAGGTGACTCTGGTTACCCCAACCTGTCGTGGCTACTTACCCCAGTGAGGAATCCCAGGACAAGGGCAGAGTAATGCTACAATGAGGCCCATGGGCGAACTAGGAGGATTATTGAAAGAACCTTCGGCCTCCTGAAGGCCAGGTTTAGGTGCCTGCATATGATAGGTGGATCCCTAATGTACTCACCAAAGAAGGTGTGCCATATCATCGTGGCCTGCTCTATGCTTCACAACCTGGCTTTGCGACGTCAGGTGCCTTTCCTGCAGGAGGATGGTCCAGATGGTGGTGTTGTAGCAGCTGTGGAGCCTGTGGAGAGTGAAGAGGAGGAAGACGATGGGGATGACACAGACAACAGGGACACAGTGATACAACAGTATTTTCAGTAGCACACAGGTACAAATCAACCACCCAATTTTACTTTTACTTAAAGTCTCCTGCCTCTCTACTGTCTGAGTTTCCCCCCAGTTCCTGTTAACTGAGTTGTGTCTTTCCCTTCCGTTTTCAGAGCTGTGGGCCCCACTGCGTGACCTCTGCTTTGTTTGCCCATGGACTACAGCTGTGTGACAGTGGTATGTTGTCATCACAATGTAACTGAACATTTTGGCACCGTTATGTCTAATACATTTGTTCAAAATACAAGCAGACTCCAGATTTTTGAAGTGCAATTAGTGATTTTATTAAGGTGCTACATTTAGGAACATGATTGTAAAACGGTGATGGGTGATGGTGGAGTAATGTCCATGGCAGAGTCCAGTTTTCAGTCTCACAGGTGCATTGTCCATATGCCTGTGGAAGGATGGAGCAGGGGCAGTTCAAGGTTGGACAGGGTGACAATGTGGGACAGTGGGATGACATCAGGGGGTATCCTTTGCTGGCGGGGGTCTTGGCATCCTACTCTGTCTTCTTGTGAGATCTCAGGGACCGCTTGCGAGGTGGTTCTTCTTCTGCAGGAGGTGGGGTTCTGGTGGCCTGTCGTTGTGTGGGGGCCTCCTGTCCACTAGCGCCGACGGAGGTGGTAGGCTGTTCCTGGTCCATGCTAGTGACAGGGGCCCTTTGTGGTGCCACATGGTCCCGCAATGTGGTGCCTATCTGGTTAAGGGCCACGACGATGGTCCCCATTGCTGAACTAAAGTTTCTCAGTTCCTCTCTGAACCCCATGTACTGTTCCTCCTACAGTACCTGGATCTCCTGGAACCTGGCAAGTACCGTAGCCATCGTCTCCTGGGAGTGGTGGTATGCTCCCATGATGGAGGAGAGGGCCTCTTGGAGAGTCGGTTCCCTGGGCCTGTCCCCCCCCTGTCGCACAGCAGCCCTCCCAGTTCCCCTGTTTCCCTGGGCCTCTGTCCCCTGGACGGTGTGCCCACTACCACTGCCCCCAGGTCCCTGTTGTTGTTGGGGTGGTGGGTCAACCTGGGTGCCCTGTAGTGGTGGACACACCGCTGATTGACGTGTCCTGGAGACAGAGGCATGGGCCCGCTGGGTGGGAGCTGTGCTGGTGTTCCCAGAGGGGGTTGGGTCTGGTGTAGCCTGTGGCTGTCTGTGGGGAATCGACTGTCCCGAGGTCTCCGATGGGCCGGGCTGGTCATCTGGGTCCAGGGAGACAGATCTGCTGTCATCACTGGGGGCCTCTTCTGGGGGTGGGATGGACATCTCTGGACCCTCCGTGGCGGGGTGGTGGCGTTCGGGTCCTGCAGGGGTATAAGAGTATGGTTATTGCTTCTGTGTGTGGCATTTCGTGTAATGGGTGGGTGGCCGTGTACCCCAGTGCTGGCATTCCCTTGTGGGGGCTTTTGTGACGGTGGCTTGTGGGGGTGATGGGTGTGTGCAGTGGGCATGCTTTTGTGATGGGTGTCCATGCTTTGGGGAGGCATGCAGGGCTGGGTTTTGGGATGGGTGGGTTGTGATGGTGAGCCATTTGCAAGGAGTTGGTGTGATCGGGTTGGGGGTGAGGGTGGGGGTATGATTTGGCATGCAGGTGGGGTGGAGGGAATGAAGTAGTGGAGATTTGACTTAACAGAGTCCATTCCTCCGCCTACTCCTACGACGCCTTCAGGATGCAGGATGTGCAAGACTTCCTCCTCCCATGCTGTGAATTCTGGGGGAGTAGGTGGGGGTCCTCCGCCAGTCCGCTGTACCGCGATGTTGTGCCTTGATACCATGGAACGCACCTTTCCCCGTAGGTCGTTCCACCACTTCCTGATGTCGTCCCGATTGCGTGGATGCTGTCCCACAGCGTTGACCCTGTCCACTATTCTGCTCCATAGCTCCATCTTCCTGGCAATGGTGGTGTGCTGCACCTGTGCCCCGAAGAGCTGGGGCTCTACACAAACTATTTCCTCCATCCACCATGACCCTGAGTTCTGCGTCAGAGAACCTGGGGTGTCTTTGGGGTGCCATGGGGTGGTGTGGATGAGGTGAGGGGTGGTGTATGTGTTGTAGAGTGTGGTGAGTGTGGTGGTGTATGGTGTTGTGTGCATGCAAATTGTGTGGATGATGTTGTGATTTGCCTCTGTGTGATGGTCTACTCTATGCTGTGCTGTCTCTCTCTGTCCTTCAGTCGCAATTGTGGTCATAAGGGTTTGTGGGTGTGTCTTTTATATTTAATTGGGTGTGTGGGAGTGGTGTGTGTATGTGTCTCAGGTGCGTGTATTTCGAATTGTCCAATGTGGTAGTGTATTGTGAAGGTGTGTGTATTTTGACCGCGGCGGTGTGTACCGCCAATGGAATACTGCGGTTGAAAGACCGCTGCGGGGATTTGTGGGTTGGAATGGCATGGGCGTATTTCTGTTGGCGTGACGGTGGAGGTTTGGTCATCGCCAGTTTTTCGCTGGCCGTTGGTGTGGCGGACTTTTGTTGTTGTCGGGTTTTTGGCGGTTTGCCAGTTGCAGGTCAGAATGACCGTTGCGGTTTACCGCGACCGCGGCGGTGTTATGGCGGTCTTCTGACCGGCCGTAAGCGCCTTTTACCGCCGAGGTCAGAATGACCCCCTATGTGTCTATTTCTACTTATGTATAGTTCTTTAGAAAATATGTATTGCTACTATGTCATAACAATAAAATACACACACACTCTTTAAACCTGTTTGACTAAGTATATTTACCCATGGTTCTAATTGTGCATTGTATGTACATATATGTGTGCATATGTGTGTGTATTCATGTGTGTTTGTATGTGTGTGTGTATGCGTGTATGTATATATATATATATATATATGTATGTATGTGTATATGTTGTTTCTGTGCTTGGCGTGTTCGTGGGTCATTGCATGGCTCCTGGGTAGGTTGTTATACTACATATCTATGAATCCCTGCTCTCATGTTATCACACTTAACTACCCATCATCAAATGTCATGTCTCTATCAAACTATCCATTCCCACTCAGACTCATCCCAAATCCATTCTACTACTTTCATCTCCTAAACAACTCTGCCTAAGCTCTTCCCTCCGCTTCCACATCAACTCAACAAACCTCACTCTACTACCATGACCTCCCAAACAACCCTACTAAATTCTCCCTCATTTATCTCACCCTGCTACTATGATCTCCCTTACCCTTCCACAGACTCTTCCCTCCTCCATCCCCCTTTCCTCATCCCAAGCCTTTGGGATGAGTAAATGAGGGATATACTCCCAATTAACACTTTTGGATTTCTTTCCTCCTCCACGCCTCCATTACTCCAGTCAGTCTAACTAACAAACTCTCATATCCGCAGCTCAAATTAACTCATAATAATACTAAAACTGTACTCATATTTCCCGATACTAATCCATCACTAATTCTTGTTGGGTCCCGGAGTAGCGTGCTACTCGCCGAAAAGCGGTTTGACGCCTCGTAAGGGGTAGTAAGCGCTATATAAATACTATTACAATATTACAATATTACAATATGTAGTATGGCCAGAATGGTAATACAAAATCCAGGTTATTGGTGAGGTTAGATTTCATATTACTATTTTAGCAATGGCACTTTTAGAAAGTGAGCAGTTCTCTGCACTTAAAATCCATCTGTGCCACACAGCCTGTCTCCAATCCACGTCTGGGCTGGGCTGGTTGACAGCTCCCTTTTGCATTTCACTCAGACAACCACAAACACAGGATATTCAGATACGACCTGCACTCATCTGCATACTGAATGGGTCTTCCTGGGCTGGAAGGGTGGAGGGGACTGACACTTAAATTTCAAAGGCTAGTAGCCTGTCCTCACAGAAAGGACTATCAAACCCCCTACTGGGACCCTGGCAGACAGACCTGTACTGAAAGGTGACCATATGCACTTCAAACCACTCTTTGTAGACTCGCCCACTTCAAAGGCACTTTTGGGTATGTAACCTGGGTCCCTGACCCTACCAATTTAGACACTTCCTGGGACAGACTCTCTGGACCAGATCCTGCAACCTGCCCAGAGGAGCTGCCTGGCTGCCCAAAGGGCTCACCTGGACTGCTTTGCTGTGAAGGACAGCTGCCTTGCTGTTGCCCTGCTGCCTTGCTGACTTCTGGGTCTGCTGAGAAGTGCTCTCCAAGTGCTTGAAGTCTCAGGGTCAAAAAGACTTTTACTCTTCAAGGAAACTCTTTGTGCACCAAAACTAAATGCACAGCTTTTCAGAATCAACTCATACCCTACCCAGAGGTGAAAGAATCACCGAATTGCCAAGCTGGAACGATGCAGCTTGGCTCCCGAGTGGAGATCGATACAGTGCCTGTGTTGTGACCGGAACGTCGACGCACAGCCATACCGGATCGACGCATGGCTGAGCCAGAACAATGCAACCCGACTTCGTGTGTGAGGAATTGACACAGCGCCTGCTGTGTGACAGAAACTCTGACATATCGCCACACCGGATCAACACAGCACCTGTGACTTCGTCCTGCACATCCAGGATTTCTATGCATCGTCTCTGAGCATCAAAAGACCCCATATCGCAGTGAGGATCCAAGACTGTGCACCGGAAATACACACAAAGCCCTTGAAGTGTGAAAAGAATTGATGCATCATCTATGCGCATAAGGAAATCCAAAGCACACCTTCCTTTTCCCATGCATCCCTCCTCTGCGGTCTTCATGCATGTAATTTTGACGCATACAAGGTACTTTGTGCACACAAGAGACATTTGTTGATTTCTAAAGACTTAGGACTCTTCTTTTTATTGTAAAAGTTATATTTCAACTTGTACTTATCAAATCTTGATTGTTTTGACCTTAATTTACTCAGATAAATATCTTATATTTTTCTAAACCTGTGTGGTGTGTTTTTGTGGTGTTTTCACTGTGTTATTGCATGATTTATTGCACAAATACTTTACACATTGCCTTCTAAGTTAAACCTGACTGCTCAGTGCCACGTTACCAGAAGGTGGGCACAGGATAATTTGGATTGTGCATGACTTACCCTGACTAGGATTGTGGTCCCTACTTGGACAAGGGTGTATACCTCTGCCAACTAGAGAACCCATTTCTTACATTTGTGTAATGTCTTTGTCTTTGAGGGGGCTCTGAAGAAAATCGAGTTTAGGTCATGAAGTTTAGCTGAAGCAATGCTTTCTGCATTAGAGTCTCTTAAATGTGTGAAACCATAGAGCCTCTCCAAAACATTACTGTCATTGTTAAGGTACAGAAAGAGTAATACAGACTGTTTTTAGTGGCCACATCAGTAGTGTCATCAGCCTGAGTAGCCACAAAGTCTGTGGTTTTCAACTGTTACACAATATATATTTTTATATTATCAAGCATTCACTCAAGAAGTTCAGTAGGTATTGTTGTAGAGGTGCCCTTAAAGACTGTAGCACTTTGTAAATGTTCTTTCATGTCACTTTCTATGCTTGCAATTAAATCCATGCAGCCTCTGAATAAATCAGGATTTGAGGAACTTTCAGATTCTACATGCCCTCTTAATGCCAGTTCAAAAGCACCACAGACACTAACACATTCAATTATTTTTTTATAATATGTGTCTATTCCTATCGACTGCTGTATTGTGTTTCTTTATTGATTTCAGTATGAGTTGCTTATATTGGCTTCAATTGATGTGTCTCCCAACATTCCCAGTCTTATTAGGTTTTCCATATGGATTCTCAAGTGTGCATGCTTCTTTATTTTATCTGACAAATGCTTCAAGTTGGTTACTCCTTTTTTTGTCCAAGGAATGTCACAACCAAACATCAATCAGGTCAAGCAGAACATAGAATTTGTTGAAGTACTCCATGTAAGCCAATCAGCTTTTGTGTACCAGGAGCTTGAGAATACATGTCTATACGTCTTTCCTCTGTCTTGGGCACTTTGTTGTAGTTTTATGTCTGGCCGGTCAGGTCCTAAAAATTTTCAAAGTTAGTTTGTCTTCATGACTCAGTTCAAGGAATGGCTGTAGTACTGTATTCATGGTGTCTTACCAAAATTAAGGTTACCTGTCAATAATCAAATTACAATGTATAAGGTTTGGTGTAACGACATAACTCATAGTTCTGTATAAATGCATATCTTTTATTTTAACGCAACATATCTCCAACAGTACCCCTTTGCACAGGGTGACTGTTAAAGCCTTACAGCCTCTGCCTCAATGTGCCATAATGATTGCAGAAGGCTCTGAAGCAGAGACATACATCTCGAACCACAGGTGAGGGCCTATGACAATTGGTATGGCCAGAGACTACTGGGCTATGAAGCTATTTTTACATTCAGCCACTGAGGGTAGAATATTTTAAGTTAAAAAGGGATAAACAGAAAGACAAACATTAGAGTCTTGGAGCAGAAGGCTTATACCAGCTATTATTAATCTCCTGAGCCAATACATTGTTTTCTATGGAACTCCCAACATTCAATCTATCTTTTAATATCAATTACACAGATCTATGCCTCACATTGATATTGATGTGCACCCACCCCACCCAACATGTAACTATGTACGCAGCACTTAACTACCATGTAAAAATAATATAGCACTGTTTTTTTTACCTTAAATGCTGGGGACATTGTGCTGTCAAGGTGCAAGAGCGGCCAAGAAGGGTGGGTTCTGTACCCTCTGGTTCTTTGCCCAAAAATTAAGTCGGGCTTGTCAGGCTTTCCAGATGCTGAAAAGAAAAATATAATGTAATTTAGTAGTATCAACCAAACATAAATTAGATATCACAGCCAGGTTAATGCAAACTACGATGCCTGTGAAAATCATTTTAGGTTAAAAAGGTATTACTTTGAAAAAGATTCTAGTTTTAGTGTTGGCAAATCAACAGTTGTCATTGGCAGAAGTGCTGGTTACAATTACTCACTGATAAAATGCGAGGATTTTTGTAACATGAAGTGTGTGGAAATCTTGCTGAGGTACAGGGAGTGTTAAGAGAAAGGATATACTATATGGGAGGAACACAAATTACAGCAGCATGATGCTAAGTACCCAACGGTTTTACATTCTGACCACTCACTGCAATGGGAGAGAAGAGAGATGGTCTACGTTAGAGCACTGCACTTTGCGTGAGCATGCATACACAAATGGGGACAACACAGGCCTCCTTTGAGAAAAGGAAGATCTGTGCATTAGGCCTTGGTCACACACACACCATTATGTCTAAACAAACATGACAATAACTTTTGTTGTGAATCTTGCACCCCCAGTTGCCTCCTTAGATAAGGAACTCCAGCAGGCTGCATTTGATCATAAAACGCATTGTATGTCCCACATCAGGGCACTATGCATTACATACTGGCATGAGAACTCAAAAATAATCCTATAGCAGTGGGCCTGTAATGTTCTTCAGATAACTCAGAGGGCAGACTGCTACACATCAAGGACTGAAGCCTGCCTGACTGATCCATGTGTCAAGCGAGACTATTCATGCCGTGCCAGGAGGAATATGTGCTTCTACAGTATGACTGTCTCAGTTTGGTAATGTTTCAGCCATGCTTCCTCCTCTCAAGTCTATTTCATTTTCATTTTTAGTCCCTTCATTTCCCAAGTCAACTGATGTTCAATGCTTTCCTTTTGCTGACTGTGTGTTAAGTACAGCACTACATTTGCATTGTTCTAGGCAGTTAGGCCCTCATTACAACCCTGGCGGTCGGTGTTAAAGCAGCGGTAATACCGCCAACAGGCTGGCGTTCCAAAATGGGATCATGACCACAGCGGAAATCGCCATCATAGACAGCCACTTTAACACTCCAACCGCCAGGATGTTAGCAACAAACACCGCAGCCGTCACCGCCAACAGACAGGCGGAAGACAATGTACCACGCACTGTATTATGAAAGGCCAATCCGGCAGATTTTCTGGGGCGGTACCAACGACTTCAAAATCACAGCGGAAACAGTACACTGAAGGGGAACCACTCACTTTTTGACACTCAACGAAGAAGCAGGACGCCATGGAGCCCGAACTGCAGGTCCTCCTCATGCTAATACACCAGGAATTTGAAAGAAGGCGACAACGATGGTGAGTACTGCACCTAGCACACAGGGAAGGGGGGAGAATAAAGAGAGTGACACACACATGCAACACCCCCACCCCCACCCTCACCCAAAACACCATATACACTAACACATCCAACAATATTACAGATCCACCCTGCTACCCCCTGGAAGAACGCAAGGACAAAAGGAAGTGAATTATATCAGTGATATTTTGGAACATGCAGATATAGCGAACGAATATAAAAAAATAGTATATACAAATATTTACAATATGTACAGAAGGTCGTAAACTGTCCTTTGTAAATGTCTGTGGACCAGTGGCCCAAAAAATCATTGACGAATCCCACACTTGACTCCTGCCTCAAAATGGAGAGAACACTGCAGGGGCATCAGGTCAAAAAAACACAGGCACCTCAGGGGGAAGGGGAGGGGGGCACCTCAGCCTGAAGATGGTACTACTCCACTGCTCCTCGAGGGGATAACATGCCCACAGCGATGTCCTGGGGAGTGCAAAGCCACAGTACCTCAAGTCTCTCAAGTGGGTGGTTTGCCCACTGCATGGTCCTGGGGAGTGCAAAGCTACAGTCTCTCAAGTGGGTGGTTTGCCCATTGCATGGTCCTGGGGAGTGCAAAGCCACAGTCTCTCAAGTCTATCAAGTGGGTGGTTTGCCCACTGCCTGGTCCTGGGAAGTGCAAAGCCACAGTCTCTCTAGTAGGTGGTTTGCCCACTGCATGGTCCTGGGAGTGCAAAGCCACAGTCTCTCAAGTCTCTCAAGTGGGTGGTTTGCCCACTGCTTGTTGCCCACTGCTTGGTGCTGGGGAGTGCAAAGCCACAGTCTCTCAAGTCTCTCAAGTGGGTGGTTTGCCCACTGCTTGGTCCTGGGGAGTGAAAAGCCACTGTCTCTTTAGTGGATGCCTTTCTCCACTGGTTCTGGAGGGGGCCTTGTGCCTAGTCTGCTTCGTCCTGCCAAGGATTGGGTGAGTGGATGCATCTCTCCACTGGTTCTGGAGGGGACCTTGTGCCCAGTCTGCTTCATCCTGCCAAGAAATGGATGAGTGGATGCATCTCTCCACTGGTTCTGGAAGGGGCATTGTGCCCAGTCTGCTTCATCCTGCCAAGGATTGGGTAAGTGGATGCATCTCCCTACTGGTTCTGGAGGGGGCCTTGTGCCCAATGATGCTGCACCTGGGGTGTGGCAGTTCCTATTCCCTCACCTGGGTGTCTGAGGCACGAGATGTGCAGGGAACAGGTAGCACGATACTCCATGGAGGCAGAACCACAATCCATCCTACGGCGACTTAGGCTGCAAACTGCTGGTAATGCCAGTGCTGGTGCCTCAAGTGGTATTTGCAGGGTCCAGGACGCCTCATGCAGCCTCGGACGGCTGCCCAGTGGGGATGATGCTGGTGACTGTCGTTTTGGCAGCGGTGGTGCAGGGGGCAGTGCAGATGGCGGGGCAGGTGGCGGTGTAGGTGGCAGTGTAGGTGGGGGTCGTTGCGGCGGTGCTTACCATGGTACAGGTTGCTGACCTGTCAGGACAAATGGTGGTCACCAGTCCCTCACCAGGAGGCTCCGAGCCCTGAAGTGGCTTGCCCTTGCTTTTGTGTCCCTTCCCCACCTTAATAGACGCTGATGGGACCATGGCACTGTCCTCTTTTGTTTTGGATGATGCCTTGCTGGGTTTCGTGGTGCATCTTGTCCAGCCCCTTCTTAACCTTGGCAGGTGGTGGAAAGGTTTTTTTGACACACTGGGATGGGAAGATGGAGGGGGGGTGGGAGATGAGGAAGTGGTAGTAGTTGTAAGAGGTGTACGTCTGCTGAGTTTGGGTGAAGGTGCATGGGCTGGAGGCTGTTGTGAGGTGGATGGCTGTTGAGTGGGTGGGTGCCTGCGTTTGTGTACTTTGGGTGGAGGGCTCACAGACACACTGGGAGAGGACACAGGGGACGTGTGCGTGGTTGTAGGGGTGGTGATTGCTCGTGAGGGGTGTGTTGTGATGGGCGTGCTGGAGATGGATGCTGTGGCTGATGATGTAGTGCATGCAGGTGTGAGTGGAGACGCTACTGGGAGGGAGGTGGATGAAGAGCATGAGGGAGACACAGTGGAGGAAGTGGATCTTGGTATGTGTGCATGGGTATGGTGCTTGTGTGAGTGCCTGTGTGATGATGTGTGGTGCTTGTGTTTTCCTGAGCCACTTTTGTGTGTTGATGTGTGTGCATGCTGGTCTTAAGGTGTGCTTGAGATAGGTTGAGGTAGAGGGGATTGGGTCTGGGAAGTGGAAGTTGGAGGGGGGAGGATGCTCTCTGTTGGGCCAGAATGAATGCCATCCAGGTATGCATTTGTTTGTTGCAAATGCCTCTCGACACCCTGGATGGCATTCAGAATGGTTGACTGCCAAAAAGTGAGGGATCTCAGGAGCTCAATAGCCTCCTCTCTGAGGGCAGCAGAGCTGACTGGGACAGGGCCTGAGGTGCCTGGGGCATGGGAAACACGCTGATGGGCTGCTGGGAGGGCGGTGCTGGTAAAGGGGGTGGTGGCAGTCCCTGTTGTTGGGGGTGTCTGCCACCGCCAGGGAGATTCCATCAGAGGAGGAGTCGCTGTCACTGGTATCCCCTTCTGTCCCGGTCGTGGAGCTCCCCTCGCGCTCCGTCCCACTGGTGCTTTCACCCTCAGTGGATTTGCTCTCATGGGCCATGTGGGATGCAGCTCCCTCCGTCACCGGTGCCTCTGCTCCCACACCAGATGAAGCTAATGCACACAAAGAAAGGGTGACAAAACAAGAAGGGGGGTGATAGACAGAGGATACACATGGTCAATGCCAGCAACACCACTACTATTGGCGGACACAACACACACTGAGCTGCCCTATGCACTAGGCCATGCCCAACCACTCAGTAAGGTAGTCACCAGCCCATGGTTTACAATGCCTAATGCCAGCATCTGCACACATGACACCCACAGGACCCTTCCCAGTAGTAGTTGGCCACTTGTACCATTGGGGTGGGGGTGCTTCAGAGCCTGCAAACAAGGGACCTACTCTGCCATTATCGCCCTGGCCTAGAGGCACCCACAGAACACATCCTCCACCCAGCTAGTTTCTAAAGCGCACAAAGTCAGCTTTCTGAAACTGTACTCACCCCCTTGTGGCTGCTGTGATGCCCTCAAGCGCCCATCCAACTCCAGATAGGCACCGCCAGGATGCGGAACATCAGGGGGGTCATGGTGCAACGGGCACCCCTTCCACGTTGGGAGGCCTGCCCCAGCTGGGCCACGCAACGTGGAAGGGGTGCCATCTTCTTGGTCCAGCGGTGCATGTCCCCCCATCTCTTGAGGCGGTGGGTGCTCCGCCTGTGATAGACCCCCAGGATCTGCACCTCCTTGGCGATGACACGCCAAATACCCTTTTTCTGGTGGGTGCTGACCTATAGGGGAAAGACAGAGGAAAATATAATTACTCATCCCTCTGGTACATCATACTCATTGCCCACCAGTTCCGACCCATGCCCTGATGTACACACAGTGATCACCTCTCCTGCAGCATTCAGTCCAGGACGCCTTAGCACCCCCCAACATGTGGCTTAAATCCAAACCACTCCAAACAGGCATTGCCCACACATCATGCTCACAGTGTACTCACCTGTTTGTCTGGAGGACCATAGAGTAACATGTACTGGGGGAGGACCCCATTAACCAGTTTCTCCAACTCCTCCACAGTGAAGGCAGGGGCCCTTTCCCAAGACACTCTCGCCATTGTCGCTTCCAGACTCAGGTCACAGCAGCACTTGCAGTGTAGGTCCTCTCCTGTTGATGGTCAGGTAGCAAGTGAGTGGATAGATAGACAATGGCAGTGATATCCACGACGGTGCGTACCGTCACCGCCGGCGTACATCGCCATTGGTTCCTGGGACCCATAGGGCCCAATGATAACCAATGTGGAGTTGCGCGGCGGTGATCAACTGCCTACCGCAACACAGCAGAATATCAGCGCAGTTACCTCATTTCCCCTTGTCCCTCCTCACAGGTCAGGCAGCCGTCATTTCATGGGGGGCACATGGCATGGCACCTAACTGCCGCACAGCACATATTGGCACATAGACTGACTCTGGAATTCACACACTGCTTCTGTGACATGATTTCAAACACAGTTGTGCTATCTATGTGGCAAATGACCTTCTGCTCACCGTTCTCCTCCATAGGCTGCAACCGCTGAGGCAGATTATGAGATGGCGGCATGCTCCGGTGTACAGAACCCTGGCGGACCTGTCGACAATGGAGGACAGATACATTATCATCACATACAGACTTCATCAGGCCACAATCCAAGAACTGTGTGCACAATTGGAGCCAGACCTTATGTCAGCCATCCGCCAGCCCACAGGAATACCCCCTCTAGTGCAGCTCCTGTCAGTGCTCCATTTCCTGGCAAGTGGCTTCTTTCAAACAACAGTGGCCATGGCATCAGGGATGTCTCAGCCAATGTTCTAAAACGTGTTGACCAGAGTGTTGTCTGCCCTGCTGAAACACATGCACAGCTACATCGTCTTCCCCCTGGTGGAGGATTTGGCCATAGTGAGCCCTGACTTCTATGCCCTGGGACACATCCCCAACATCATTGGTGTCATTGATGGTACACATGTGGCATTTGTCCCCCCCGCAGAAATGAACAGGTGTACAGGAATAGAAAAAGCTATCATTCGATGAATGTGCAAATGGTGTGTTTGGCAGATCAGTACATCTCCCATGTGAATGTCTAATATCTTTGCTCAGTGCATGACGCCTATACTTTGAGGAATAGCAGCGTCCCTTATGTGATGGGCCAACTTCAGAGGCACCGGGTGTGGCTAATAGATGAGCCCAAGGTCCCCACACAGTATAAGTACGTGTCTGGTTATGGGGTTGTCCCTAAGGGTTAGTGTGTGTCTAACGGTTGTCCCTTGATATTTGCAGGTGACTCTGGTTACCCCAACCTCTCATGGCTACTAACCCCAGTGTGGAATGCCAGGACAAGGGCAGAGGAATGTTACAATGAGACACATGAGCGAACAAGGAGGATTATTGAGAGGACATTCGTCCTCCTGAAGGCCAGGTTCCGGTGCCTCCATCTGACAGGTGGATCCTTGTACTAGTCACCGAAGAAGGTGTGCCAGATCATTGTGGCATTCTGTATGTTGCACAACCAGGCCTTGAGACTCCAGGTGCCTTTTCTGCTGGAGGATGAGCCTGATGATGGTCTTGTGGCAGGAGTGGAGCCTGTGGACAGTGAGCAAGAGGAGGCAGATGAAGAAGATGTTGAGAACAGAACAAACATTACCCAGCAGTACTTTGAGTGACATACAGGTAAGAGACAGTAACTCATCTTCACATTTCAGTATACTTTTGGACATTGTACATGGCAGCCTCTTACCCTCTGTCTATGGCCGCTGACTGTTCCCTTTGGATTCCCTTTTTTCAGATCTGTGTATCCCATTCTGGCTCCTGCTCTGTGTACCGCTGCCCACCAACTGTCACCCATTGGTATAATTTAATGAACATAGACATTGCAATGCTTTGAGAATGTTGTAAGAATACATCTTTCCAATCATTACACTGACTCCAGTATGGTTTATATTTCAATGGTGTTTATTTTTTGTGCTAAATAGTATGTGAGTACCTGCAAGGGGCTGGGGTGATGGTGGAGGAAGGTCCATGGTAGAGTCCAGTCTCTTGGTATCACAGGTGCATTGTCCAATGGGGCATAGGAAGGGGAGTAATGGCAGCTAAAGGTGGACAAGGTGACAGAGTGGGACAGAAGGGTTACAATTAGGAGAGTCCTATTTCCTGGGGGGGGTCTTGCCAATGTTCTCTGTCTTCTGCCTGGATCACAGGGACCATTTGGGGGGTGGTTCTCCTTCTGCAGGGGGGGGTGACCTGTTGGTCCTGTGGCGGGGCCTCCTGTCCACTAGCGCCAGCGGAGGTGGAAGGCTGTTCCTCGGTTTGGCTAGTGTCAGGGGCCCTTTGTTGTGCCACTGTCTCCCTCATGGTCTTGCCCATGTCAGCCAGCACCCTTGCTATGGTGAGCAGGATGGTGCAGATTTTTGTGAGGTCCTCCCTGATCCCCAGGTACTGTCCCTCCCGCAGCCGCTGGGTCTCCTGTAACTTGGCCAGTACCGTGCCCATGGTCTCCTGGGAATGGTGGTATGCTCCCAAGATGTTGGAGAGTGCCTCGTGGATGGTCGGTTCCCTGGGCCTGTCCTCCCCCTGTCGCACAGCAGTACTCCCAGCTTCCCTGTTGTCCTGTGCCTCTGTCCCCTGAACCGGGTGCCCACTGCCACTGACCCCAGGTCCCTAATCGTCCTTTGTTAGTGGGGTTGCTGGGGTCCCTGTAGTGGTGGACACACTGCTGATTGACGTATCCTGGGGATAGAGGTATGGGCCCACTGGGTGGGTGCTGTGCTGGTGTTTCCTGAGGGGGGAGGCTCTGTGGTGGTTTGGGAGTGTGGCAGGGTAACCGCCTGTCCAGAGGTCCCTGATGGGCCAGTTTGGTCATTGTGATCCAGGCGTGCAGAGTTATTGTATCAGTGTGTGTCATCTGGCGCAATCGGTGTGTTTCCAAGTATAATTGTGTTTTCCCTGTTGCCTTGGCCTTGTGGGATTGCTGATTGTGTGGGCTGCGTGAGTCTCTCTACTGGGCATGCTGTGGTGATGGGTGTCCATGCAGGGCTGTGATGGATGTCCATGCATTGTTGTAGCATGCAGTTGACCCTGTCGACGATTCTCTGCCATAGCTCCATCTTCCTTGCAATGGACGTCTGCTGCACCTGTGATCTGAATAGCTGTGGCTCTAACTGGATGATTTCCTCCACCATGACCCTTAACTCCTCCTCTGAAAACCTGGGGTGTCTTTGGGGTGCCATGGATGTGGTGTGAGTGATATGTGTGAGGTGATGTGTGGGGTGATGTGTTAGGGTGTATACTGTGATGTGCGTGGATGGTGTATGAGTGATAGTGTTCTGTGCTTCTGATTGAGTGTGTGCTCTTTCCTTGTCTCTCTGTGCTTGGTCTCTTTTTTTTCGCTGTAAGGGGTTGTGGGTAGTGTGGGTGTGTGTTTTATACTGGTGTGAGTGTGTTGGTGTGTGTGTGTATGTATGTCAGGTGTGTGTAGTTTGAATTGTCCAACTTGGTGTAGTTTGGTAAGTGTGTGTGTATTTTGAGTGCGGCGGTGTGTACCGCCAATGGTTTACCGCGGTTGAAAGACCACTGTGTTGATTCGTGGGTCGTGATAGTGTGGGAGTATTCCTGTAGGCATGATGGTGCGGGTTTTGCTATCTGCAGTTTATCACTGACCTTTGGTGTGGCGGACTTGTGTGGGTGTCTGTATTGTGGCGGTATTCTATGTGTGTATCTTGGAGGCCGTTGCCCCAGCGGTAAGCAGGATTTACCACCACAGTTGTAATGAGGGCTTTAATGTGTTAATGTTAACTCTAATATATGACAGGGACGTACACTCATATGAGGTAAGTCCCCAGCTCACCTGATTTAATCTATCAACTCCACTCTATAAGTGGATCTGCCCTTTATTTGTGATCATCACACCAGTGGTCGATGTGCATTTAAATAAGCATGGGAACTCTGATGCTGCATGGAAGTGGGTGGGGTGAGTGAGCCTCACACACAATATTCTGTAACTTTTTTCTTCCAGTACTCCATATAAAATAATGCACAGCTTAAATGAAAATAAATGCCAGTTATGTTAATCAGTGGAAAATGCACTATTGCACGTTATGGAACCTCTGTTAGTTAATGCACTGCATCAGAGAGCCAAAGAATTGAATTCTGGCTGGAGCATGTAGAATAGTGACTTATATATGTTTAGTGCTACAAGGTATCAGTCTGTGACAGTAAGCAGTTTGAACACCTAAGTCATTATTTTAAACCTGCATTACACTGATTACAAAATAACCTGCTACAGAATGCACAAAATGGGTTTAAGATAAACAAGTGTTACCATAATATATATTTTTTGCAGACTGTACGCAGTGCACTTTTTAAAAATAATTGTCATTGAAAAGAACATACTTCAAAGTTTAACTGGTAGGCTCCCTTACAACCCTCCTCATAAAGAATAAATGTGTGTCATCAGGAAGACATTTTTTTGGTAGCTGTCTTTTTTAAAGTACACACTTTACATCGTAGCTGGTAGCTCCCTTACAATACCTCTCAAAAAGAAAAAAACGTATCAGGAAGCTTCAGCAATTCCACCATCAATTAGACTGAGTCAGTACCGGCTTCCAGGCACCATTGAAAATTGACCAGTTGCAGACATATAAATTTTTTCAGACAAGCAGGCGCACTGGCAAGGATGCTTGTTTAGCTGTATGAACTTCTCTCGGTTTCACAGCACAGGTGACTCGTGCCTTACTTCAGCAGCTGAAGTATTTCAACTGTCAGGACAGTTGTCTGTATGCACCTCGAGACTGTCAGTGGCCACAGCAGAGGTCACCACTTGTGGTCTCCATCTGGTTTTGTCTCCAAGTTCACACAGCCGCACTCTTATGCAAACAACCTTTGGGCAGCGCTGCGGCGCACAAAGAGGTCGGGAAAGAGGGAGACGAGACTGCTGTGCTATATTGCTCGCTGAGTCCTCACGCACACTCCATCTGTACAAAGTATCATGGAATGAAGCAACAGTAGTAACACCAACGCGACTAAAATGTCCATTTGGATTGTACAGAAGACACAGAATATTGTGCATTCAGAGGCACTTTGCTCGACTTTTCATAAATACATATCCTGGTATCACCGTTATTTAGAATGAGGGCCATCCGCACTTTTAGCAGTCCCACTCAGAGCAATAGTTACACTTTTAAAGGGTAACTCTGCCATCTCAACTGGACTTAAACTGTTAACAGAATGAAAGGACATGTTGGAAGCAGTTCTCTAACAAAGTCATATAACTCATGACAGATAAACAATGACAGACATGCATCTGGTCAACAGCATGCCATATTTCAGATCATTAAAATGCAAAACGATGAAATTAAATCAGACAGAAGTGCACGAAATGCATTTTGTTGGGACGCAATTGTTTTCAAGGAATCATATCGAAAAAAATCAAGCTCCGATATATGCCTGCGTTCCTTCAGGTATAACGTTCCTCAACAACATTGTTTTCTTGACATTTCCTAAAGTAGATGATAGAAATTTAAATAGCTCTGTCATTAAACGGGCAACGGCCATTTCAAAGTGATTGATTTCATTCTGTGGTGGGTTTTTCTTGTAAAAGTCAAAGGCTATAGGGAGTGCCAAATAATTTAGTTCACTCTGAGGAACTGATTGTGCAAAGGGCATCCCTGAATTTTAAAACAGAAGATGAAGGGGACATTGGATTTCCATATTGAAGCCTTCAGTAAGTCTACAACAACACGGTGCAGGAAAAAGCAGCAGTGATGGACAGGCCCTGTGTCACATGAGGGTTTTAATGCACATTTTAGTCCATACACTGGTAGTGTCACGGACGGCACAAAGCCAGGTAGGGCATTTAGCACGCAGTAAAGATTACGAGACCTTGCAGCAGGAGCCAAATAGTAACGTAAATTAACATCGATTTTTATACAAAGCTGCCGAATGTACGGCCGTACATTCTTGCATCTGGTACCCACCCAGCTCACCTGAACCACTCACAGACTCTTTAGAGATGTACTCCACTCACACAAAGCTCGGGCGGACGAAGTCAGGACAAAAATGCAACTGGCCACAGTACAGGGCACAAGATGAGGTGGTCTACTCCATATAGTCTCTCCCTTGTGGTTGTACGACGGAATGCCGACTGACAAAACAACGGGTGCCTAAACAACGAGGTCGGAACACCGACCTCGTTGTTACTATTAATGCCTTTACCACGAATGCCTTAACAACGATATTTCGTTGTAAAGGCATTCCTGGTAAAGTCATTAGTAACAGGCACCCATTGATTCTGCATGCCTCACCCCACCCCCCAACCCCACCCCACAACCTAAAACCCCTGACCCCCCACCCCCTCCCCAAAACCAAAAACGCCTTACCCCCCCAACCCCACCCCAAAACCTAAAACCCCCGACCCCCCACCCCCTCCCCAAAACCAAAAATGCCCCACCCCCCCAACCCCACCCCAAAATCTAAAACCCCGACCCCCCACCCCAAAACCCAAAACGCCCCACCCACCCAACCCCAACCCCACCCCAAAACCTAAAACCCCGACCCCCCACCCCCTCCCCAAAACCAAAAACGCCCCACCCCCCCAACCCCACCCCAAAATCTAAAACCCCGACCCCCCACCCCCTCCCCAAAACCTAAAAACCCCACTTACCTGAGTCGTCGCCTCGTCATCTGCGTCGTCCTCCTCAGCCAATTCACTTGTTTGTACCTTAACCATGCATGTTCGTTGTTCAGGACATGCGTGGTTAAGGCACAAAATAACTAAGTCGTGGTTAAAGAAAGCGTTGTTCCGCTTTCGTTAACCAGGACTTCGTTATAAAAAAGTCGGCATAAAGGATGTTTCCCCTCCCTTGCACCTTTGTGCAAACAACGTCTGGTGCACGAAGATAGGGAAAGGACACTGTCTGAGCAGCCCTGCCCAGCAACAATAGCAATGGCAACAGCGGAAATGGCCAATCGCTGCATGGCTTCACAAGAAGCCATTACAATAATTGGTCATGCTCCCTGAGCAGAGTCTCAGGCTCCAACCCCTGTGGTGCCATGATATCTGCATTCTGCACCGGAGGTCTAGGTCTAGCAACACCGTCTGGCAGCCAATCCAGATGCAAACTTATCTCCATTAGGAGACTGGGTGTTGCAACTTTGATTAACCCCAAGTCCCTATTGTGCAGGTGAAGGGAGGCCTCTAGTGTGCATGTCAGGTTGGCCAGAGAAAGGATACTGTCCAACCTGACATGGGTACTTTCAGCCTAGGTGCCTTTCGCTCCCTGCTGCTGGTGTGTGCTGTCTATTAAAAGTAAAAGCCTACCCACTTCACAGCCGCCCCGAGGCCCACGGCTGAAGGCTGACTTCTGCAGGCAAATTAAAATGAATGAAGTGTTTTTAAAGTAATTAAAGTTAATTTTATATCCACATAAAAGGGCTGGAATATGAGTGGGGCATTGCTCCAACGCTCAAAGGCAGCAACTACGCCTGATATTTTTGCTCATAGGCCTTATGTATTTTATCCTGCTAACAAGTGGTATAGAGCTTGTGTCCTCCATTTCAAACATGTTAAAATTATTATACATCCGATTGGAACACTTAATGTGCTTGTACATCCCTTGTATATATTACCACCTGTACCCAGGGCCTGCAAATTGAATGCTACTAGTGGACTGCAGCACTCGTGCCACCATTTGTAGGAAAGTACAACAGGGTCTACTTACAGCCTCCTTTCTAGAATGCACATTTTAACTCAGCTTTCTTTTTAAGAGTGACTTGTGTTCGACTTTTTGCTCATGCATTAATTTACTGAGAAATCACTGTCAAAGCAGCATGTTTCTTGCAAGCGTTGCTGCCATTCAGTTTGTACACCCCATTAAAGGTTAGGCACAAAGAATGTGATGCGCTAAGTATTATGATTGTCTGTGGAGGCAACTCCTCACTTGAAAACATATCATCACAGCTGCACCTCTGACATAGCGCAATACAAATTGAGCTTGTATTAAAAAAATGCCTTACCGCTATACTTAGGAGAGGAACACTTCTGCTAGGATTATCTTGGAATAAGGTGCACTGTGACCGAGATGCATAGGTTGTTATAGTTAGGACCATGTTTTAATAGAGAAAGCATTTTTTTACTTGCCTGTATCTTTGGCGTAGTTTGAAGAATCTTCACAAACCTTTTAACATGGGTCTGGTGATTCTTGTTGTGCATGGGAAGTTTTGGGGTGACCTGTCAAGTGGGGACCTAGAAAAAGGAGGAGGTAAAAAAAGTTGTGTTTCCCATGTTAATTCCCATAGGACCTTTAGACACGGCCATAGCCCAAACCTCTGTACAGAATTACACCAAGTTTGTCAGAAAGCTAGCTTTCCGTACACAAATTGTGCTTTCACTTATTTGCTGTAAATCCGTTTACTAGTTTTGGAGATATTAAAGGAAAAATAAATGTGTATATTTCTGGCTGCAATGACTTTGTGAAAAAAGATGAGCTCATGCAGAGAAATGCACAGCTCTGAATGGCTGCCAACACTTCAAACCAGGAAGTGTTGGCAGCCATCTTGGGAAAGTACAAAACAAAAGAGAAGGGGCCAGGATAGAGTCACCCTTGAAGTAATGGGTTTTTCAGAACCCATTGGTGCCAGGGAACACACCCTAAGACTTCGAGTCCTTCCTGTTTCAGACTACAGAAACACAGAGTCTTCTTGGTGAAGTCAAAGATCTTGTTAATTGGCTGCAGCCAGTAACAGGTATCCTAGAAGTACAACATGGTGTATATTCTCAGGAGACTGCTGCTCTTGCAAAGCTAACCTTCTCTTTTATACAAAATATTATGCTTTAGGCAAACATTCCTTATTTTACAGTTAACCATTCACATATTTTCTCTACAAAGAAATAGCAGGGTTATGATGACAAGCCCACATTTCAGTTTGTCCAGCCCTCAATCAATTACCCGGCAAGGCTCAGTACTTTCATCAGATATCGACGGACCCCCAATATAAACAGGCACCTCCTCCTTGTAAAGCAAGTCATAAAGAAAGAAACAGGGACAGGTGCGTGTCAGATTAGGCATGGTTTGTGTGTGATGAAAGGTTTTATGATGTGTTGTGCCCTGATACTAATCTCATTCGGCCACTGGGAAAGAAACTGGCCGAACAGGTTTGGCTTCAGGCAGTGGAGTCAGCTTGCCCAGGTCACAGAGGAGTCAGCAAAGATGTACGTGTCCTTCAGACTCGTTTTCGGCATTAGTCATTGGCCTATGTGAGGGCAATCACAAAATGGCTGTCGTTTAAATGGAACCCGAGGGTTCAGGACAGAAACTCTGATATTCGGGTGATTTCGTCACCCGAATATGAATACAATGCTTGTGCATACTATTCTAATCATTCTCGGTCTGCTGATACCAAAATCGTTGTGATACGACGATGTTTATAACACGGGTCCAGAATTTTCAGTACCACACCCTGACCCCTTACCTCTGGTGCTGGGGTCCGAGAGGGACCAAACAGCACTCCCTTGCTGCGAACAGAGGTTCCCTCTGCCTCCTGTCCATTGAGATGCATTCTGGGAGACAGAGGAAACATTGCTATTACAGCGATTGGTGGAACTGTCAAAGTTCCTGCCAAGTCAAAGCAAACAGCTATGCCCTGGGGTGGGCAACCCACAACATTGCAGGAGTTGGCCCTGGCGGGTGGTGGTCCCCAGGGCTATTGCAAGTTCCTTGATGTGTTGGTCCCTGGGGTCAGGAGTCCATGATGTACCCCTTCATTCTTTAAATTCAGCCCTGGTGGGGTGGTGGTTCCTGGGGCTGTGGGGGCCTCTTGGCCCCCGTATTTCTTTCACTATTTGCCCTTGGAATGTGGCAGCCCCTAGGGCTGCAGGGAGGCTGCATGGCCCCTCCTCATAGTTCTATGTCAGCCCTGGGGAGGTGGCAGTGCCTGGTGGTCGGGGGGTCCACAGGCTTCCACAGTACAATAAATACATTTTGCCCCAAGAAGGTGGTGGTACCTGGGACAGGATTAAGCCCAGTAGGACCCCCTCCTTTATTTAAACATGCCCCATGGACCTGCCTATCGGGGAGCGCTTTAATCAAACAAGCGTGGGAGACTGCACTTGCTTTTTCTTACATTTTTACCTCAAATTTGTGACATTGTTGCAAATTCATGCTAACAATTAAAAAATAGTGTTTTAAGGGTTTTTCATACCGTGGCCCCTTTTCTTTTTTTTTTACATTTGTTAGGGTCTCGGCTTAAGCCAAGCACCAAGATGGCTGTCAACAATTCCTGGCTGAAGTGTTGGCAGCCAGTCCGAGGTCTGCATTTCCCTGCACAAGCTTATCATTATTTGCAAAGTCGTCATGCCTGAGATATCCAAATAAAGATTTCCTTAAATTTCTCAATAATGGATTTACACCAAATAATGGAAAGTGTAATCTGTGTACTGAAAGCTATCTTTCTGCCAATTTTGGTAGAATTCCAACCAGTGGTTTGGGCTGTAGTCCTGTTCAAAACTCCTATGGAAAGTAACATGGCAAACGCATGTTTTTTTACCCCCCCCTTTTTCTCTGCCCCATTTGACGGATCACCCCAAAACTTTCCATGTACAACAAAAATCACCCTCACACTTTTTTGGAAATGTTCATGAAGATTAATTAAACAAAGGCAAAGATATAGGCAAAATGCATTTTCTATGGCACCATTGTCCCTACTATAACTATCTACTGGTGAATATTGGGAACAGAGCACAATTCAACAACCTCTGCCTTTCTCAACGTCTTGAGGCCCCTGCCATTGTACAGAGTGCATTGGTTCCGCCACTGTTTCCCTCCTTCAGCAACCGCTTGCCAGTCTACCCCTTGCAGAACTGTAACATCTAAATATGACAGGTGGACCACTGTTGACTTGATGCTCTTTTTGGGTCCACGCCAACGCGGCTTGGCAGTAACCCCTCAAGATCAAAATCATGTCCATAGTCTTTTGGATTGTGAAGTAAACACAGTGATACCTTAAACTCAAGTGCAAATGTGAACCTTTATGAATCAATGGGTTTGTTGCAGGTAAATATTTAAGTGGTTGTCGGTTCCGCTGCTGGTTCTGTGTGAGAGGAGGCTTATTCCACCACTTCGTTGTGAGTATATGTTAGTAGAACATTCATATAGAAAACAGTTGCAAGAAATCACTGAATGTACTCAGAAGGGGAAGAGTGTCCTCACATTTTTCACATCTGCAGGTTGTTGGACACCGTACTTTCAGCCTGACTTAGATGTTGGAGGTAACAATCCACTCGTCAACTTTTCAACTGAAAACCCGTCCGCCACCAGGAAGGTCTGCCTAATAAAAACACAATGAATTCTTTGATACAGAAGAAAATCTTCTAAAGTGCCATTTCCAAGATAGTTGTCAGTTTATTGTGAGTTTATCACAGATTTACAATCTAAAATGATGCAGCGTTTTGTCTTGTGATGCCATCTTCTGTTTCACACATGTATTAATGGCAGCACTCGGAGAGGCAAGATGTCTTACAACACATTTTGACAATTGCTATTCATTTGTGGCTCTGATTTTTTTCAAACAGGTTGCATCATTTGAGAGATTTATGCATTGGCTCCATTGAGATCTGTTTGACTCAATTATTGATGTCAGGAAATGTTTGGTACCTCACTGTTATAAACAATGCTATATTCAATCAGTTATTACAAGGTTTTTACAAGATTTTTTCACTTTGTTTTCCCGACTAGTTTTGACCCTCAACATGAGAGAATTAATTTGCATCTTGAGAACTTAGTGTAAAACAAATCTTAGTGTCGCTGCCCACAGACATCCCAGTAGTCCCACCAAGTGCCCTATTTTCTATAGGGCATGGTAATAAAATATTGTAACCAAAATATATCAGATGACAGAACTATTGTATCCTAAATATCATTTACAAAAATATTACTTCATTGGAATTGGTAATAGTAAAGCTATGCCAAATTGAACAATATTTATATAAATATTATTTAGGACACAATATTCCTGTAATACAATAGTTTTGCCAATAATATTCAGACATACCACATTTTACAAGTAATCCAGTTTAACTAACCAATTTTTTGGGTTGTCTTACGGTGCATTTTATATTTTGTCCCTTTACAGTTTAATTAAGATCAAATCAAAGTTGATTGTTTGAGTAATTCTCTGACTGGGTCTGAACTGGCTTTGGCAGCTCAGCTAATAACCTTGTTTGCAGTCTTAGCATGTCAGCCTATAGAAAAGATGTCTGAATGCCTGATTTGCAAACCACTAATAAGGGGGCCTTATTTTGTATTCAGCAAGGAAGAAAAGGATTCATCAACGTTTGTGATTCACTTCCATAAATGTTTTTCCATAATTACCTAGATTGAAAGAAATCAGAACATCATATTTTGATGTATGTGGAAGGAGAATTAGCACGAAATAGTTGGCTCACAACATATTTTTTCTTTTTTTTGAACTTAGTAATATGGTAAACAAGTTGGAATAGTGAGAGGTCCCAATGCTGGAAGTGAGAAGGAGCTATGGCGTAATGACCATTTATCCTTACATTTAGGAGATGGAGGATTTACGATTTATGTTTGTCCTAAATGGCCTTTGAAGAATGGCAAAGGTTACCAATCTTGTCCAGGGAAGAAGATGTGCTTTGCTGATATTGGGTTTTCAATGCTGGACAGTTCCCGCTTGCTGAAAGTGGAGTTATGTTTGCTGTCAGTGCCCACCAAGCACAAGAAAACAGCGACCTCCCAAGGGTGGGCACCTCAGGAGGTCACAGGAGCTGGCCCTGGGGTTTGGTGGTCCCAAGGGCCATCTATGGCTTCACAAGGGGGGCCACGCTCCCCCTTCCATCTTTGAATTTAGCCCCGGGTAGGTGGTGGTCCCCGGGGCCAGGGGTCCACAATGGACCCGCTTCTCATATGTCATTATAGTCCCAGGAAGGTGGTGGTACCTGAGATGCCTTGTAGGACCCCCTTACATTGTAAGGATTGTCCCAGTAAGGTGGTGGACCCAGGGGCTGGGTGTCCATGACGGACCCCTTAAATCAAGGTATTGAATCCCCGGGAATGTGGCTGTCGCCAGGGCTGGGGGCTGCCATGTAGCCCCCCATTGTTGTTAAGAGATTTTTGCCCCTCAGAGGTGGCAGTCCCCAGGGCTGCAGGGGTGCCTAGTGTGCCCCCCTACTTCTATTAAAGTACATTTTCCCCAGGGAAGTGGCACTCCCTGGGGATGATGGGGAGCCATGATTGCACCCCCACTTTTATTAAACTGAGTTTGCCCCATGCGGTGGCAGCCCCAGGGCTGTGGAGGGCTGCGTGAGCCCCCCTGCATTCATTTAATACCTTTTTCCCTATGGATGTTGTCCAGGGGCCTATGTGCAGGGGCCCATGTGGCCCCCCACAGATTTTTCTATCTTGGCCCTGGAGGGTGGTGGTTGCCAGGGCAACTATGAGCCATAGGACTGGGACACAGTGTGCCTCCTCCTTTTATCAGCCCCCAATGCCCACCCGGGAGCAAAATAAAAGAAGAGTGCGGAAGACTGTGCTTTTAAAAAAAAAAACAATCTTGGAAAAGCCAGTGGATCCATCTGCAAATTTTTCTGAGATTTAAAAAAATGCATTTTAGCCATGGCCAGGTCCGTGGGGGACTCCCCAAACAAGGCTGAGGGCTCAGGGTAGCCCTACCATGAACCCTTATCTTTTTTATCTTTTTTTGTGGGACTTAGTGCAGAATCCCAAAATGGCTGCCAACAGTTCCTTGTTGAAGTGTTGGCAGCCAATCAGAAATCAGCAAGAAGACAGTTCAATCTGAGGAACCTCCGTGTCCAGAGATAGCTATATTTTTGAACCTTTAGGCCCAAATTTAAGAAGGCCTAGCGCCACATTAGCATAATTTTTTTTCAGGCTTGCAAAATTGTGGCTCCATAATGACAAAGTGGCGCAATGTATGCATTGTGCCACATTGCGACACTTTGCGCTACTTTATGCATGCGCCATGCATAATGTTTGCAAAAAGAGAATGCAGTAAAAGGAGGACAACAAAAAAGGTGCAATGAAATCTACAAGATTTAATTGCGCCATTTTTGGCATCATGTTTAACACCCACTGAAAGCAGGCGTTAAAAGGATGGACCCTTTGGAATCAATGGGCCTCCTTGCACTTTGTTCCACTGGCGTCAACATTTTTGACGCTAGTGGAGTAAAGTGCCACAGTAGCATCAGCAATCTTGACGTTATTGTTCCCAATGCCGCTGAGGTGCACCATATCTTAAATATCATGCACAAATGAGTGGCATTAGTGGGGCGCAAGAAAAGTGGTGCTTCACAATGTGAAGTGCCACTTTTCTTAAATCTGGGCCTTTATTTCTTAGAAACTACTGAAAGAATGTACATCAAATCACAAAAAAGTACAATCTGTGCCCCAGGATCTAGATTTTTGCCAAGTTTGGTGTGATCCCATTTAGTGGTTTGGTCTGTAGGTATGTAAAAGACACTATGGGAAAATGAATGTGGAAAACATGTTTTTGGACACCCCCCTTTACCTCGGCCCCCGCTTGATGAATCACCCAGAAACTTTCAGGGCAGCAGCTGAACCAACTGTTGTGTTCATTTTTAAAATTTTGGGACAATATATACATACACATACATACACACTCAGATTCACAGTGTGGAGTTGGCTGCATGGGGGGTATTCGTTGCATGCAGCCAACCTCCCACCATGCATGGCCGCTGTTGGGGACTCGCAGAGACAGCAAGGCACTAGCTGGGTGATTGGCCAGAGGACTAGATGGGTGAGGCTGAGGCAAGAGTGGATATTGGGTTTGTGTGTAGTCTCTGACGAGAGTACAAACAGAGGTGAACCAGAAGACTGGATGTGAAGCAGGACAGAAGCAGAGGACTGAGGTTAGAGCAGGCTGTGAATTGGGCACTGGAAGTCTAAAGGGAAAACACAATTACACACAACAGAAATATGAAGTAGGTAAATGATAGGCAAACTATCATAAGTGTTAGTTTGCCAGCTGCTTGGAAATCTTCTCTCTGTGAGGTTAAACGAGTTATACCAAAGAAAGGAGCAGATTAATCTCACAGATTTCTGGGAGACACCCAGCAGCTCCTCTGAAAAAAGGTGCACTGCTTGGTTCTCTGTGCCACAGGCACAAACTCCGAATCTAACAGGCACCCTGGAAGCAATGAAAATGCAGAAAGAGCGAGCAACAACAAATGGACCAAGAAACACCAAAAGAGAAAGCGCAATCAGGCAAAGCAGGACTGCAATCAGGGTCAGGAAGTGGGCTGCAACAAAGCTAGGAAACTTCTGCACTCAAACAAGGCAAGATGAAAATATACAATCAGGAACTCAGAATACAAGGCAGGGAGTCTGCTGATAACAGGGCAGATCAAGAAGAGTGCAGACAGAAAACTATGAACTATGTCTAATACAGGAACAGAAATTCAGGAAAACTAGGAACAGAAACAGGAGACTATGAACTATGGCTAACACTGGAACACAGATGCAGGAAAACAAGGAACAGAAACTGAAGACTATGAACTATGGCTAACACAAGAACAGAGAACCAGGAAAACTATGGAAAGGTATTACAAATAGCCAAAAACAGGGCAATGGGTTCAGAGAAGTAAAGTCAAAGGACAAGCGTGTAGTAACAGAAGCAGGAGCACAGAGCACAAGGAGATGCAACAGGTGTCATCTGCAAGCCAGCACACCCTGCGCTCACACGTCTGAAATAGCTAGGGGCTCAGGGAAACAGCACAGGTACAGGGAGAAAGCCAGGGGCAAGGAATTAAACAGGTGTAGGGAATCAGGAATCCACCAATGAAGCAAAGTCTGGACTGAAGTTTGTAGGAAGGAAGACAAAGGAAACCAGGAGATACAAGACAGAAAATAGGAAAATGTGTAATGGAATGTGGACCAAAGCAAACATAGAGACAGGTCTAAAGCAAAAACATAATGGGTTAAAAAATAACCCTAGAATCCAGGAAATTATCTATCGAACAAGAAATCACCACTAGAACGTGATTTAAGAAGGGTCTGAAGTCAGAGGGAACTACAAGGACCATGATGCTTCAGAACAATAGAGCTGAAGCTGGGACTTGAACACAAAGTAATGTGCAGAAGTGTATAACATCATATTTAGTGGCAAAGACAGGTGTCCAAAGGTCCTGTGTTGTAATGTAATATTGTATGTGTTTAAGTGTGCATGCATGCATTGTTTGAAATCTCCCTCGAGACTCTATGTTCTGTTAAAAAATGTTTTATGTTGGAGTTCCATTGGCTGACAGTTACCTGCTGACTGGAAAAGGGGAAACCATATACAAGGTTATCTGCATGCTATTAGAGGATCAGTATCTTTATGAAAGACTACCTTCCATCCATTATAAAAAACAGGCTGTCAAAAAAAAAGGCAGAGGGGACATTCCAGCCAGCTTGCTATCTCATGCTGCATGTTGTTGCAGTTTCTCCTGAAACCTCATGCTTCCTTTTGGCAATGTGGGAGGACTGCCAGCAAACTAACAGACTTCTTTGTTACCTCTAACACAGGTATGGGGATTGGGCTCCCTTCCTGGGACTAGATGGATGAATTAGGGTTAACACTGCTATTGAACTCATGTAGAAACGTATTAGTATAGGTAGGAATACTAGGGACACTACTGTGACAATATGGTGGAACTCTTCCTGTGTTTCACTTTCCTGGTCACCGATGTAATCATGTTGTGTTTCATTATACTCATATTCACAATCATGCCTTTTTACGTCGAAAACAGTTGCTTCAATGAAATATATCATGAACCAAGACCCTGCTTCTGTTTGACTTTGCATGTATGAGACTTGTGTATCTAAAAGAAAGAGGTATGCTCTGTTCCACCAGGGCTTCCCTAGGAAGTTTGAGTGTCATGTGATAGCCTGCCACAAATCACTTCTACCTTTGGTATTGGTGAGGTGCTGCTATCTAGCCGGAAGTGTTAGGCTGACGACGTTCACACGGTGTGGTATTCAACTCAGTGTCCAGTACTCAGTGGTGCTGCCGCACGATATTTAGCAGTCTTGTATCCTATTGGGGTTCTATGACACAACAAGTAAGAAACTCTTAAATCAGTTTTTCCCTCCTGCAAGCCCTACCTCTCTCACAGGATAACAGTGCAGTTACCTTATTACATTTTATAAGTGTAATTTACAAATGGGTTACTGGATCATATTTAGGATCTATGGAACTGGAATTTTAGATCCTAAATTATGGGTGAAGTTGGATTTTAAATTACAATTTTGAAAGTATCAGTTTCAGAAAGTTGGCATTTTCTTGCCTTAGGCTGTTTAGTGTCTGCAGCCTGTATCTGGGTTTAATGACTGGGTGTCGGTGAGAGTTGAGCTTTGTGTTCTCCTCCTGGGAAGCATCACACAATGGAGAGATTCACTGTCAATGGATGGGCCACCACTGGCAGGATGGAAGAAAGGAGTTGGACCCAGTCCCACTTATACTGGAATCGGCTGTGCCCTGTCTCCACACAAAGGGATGCCCAACCCCTGTCATTAGTCTGGAGCCAGGAAGGCAGGGCACCTGTGCATTTCAAACACGTGCCTCTAGAAGCTTCTCCCTACTTCTAAGGCACTTCAAAGGCACAACTGGGTATAAATGTTGGACCTCACACACCACTGATTCAGTACACTTCTAGACCTAGCCAGAAAGAAGACCTCTTGTGTTGCTGAAAGGACTGCCACTCTGCTGGTGTGTTGCTATGAAGGAACTGCTGCCCAGCTGGGCTGACCTGCTGCCTGATATCCTCTTGCCCGAGGACTGGACCTGCATTTGTTGAAGCCAGAACTCAGAGTGACTTCAGGGGCTAGTTGAGTGATTTGCTGATGTGAAGCCTCAGGGACATAACAGCCTTCCAACCACAAATACTTTGCATATTGTCTTTAAGTAAAGCCTGACTGCTACTCATCCTGTCTCCCCGGCCTTCAAAATCAATCTGACTCAGGGTGGAAGGTGCGGTGGAGCCCCTGACAGCCCTTATGAGAGGGGTAGCAGAGATCCTGTGAGGTTCTGTGGCATGTGGCGGCTGGCCCACCGAGAGCGATTGATGGGCAAGATGGGGGCACCCTAGGACTGCCATAAGAGGCCTTGGAGGAAGGCATGGGGGCCCGGAGTGGGGAAACGATCTGCCGGTGAGTGACGGGGGGCCGCTGGCCAGTGGCGACCGCCTGGCGAAGAGGCGTGGCTCGGTGGTAGGCAGAGGGACAAGGCCCCGGCACCAGATAACCAGGCCTGGCATGGCCCGCTGCGTTGCCTCTGAGCTGCGCTGCAGGAGAGGAGGCCCTGGAGAATCTGGAGAGACGTGCCCAAGGGGAGAGGGAGCTGGGCCCGGTCCGAGCAGCCTGCGACTGGGGTCGGCCTTCGGGCCAGTGGCCCATGCACTGCACACAAGGGGGGCCGGAGACCTGACACCCCCAACCCCACCCCAGGAGAGCCGGAGAGGTGCGGAGAACGTGGTGCAGCCGGGAAGAAGGCCATCTAGTGGATTTGAAGGTAGCGGCTAACCACTGTCACCTGAGGCTATACAGCGTCGGCGAGGGGATGAAGAGAGGTCTGGGACAGCACCCAGACACCCTGACCTGGGGGCACCGATATTGAGCCTATGAGGAAAGAGCCTGCAGTAGAGCGAGATGTGGAGGCCTGTGGCTGGAGGCTTCGCGCAGCACCCACGGAGGGGCTGTATCTCTGATGCCTCACCTGGCGGGACAGGACACAATAGATCACACACTGCAATATAAGTAATAACAGGTGCCGTGATGACTTTGCGCTGAGCAAAGAGGACATTAGAATTGAGCAGCTGAGACCCTGCAACCAGTTGCAGTGAAGGGGTGCAGCCCCATGGCCACTTGGGCGGACACAAAGTGGGCTTAGATCCTGTGCCAGATAAAGGTCAGCTGCGGCATGGATAAACCAAAAAAGCGAGATGGCCCTGGGGATGACACAGTAAGAGGACCACAAAAGGATGACGGCACCGGCGAGTCTGACAAGGCCTTACAACAAGAAACCACTCTGGACACTATATTACAAGCAATACAGGCATCTTGTGACACACTAGAACTTAAGATCAACACACTCTTGGTGGATTTGATACTCCTTAGGGATGACCATCGGTGATTGACTGACAGAGGGATCACCAATGAAAAATCACTGGAACAACTTGCTCCGGAATGCCAGAAGATACCAAAACGGTGGGCGAACTGACGTCGCGGATCGAAACACTTGAAGCCCGAGCTGAAGATGCTGAAAATAGGGGGCGGAGAAGTAACCTACAACTGGTTGGTTTCCCCGAAAAGGCGGAGCAAGAGGTACCTAGCACGGAAACTTATTTAGAGCAATGGATACGTAAAGAAGTGGCCCCTGAGGGCTTGTCGCAATACTTTGCAATAGTGTGGGCCCACATGGTTTTGGCGAGATCCCCACCGCCGGGTGCCAGGCCACACCCGATCATTGCCAAACTGCTACATTTTAAGGACAGTAACCTTATACTGACACAGGCAAGAATGAAAGGGGAAATCACACTTGGGGATCAGCAGATCATGATATTTCTGGACTTCATAAGAGACACTCAGAAGCAAAGAGCCACTTCCATTGAGATCAAACGACAACTAAGAGAGAGAGGCATATGATACGCCATGCTGTTTCCGGCTCGGTTGAAAATGATCACAAACAATGGCATGCTTTTCTTTACTATGCCGCAACAGATGCAGGAATGGTTGGAAACGTCTGTAATAGCTGCAAATGAGAGGCCGGAGGACACAGTGCGGGCCCATGCAGAAACTCGCAGGAAAAAGGGAAATCATCATGACAAGCACAGCCCCACCATGCAGCCAGGCATTGCAGGAAATGCGTGAGGCAGTAAATGTTGCAGCATCCTTAGGAGGAGGGGGACCCGGATCGCTGCACCCCTCCAAGACTCACTCAGACCAGGAATCCATGACTGGCAGCGCAACATGCTCGTCCCATGATGCCTCCAACTGCCCGCCGAGGATCACTCCAGGGACATCAGATGAAATCCTTTGAGGAGCGTCGTCCACCACCCCAGAGGTGGGCTCTCCTCAGAGGGTAGGCCCAGCAGAGCCAACTGGCTGAAGCCTAATATCACTGTTGACTTACTGAAAGTATCAGCGCTCCGTGGTAACTTGAGCAGAAGTTCAATAATCCAGCTGCCCAGCAACGTCATGGCAACAGAATTTACATCACTGAGGCCGGGAAGTAATATTCACGATAAATGATTAGGTGATGGGTGGGGGGCCGCGGGCGCTGCCTTTGGTCCTTGCCTTCACCTCCACATGCAATGTTTAAGCAGTTAGTGATTGTTTAGATGGGGATAGTTCTGTTGCCAGTCCTGGGGATAGGGAGTTTTCAAAATAGGGGAATTGTTTTGTTTGTTGTTATCTGGACACTAACGGGGAAGTCAACTCCATCTCACTCTCTGATACTGCCAGGACTAGTGTTACTGCCCAGCACGATATGGTCACTTGGGGGGGACACAGTGGATGGGCTACACGCACACACAGATTATGGATAGATCCTTAGCTGATAAATTCCTTACCTGGAATGTTAGGGGACTAAATAGCATGAGTAAATGATATAAAGTCTGTAGTCAGCTTAAAAGACGTGGAGTACATATTGCAATTACACAAGATACACACCTTACGGACAAGGAGGTTGGGGCTATAACTAAGAGATGGAGGGGTCAGGTTTTCACCACAACATTTTCAGCTTACGTGCGAGGGGTCCTGCTGTGGATACGGCCAGGATTACTGTTCCAAAAACGGGGGTAATCATAGACAAGGAGGGCCGCTATGTCCTGGTGGCCGGTCGCCTGGAGGAATATACACCCCTAACCAAGACCAAGGCACCTTTCTAAACACAATATCGCATACGCTAGGACCACACTTCACCCAGGAAACACTAGTGGAAGGCGACTTTAATTGTATCGCAAACACAGAGTTGGATAGATCTCACCCCCCCTGCGGCACTCCCCCACACACAAGCTGGCTAAAAGTTTCACAGACTGGAAACACCGTTGGGGCCTCATAGACTCCTGGAGACTCCCTCACCCGCAGGAGCACAATTACTTCTTTTACTCGGCCTCACATGATCTACATGTACGACTGGACATTTTTCTGACATCCCTCGACATAAACAGTAATTAATGCTGAACTAATTCGGACCGACCCCCGAATTCCGGAGTGGAAACACTGGAATATTTCACACACAACCAGGGTACCGCCTCCTCCGGGGCCCAAGAATGGGAAGCATTTAAGGTGACTGTCAGAGGTCAATGTATAGCTAGAGTAATAGGGGTAAGGAAGTCTCTGGAGGGGGAGATAGACAGATATGAGGAAGATCTAAGGTGATTGAAACGCAAGAGACCCAAAGACCCCGGAACTAGCCCCTACTATATTTGAAACTAAGGGTAAAATTGCGCTGGCTACAGAAAAGCTGAGATGCTTGGACTATAAAAAATATGTCGCCAGACAGCACGTGGAGGGAGATAAGGCAGGAGCATTACTGGCGTGGCTAGTGGCCCCGCCGAGACAGCACTCCATGGTTTTGGAGATTGTGGACCCAGTGGGGAAGAGACTTTATGGGCAAAGTATGATTAACGCTAGCTTCACTGATTAATACTCGCTGCTGTATGCCCCCCGTCGTAGACCTTCGACCCAGCTCATTTGCAATGCCTGAGGGATCACCGGCTTTATGCACTGGGAGAGGAAGATCGACGGGTACTAGAGGAACCAATCTCTCCCTCAGAGGGGACTGTTGCAGTGGGGGCGATGGCCAGAGTATAGGTGCCTTGGGCAGATGGACTGCCTGCAGAGTTTTGTAGTGTTTATATAAACCTCCGGGCACCGTGGCTGAGTGCCCTCTACGCAGAGGGGCTGCAGACCGGAGTGCTTCCCTCATTCACAAATGAAGCTATAGTGATACCGTTGCCGAAACATGGCCGCACAGCCACTGATATGCGCTCATACCGCCCTTTATCCATGCTTAACATGGATTACAAAATACTCAGCCAGATCCTGGCCACAAGACTATTGCCCTATATGCAAAAACTGATCCTCTCAGACCAGACGGGTTTCATCCAGTGCCGTAGCACAGCACTCAGTATAGATGATTAATCAAGATACTACAATCCCAATTTCCGAACCTACGCAACAGTTGCAATCATAGGAGTAGACTTTGGAAAAGTGTTTGACAGTCTCAGATGGGACAATTTGGAGATCATAGTGCAGCAGGTGGGCCTGGTCCGGGGATATATTAAGTGGATGAAGTTGCTATACACAACCCCCACCACCCGTGTTCGCACAGGTTGCACAATCTCGAGATTGTACAAGATTGGCAGGGGCCCCAGACAGGGTTGTTCACTGTCGCCTCTGCTATTTGCCATCGCGATGGAACGACTAGCGCAGATGGCAAGAATGGGTAGCTACTGCAAAGGGCTACGTGTTGAGGGCCAGTCTCTATTCGGATGATATGATAATGTTCCTGGAAGACCCAGACAGGGAGTTACTGGGAGCCATGGACCTGTTAGACTGGTTTGGGGACATGTCAGGATTGTGTATAAACTGGCAGAAATCTCTTATGTTCCCATTATATGAGGGGGCTACTCTGGTTGCAAATTACCAGGGCTTGGAATGGGCCTCATCCACATTCCGTTACCTGGGGGTGAACATTTACCACAAGCCTGCAGACCTCCTGGAGAGAAATGTGAATAGAGCGATCAGGAAGATGCGGACAGATACCCAGTTCTGGATGACACTACCCCTATCAATGGCGGGGTGCTTGGCGCTGGTTAAAATGTAAGCTCTACCTAGATTAATGTACTATTTCTCAACATTGCCTCTTCTAGTCCCTCCACCGCAGATTGACTCTAACATGACTAGATTTATCTGGGGACCGGGGTGACACAGACTGGCCCTGCATAAACTCCAATGATCGACGGAGGAGGGGGAATGGCGGCACCAGACATTGTGATATACTATCTAGCATGCCAGTTGCAGTGGCTAGCAAAGGCATGGTATACAGCACAATTAGACATAACTAAGGGGCAACAGGTAGAGCACACTGTCAAGA
The DNA here is from genome assembly GCF_031143425.1 of Pleurodeles waltl. NCBI lineage: Eukaryota > Metazoa > Chordata > Amphibia > Caudata > Salamandridae > Pleurodeles > Pleurodeles waltl. The sequence continues at coordinate 1,485,963,733 of NC_090440.1, read as the reverse complement.
CCCTACTTAAGATACTCTTGATCCCCAGAGAGACGCAGGAAATATGGACACCAGACCTCCGGGTGATGTGTGCCTGCTGGAAGCGCAGTTCGCAGTGCACTAGATCCACATCTCCTTACTCGCCGGACTTGCCGCTGTCCTGCATTAATGTACTCCTCGGGGAGATGCTATAGCGGGCATGACCAGACTTGCGACATATGGCATCTCTACGATTGGGGACCTGTTCTGCAATGGGGAACTGCTATCCTTTGAAGCACTGATGGTACAATTTGCTACCCCCCTGGGGCTGTTCCTTATGCATAGATCACTCACAGCACTCATACGGAGACACTGGAAACAGGGTTTAAATGAACCTCCTACTCATGCGGGATGCCAGGCCATCTGCACAATAGGGGGGAACAGGAGAGTTGAAGCCACACTTTATAAAACATTACACAAAAATACCCTATTCCCCCTTGACAGGCTGCAGACCCTCTGGCAAGAGGATATTGGGAAAGCTATAGATGAATCTCAGTGGGGGAAAATCACAGCACATATACGCACGGTCTCCAGAAATACCTGTTTTAAACTGATTAATCTGTATTTCTTTCACAGAGCATATCTTAGTCCTGTTAAGATAGCATCAATGTTCAATACTGGGAATAGTGCATGCCCCCGATGCTCAGAGCCTGAAGCTGACCTGATGTATATGCTGTAGAGTTGCGGGAAACTGGAGCAATACTGGGATACAGTACTACATAGCATAAAAACGGAAACAGATAGGAGAATTTGCTTCTCTCCATTAGTGGCTTTACTGGGGAGTTTTCCCAGGTCCCACACACAGAGAACCACAACCAGATACATAAACCTGGCCCTGCTCCTGGCTAAATGGGAGATTGCGATGCACTGGAAAGATCCTAGGGGCCCGCATATACCAAGATGGTGGGACACGCTAATTAAATGGGCTGAGGTGGAAGGGACAGTTTTACATTGGGAGGCAGCAAAGGGGGCTGGGACAGTAGATTTGGCGCAGCAGTGGGACCATCTCCTGAATTGCCTTAAAGACCCAAAACGTGGTAATCAGGAGAAAACCACATCTTCAGAGGACTCGGACACGGCTGCGGATCACAGTCCCTAGTACACTGAAATGTGCTGGCTTAGACTCTGACTTTATTCACTGTCTGGAATGGCATTGGTATATTGAAAGTAACCTAGAAATGGAGTTGATATGAGGAAAAGGGGATCAGGGAGGGGCTGTCTCCTTGAAAGTTGACCTTTTGTATGTTTGTTGATAAAATATCAATACATATATTTAAAAAAATAGTTAAGCCTGACTGCTCTATGTCAAGCTACCAGTGGGTTGAGTTTTGAGCATAGGTTAATTTAATGTTGGCTTGTGCCACACCCTGACAAGGAATGTGGTTGTTGTTTGACCAGGGATCGCCTTCCAAGCAACCAACACCACAATCTCAACAGTATTTATTATATATAACTATATTACATATTTCTTACTATGTTAAGCACCTACGCTTATGGATTACAAGGGCCACTTCAGAGGTGACATGGTAATATAAAAAATGGGTTTTCCAGCACAGCAAAGGCACTTTTCCATTCCATACGTCAATATATTTTTTAAACATGTTAATGTAAATTCAGACTGCAGCCCACAGATGACATTTAACACCCGTCAATAGTATATTTTTTGCACTGTCTACCATGTACTTACATGTACTTACATGAAAATTAAATAAACCAATTAGGTAATTTTATAGACAATACATGTTCTATGGGGGAATTGCACAGGTGCAGTGCTAATGCTTAACAGCGGAATATTCACAAAGTCCTAAAGTTAGCATAAGCAAATATGAAAAAATATGGTTACAGTGACAAAAATGTATCGCTTTTTTTGGAGTTAACTATAAAAAATGTTGCACTACTTCCATCCGAAAAATGATGGTGATGCTCTTAGCATCATTACCTGAATCATTTACAAAGGCGGAAGGATTTCATGTCCTTAAAGACACCGTTCCCTAAAAGAACATATTAGCTAATAATGCACTCATACATCAAAAGTTTTATTTTATTACACTCCTGACCAACCTTGTCTTTTACCACTCATTTGTAGGGAGATGTTTCACATGAAGGAGGAAAACTTACCAATGTTGGTAAATGACCCTCTTTGATTAAGTAATTTAATGCAAAATCAATACATATTTCTGGGTTTATATTACTTGAAAATATTTACCTATTGCTTCAACTTTGAGTCCTTCAGAAATACAATTTCCTTAACACTTAAATTTCTTTACCTCTAATATCCTATTATTCTTTGTTTTAAAATATTCTAAGTTAAAACATACTGTGTTCCATCATGCAACCTCTAGCTAGGTGTGGGAAGAACTCGTAGAGTTTAACTCCAATGAAAACTCTATGAGATTTTGCTGAGTTCTATGAATGGGTGAAATTAATCACTCCTCGTGCTGGATTTTAGCACAGGGAGCTTATTCTGTGCCTCAACATTAGTGTGAGCTGTACTACATGGTGTATTAGGGGGTGCTGCTTCTCAAATTGATTTTGCTTCCACTCAAGTAGATTTTCCACTTGAGGGGCAGATTTCTCGCTGTGAATGGCTGCAACTGCCTGTGGTAGAGAAATCTCACAGGGTGCACTCCTAGTCATCATGCTAGGGGACTCCAAATCTCTCTCAAGCTCACCAACTCACCATTGGCAAGACGCCCATGAGAAAAAAACTCTACCATAAGGCATTTGGCAAAATTTGGCAGGAACTTGATCTTACAAGCGTCACGTGGAGTGGCCAAAATTCCACCAACTCTGCCAGCAGAGCCACATTCTGTCTTTGGACCAATCATTGATATATTGTAGATAGAATTTTAGGGCTTCAGGTTCACTACATTCATTACATGGCAGCCATCTTGTACTATAATTTGAAGGAGTGCTAGAGTTCAGCTTTGTTTGTGTTGCTGGGAGAACTCCGATAATTACAGTGGTTCTCTTTTCCACATCCTTTCTTGTCTAAGGCTTCTAAGTCATCCTTTTTGTCCGATATTTAATATATGGAATGCTGCGTAATGTGTTAGTTTTACTGATGTAACCTTTTACTTGTATTTATGCTAGCAAATAATTAATTCCTTTAAATAATTTTTCACCTCTTTATTTCGGATTAACAGTAATCCATAACAATAGATGGTCAATAAATACAAAGCCTTAAGACCACTCAGATTTAATTACTAATAGCTCATTAGCAGATATAAATATACATTTGTAATTGCATTTAAAACATTATTAAAAGGTATAAAAGCATTTAAATAATGGACTTTAATGGTCTATTCTAGCATTATAGTAATACAGAAAAGATTTAATTACCCTGATACAAAGGCAAATTTAAGATGAAATAAATAAAATACTAAAGGTATAGGAAAGTGCAATCTACTAAAAGGCAGGCGGGGAACCCATCCCACATGTCATGGGCCACTCTAGTGCATCTTCCTAGGCCTCATGGCCCCTGTCAAAAAACAAGCTACATTAGGACAAATTAAGAGTACTGTAGCATTTGTAAGTAGACCAAAGCAGGTTTTACATGACAAAAACCTTTCCCCCTTATCAAAGATAGTATATAACAATGTTTCAAGTTGCAATAATGTCCACAAAAAATAGATAAATTGCATTGTGTTTTGTGTTGAGGAAGTATCACAAGAGCATGGAAGCTGATTCTTCTCCTTGTGATGAGCCTGGGGTTCTGCTAGGAGCCAATGTAAAAGGTTCAGTCTAAACCAAATTAATAAAAAACAGTGGTGTGAGGAATTCACTAAACAAAGATAAGGCTCCATATTTAGATCAGACTTCAAAAGTATGTGTGATCTAACCATTGTTTTTTGTAGCTTCGCATCCTCTCTCTCAGCTTTGACTCATGTCCTGAACTGCTGTTTAATTCACTGCGCATCTTTTTGCTTAATTTTTGCAAGTTCGTCTAAAAGAGCAGAACAACCCAGCTTCTCCAAATATGCTTTATTATAACACAACCATGGATACTAACACTTTGCACAGGTCAAGGCAATCTCTAATTATGGCCTGATTTAATTCCAATCCAGGGTTTGACCAAACTTTAAACCAACTAACTATGGGGGCAAGGACCAACTTATCAGAGAAATAACCCAACCCAGTTCCTCAGGTTCAGCGAAAGTTGAGACTGACTGCAGGAGACAACACAGCCTTCTAACGAAGCCATTCTCCCCTCCCTGAATCCCACCACAGTCCTTAAAACCCCATAACCCGCTACTGTAAATCGATATCGCCAAACATTTGGTGATTCAGACTTTTATAACAGCATGTACTGGTCTAGCAACAAAATCAAGTATTGAAGACACTGTCCTAGCCAGCAAGTTTCTCTTTACCCTTATTTGGGGAGCCCAAAACCTCACTTATCAAAAATGAGCCCTAAATGTGGGAACTTGGAGATCCTTTTATCCTCCTGCCTAAATCCAAAGATTTTCTGATTGTGTTTGTTTGGATTTCCAATTACCACAGTATGAGACTTGGAGTAATGTACCCCCGTGTGAAGGGAAGACATAAAAACTATGAAGGAGTCGAGGAGTCTTAGGAGCCCGAACGCAGTTCTAGTCAGCAAGACCATATCGTCAGCTTATGCAAAAGATGGTCTCATCTGTGACCCCCCCCAGGAAATATCCTTAGCGGCAGTGCATAGGATCGAGCATAAGTTGTTTATATGTAAGGTAAACAGCGGGAGATACAACCCTGCCTCACCCCTTTATGGACTTTTAGTGGTGCTGTTAGGGATCCTTCCTGATTGTTTCTAACTACTGCTGTAAGGTCCTGATGAAGATCCTGCAAGAAATTAACAAGGCTGACATCCAAACTCATGTCAAATAATATGGACCATAACTTAGCTCTATTACCCCTGTGAAATTCTGATGACAAGTCCATGAATGCCGGGTATGACCATTCTCTTATGGCCTCTGTATATGAACCTGCTAACAAATGCAGATTTAAGCACTGTACCCCTACACCTCCTCAACCCACACTGAAAACAGAGGATCACTTTCCTTGATCTAATCAATCTGTTAATATGGCCAAGATCACCTGACCCAAAACCTTAACCGACGAGTCAATGAGAAAAATCGGTCTGTAACATCTTGGGTCCGACCTTGCCCCTTTTTCCAAAACTAGGGGGCAGATTTATGAAAAGCGGTGCTGCACCAAGTCACATGTCATTCATACACAAATCAAAATCACATATGTTGTACATAATATCTAGAAAAAAATCCTGCCGGACGTTACCCCAATTTAATCTGCAATCCTGATCATGTGGAGTAATTTCTCTATTTGAGGGACTGTTCACTCTGGTCTAACTTCTTGTATCCCAATCCATAAAAAGGAGAAAAGGATTGTGGTCATTGAATACAATCAATTAATCAATCATGGTTGTTATAAAGTGTGACTACTCATCCGTGAGGGTCTCAAGGCGCTGAGTGGGGGAGAGGTGGATTTGTGGATTAATTGAAGAGCCAGGTCTTGACGTCTTTCCTGAATTGCTGAGATACAGAGGCAAGGAGTTCCAGGTCTTGGCAGCGAGGCAGGAGAAGGATCTTCCTCCATCCAAGGAATGGTGGCCAGGGCTAGTTGGGCAGAGCGGAAATGTTTGGTGGGATGTGATCGGGCAGCAGAAATGCCCACTAGACACCAGGGAGTTTTTTTTTGTTTTTTACGCATAAGGTAAGGGGCAAATTATTTTTAGGCCATTTCTGCCCCCCTTCGGGGCAGATTGACCTATTTTCATTAAGCCAATCTGCACCCAAGGGGGGCAGAAACCACTAGACACCAGGGATGTTTTTTAATTTTTTTTTACTTTATATTTTCATATATGGGTAGCAACCCCGTAGGCAAGGGTCACTCCCCTGGGGGTAAATTGTATTTAAGCCATTTCTGCCCCCTTTGGGGGCAGATAGGCCTATTTTTATTGGGCAATTCTTCCCTCAAGGGAGGCAGAAACCGCTAGGCATCAGGGATTTTTTTTGGGGGGCAATTTAACGCACAGGGAGTTACCCCTTAGGCAAGGGTCGCTCCCCTGGGGGGGAATTCATTTTAGGCCATTCTTGCCTATTTCTGTTAGTCCAATCTGCCCCCAGGGGGGCAGAAACCACTTAGGCACCAGGGATCTGTGTGTGTGTATGTGTGTTTTGTTTGGCGGTTCAGCCCCTTGGTAAGGGTCGCTCCCCATGGGGGCACATTACTGATGGCCATATCTGCCACCCTTAGGGGCAGCTCGGTCTATTTTTGGAAGGCCCATCTGCCCCCATGGCAGAAAGCCCACCAGAGACCAGACCAGAGACCAGGGAAGATTTTTTTTCAAAATACCCCCACCCCAAATAAATGGGGCCAAAGTTGTGGTGCCCACCAGTGGGCCAATGGGGCAATTAACCCCAATCCACACTCCGGGGGTCAGAAAGTCTACTAGATGCCAGGGAATTAAAAAAAAATAGTGTGGTGGTGGCTACCAACCAGTGTGGGCATGGTTATGCCCCTACCCCAACTGAAGTGGGTAACAGTCTTTCAGCTCTTCCCCTGCACACTAAAATATATTATCCCATGGCAAGCAAGAGGACATTCGATTATTTTGGGTTTTGGTTTTACATTTGGGCCATGAGAGCTTGGCTAACTCTCAAAATCATCCCACTTGGAATGTGAGGGCGACACTCTTTGGACGTTGGGATGCTGCCATGTAGAAAAATCCACAAGACCTTGACACATCTGAAAAATAATCATCTGGGTGAGTCAGGGTGATGTGTTTTACATGCACCGCACTATTTTCTTAACCACAATGGCCTGCAAACTTCCAATTTTGCTGGAAATCACACATTTTTTCCACATTATTGTGATGGAACCTTCCGGAATCTGAAGGAATCCACAAAATTCCTGCCACCCAGCATTGTATCATCTAGACCCACTTTGGTTCCCCCTCAATTTCAACATGTTTTTGGCTCTTCCCTGTCACAGGCACTTGGCCCACATACACAAGTGAGGTATCCTTTTTACCGGGAGACTGAGGGGAACATTGGGTGTTAGGAAAGTCATCCCAGTGAGGTGATCCCACACAGAAATGTGAGAAAATGTGATTTTTCAGCTAAATTTGAGGTTTGCTGAGAATTCTGGGTAAGAAAACAATGTGGGGTCCACGCAAGTCACACCTCCCTGGACTTCCTCGGGTGTCTAGTTTTCAGAAATGTCTGGGTTTAGTAGGTTTCCTTGTATGGCTGCTGAGCCCAGGACCAAAAACACAGGTGCCCCCCACAAAAACAGGTAGTTTTGTATTTGATAATTTTTATGTGTCCAGATAGTATTTTGGGGCATTTCCTTTCACGGGCACTAGGCCTACCCACACAAGTGAGATACCATTTTTATCGAAAGACTTGGGGGAACGCTGGGTTGAGGGAAACTTGTGGCTCCTCTCAGATTCCAGAAATTTCTGTTACCGAAATGTGAAGAAAAAGTGTTTTTTTGGCAAACATTTGAGGTTTGCAAAGGATTCTGGGTAATAGATCCTGGTGAGAGCCCCACAAGTCACCCCATCTTGGATTCCCCTAGGTTCTAGTTTTAAAAAATGCACGGCTTTGGTAGGTTTCCTTAGGTGCCGGCTGAGCTAGAGGCCAAAATCCACAGCTAGGCACTTTCCAAAAAACAGCTCTGTTTTCTTTGGTAAAATGTGATGTGTCCGTGTTGTGTTTTGGGGCATTTCCTCTCACGGATGCTAGGCCTACCCACACAAGTGAGGTACCATTTTTATCGGGATACTTAGGGGAACAAAGAATAGCAATACAAGTGTCATTGCCCCTTGTCTTTCTCTACATTTTTTCCTTCCAAATGTAAGACAGTGTGTAAAAAAGACATCTATTTGAGAAACGCTCTGTAATAACATGCTAGTATGGGCACCCCGAATTCAGAGATGTGCAAATAACCACTGCTTCTCAACACCTTATCTTATGCCCATTTTGGAAATACAAATGTTTTCTTGATACCTATTTTACACTCTTTATATTTCAGCAAATGAATTGCTGTATACCTGGTATAGAAACAAAACCGATTGCAAGGTGCAGCTCATTTATTGGCTCTGGGTACCTAGGGTTCTTGATGAACCTACAAGCCCTATATATCCCCGCAACCAGAAGAGTCTGGCAGATGGAACAGTATATTACTTTTAAGAATCTAACATTGCAGGAAAAAGTTACAGAGTAAAACTTGGAGAAAAATGGCTGTTTTTTTCACCTTCATTTCAATATTTTTTCATTTCAGCTGTTATTTTCTGTAGGAAAACCTTGTAGGATCTACACAAATTACCCTTGCTTAATTCAAAAGTGTGTCTACTTTTCAGAAATGTTTAGCTTTCTGGGAACCAGCATAGGTTTCCTACCCATTCTGTCACTAACTGGAAGGAGGCTGAAATCACGAAAAATAGTAAAAATGGGGTATGTCCCAGTAAAATGCAAAAATTTTGCTGAAAATTGGGTTTTCTGATTCAAGTCTGCCTGTTCCTGAAAGCTGGGAATTTGGTGATTTTAGCACCACAAAACCTTTGTTGATGTTTTTTCAGAGAAAAAAACACAAGCCTTCTACTGCAACCTTTTTTCCAATTTGTTTTTTTTTTAAATGAACTTTTTGCTGTAGTTTGGCTAATTTCTTGGTCTCCTTCATGGGAATCCACAAAGTCTTGGTACTTCTAGAATCCCTTGGATGTTGGAAAAAAAGGACGCAAATTTTGCATGGGTAGCTTATGTGGACAAAAAGTTATGAGGGCCTAAGCGCGAACTGCCTCAAACAGCCAAAAAAGGCTTGGCACATGAGGAAGAAAAGGTCTGGCAGTGAAGGGGTTAAAGCCATCTGGGACTGAGTCACACAAAGGTCCTGTGTGAACCCTTTTTTACACCCAGGAGCTCTTTTATATTAAATAAGGGGCTCGAGATGCTGGAATAGTCCCATCTGTAACACTGAAGGTGCAGACACACAATGCGCAATTAAGGGAATCGGTACAATGACGATTAAGCACATAGGAAGTGCATAGATTGTGCATCACATACAAGTTGGTACAGTAACACACTGTTTCCACCTGCCTGGGGAGCGCTGGACCTCTTACAGACGGGGCCAAATCTGTTTGTAGTATAATATAGAGCCAAGGTTGAAAACTGCTGCTCCCGCCCAGATTTAGTAGAGGTTTCAACAGTGTTTGTGTTTAACACATGCTTTATTCGATCAATCAATCATCAAAGCGAATGTACAATAATAAAGAATAAAATAGAACTAAAACCAATAGTAATAATATTATAGAACATAAATGAAGGTTATTTTAAAACATGGATTCCTAAAAGCATAGTCTAATTAAAATTCTCAGTACACATAATACACATAATACCTATAATACGGTTCCACCCCCCTTCCTACAGTTCTTGTAAGAGTAAAAGAATGAAAATAAGGCTCTAGATTAAGACACAGTCTTTACAATGGAATTGCGTATTCGCCATGCTGCTAATAAATATTTACTGACAGCAAGTATTAAAACCGTGGAATGGTGACTTTTTAAAATCCTCAAAGCAGAGGCACAATCTCTTATCCCCATATCGCGGCAAATATGACGGATCCACTTAGACCTGGGAAGGGAGTATACGGGGCAAAAAAACATAAAATGTTCAACCGTTTCTGCTTTTACACTACAGGCTGGGCATGTACTTGTTTCTGTTTTTGTACCCCATCTACACATCAGCGTCATCAACGGCAGTGACCCGAAATGGAATCTGGCATATAAGCTTTTACCAAGGATGTCAGGAATATTGTCTAAGTAGGGTTCAAATTGTGGATACCACTTAAAATCTGTGAAGCGATTTGTTAAGGTGCCATAAGTTCTGTGGGTAATATGGTCATTACATACATAGGACCAATATATGTGTTTCAGCACAATGGAGTGAGCCTTTTCTAGTTTATAGGGTTCCTCCCAGAAGTGACTAAGGCCGAGTTTGTTAAACCAACTGGATACATGTTTGACCCAAGGAATGGAGGTTGAATTGGGACACCTTAGCAGGTCGTGGAGTGAGGTCTTATAGACGTCTAATTCAGGGTTGGTCCATAGTCGTATCCAATATAATAATGGTCTTAAGATAATTAGATCGGCTATGCGTCTCAGGCCCAAATCTAAGAACAGTGGTATCAGTGGAGTACTAGGAGGACAAGCACACAATGACCTCGCGAAACTGTTCTCACTAATGGTGAGCCTGTTGCAGTCTGCAAAACCCCAGACCTCTGCTCCATATGCGGCGGCACTCTGTGCTCTGGCGATATAGATCTTAATTGCCGGGGAGACAGTTTTTACTGTCGTACCTCTGAAGAAGCGCAGGATTGATGCCGCACCATGCTGCAAGCGGCCCACACTTTTGTTAATCTGTTCTCCCCAGTTTAAATTATCAGCAATCCTTACGCCCAAGTAGTCAATGGAGGAAACCTTATCCAGGAGGTTCCCTTCTGAATGGATAGTGCATTTCTTCCGCACTCCTGAGCGGAACGCCATTAGCTTGGTCTTTTTATGGTTTAGCTCTAGGCCGTAGTCTCGACAAAAGAAATTAAATCTATTGATAAGTGTTTGAAGGCCCATGGGAGATTTAGAAATAAGAAGAGAATCATCAGCAAAAAGAAGGATTGGAATTTTTTGAGCGCATAGGGTGGGGGGCATCATTCTGGCACATCATTAAAACCTGTACAACCTCGTTAATAAAATAGAGAATAAAAAAGGTGCCAGCACACAACCCTGGCGAACACCCATATTTATGGGGATTTATCCGTTAGTTCACCTAGGTTCCCCATCTCACCTGCGCATATGTGTCCTCATGCAACAGCTTTAAAAGTTGGATTAGATTGGTCGGAGTCCCTATTTTTTTTAGCACCTCCCACAACTTTTCCCTCGGGACCAGATCAAATGCTGATCTCAGATCGACAAATGCGATGTATAATGGTTGTTTGGCCAGGGCTGTATACTTCCAGTACAGAATGGCCAGTCTAAAGACCTGGTCTACTGTACTGATCCTTGGTCGAAATCCAGCTTGGAGAGGGGAAAGGATATTCTGATCTTTGGCCCAATTGGTTAATCTACCTAGAACTTGTTTGGCAAATATTTTTTGGATGTTATCGATTAGACTGATTGGTCTGTAATTTGTCGGAAGGTTTACGTCACCCTTTTTATGGATGGGGATAATTTCTGCACCCTTCCATGTCATGGGGATCTGCCCCCCCTCGGCAATTTTATTAGAGAGTGTATTGATATACCAAGTCCAGACTATTGGTTCAGACGAGTAGAGATCCCCTGGAATTTTGTCTGGGCCTGGAGCTTTCCCAATTTTTAATGAACTAATAGCATTAGCTGTTTCTTTAGTAGTAAAGCAGATGTGGCTCTTGAAAACATGTGTGCCCCCTACAAGAGGAGCTGGACCTTTATGCTCATCAGGGGTAAAGGGAAGATCTTGGTCTGCTTCCCCTGTAGCTAAAATTATGGGGGTCTCAATTTTCCTGTATAGGCCGGAGAAATGGTCAACCCATTTTTCTGGCTGTATGTGGCTTCTCACACCAATCCTGCCCTCTTTCTCTCGTTTGCCTAACAATTCCCAGAATAATTTATTGTTATTGGATTGAGTAGCATCCAATAAACTCTGCCAAGTTGTGTCTTCCCAGGTTTTTTTTGCTCGGGTGATGGATTCTTTGTAAGTACGTCTAGCTAATAGTATTTCCCCGTGGGAACCGTTCAAGAGGGCACCTTTTAATCCTTTCTTAGCCATGTGACAGGACTCGTCAAACCATGTGTTAAAGTTAGCTCCTTGATGTCTTGCCCCAACCTTCCTATAGAATGTACGTTGTAAACTTGTGATCATATTTTCATGTATAGATAGGAAGGGTATATCATTAGAGTCGTGGTCACTATATGGAGCAAGAATATCTATGAAGGCCTGATAAATCTCGCGTAGCAGGTAAGGGTTTGACTGAACCTTTGGCCACCTGAACTTCGTAGATGTGATGTTCATGGTAGGAATAGGGACCATAGTGGTTTGTTGGTTCGAAGTCCTACCAAAAACATCACCTGACATAGAGAGTAGCAAGGGATAGTGGTCGCTTTCGGTTCTAGCGTCCACCTTCATATCATTCAGAAAGGGCCACAGTCTCACATCCACTAGAAAGTAATCGATTACGCTAGTGATTGAACCACGTTTAAAAGTGGGTGCAGTATCCAGGTCAGAGGGCATTCGGCCATTGCATGCCCTGAGGCCGTGTTTCAAACAAAGGGATGCCAATTGGGTAACTACACGAGAATTAACACAGTTGTTGTCACTAGTCAGCTGCGCAATCCCCCATGTTTCATCTTCATCCTCTGTGAGACCAGTTAGTATCACAGAGGGTTCAAAGGTGCAGTTTACATCCCCAGCTATTATTAGGTAGGAGGTTGATTGCAGGGTGTCTAGAAAATCAAGAAGCTGTTTTAAGACTAGGGACTCAGCCCCTCGTGAAACCGAGCGGGCATAAATATTGACAAGCGTTATGGTGAAATCCTGTTGGAACATAATTTGTAGCCCCATCAGATCTGGGCTATCGAATTTTAGGATCTTATATGTGCACTGCACAGTTTTATTTATTAACATCAAAAGTCCACCTTTAGCTCTGCCCGTCGGTTTTGTGGAGGGTTGAGCAGCCACATTAAAAGAAAGAAAACCGTCTAGGGTAATCAGCTCTTTGGTCCATGTTTCTTGAAAAAGACATATGTCTTGGGTGTTGATATACGAGCACCAGTCATTGTCGCCTAATTTCCTCCCAAGGCCTGCTAGATTCCACGTCATGATTGATATGCCTTTTTCCTCCAGGACCGGGGTTGGTGACTGTGGGTTGAGCCTCTCGGAAATCGACTCTGTATCGGTAGGTCCATCAGAACTTGTCGGACTGGGTTCCGTTAGATTAGACCCGGGAGTTGGTCCCTGGGCTATTGCCAGTCATACAGGGCTAGGCCGAATAGAAACGACATGCCTGGGCTGATTGCTGGTTGAATTGTTGCGTGAGTAATCAGGAATATGTGGTTGGCCTTCCATCTCTAGTACTGTCTCTAAGGTGATGTACCCCCTTCTTTGTTCCATAAGATGGAGAGTTCGGTCATTGAACAGAACAAGGTTTTCTACCAGGGATCTATTATGAAACTCAATTGAAATTACATCGTATGTTGATCCTAAGGGACACCACCGCTTAGTATTACGAATATCTGAACGTATAACTGATAGACAGTTTCTTTGGTGTCGTAGCCAGTGGATTACTTTGTTAACCCTAGACTCATGATCCTCACTGAGTCCAGGAAGCAGTTTCGGGACTTGTTTCAAAAAGAGAGTATTAGTTCCAGGCTTGGGGCGTTGGGGTTTTGGCAATAAGACTGGGTCGTGAGGAATCCTCTGAGGGGAAGGGGCATTAAAACAACTGGGAGCATACTTGGGAGCAAATGGGTCGCTGTCATTGGGAATGGCATAGGATCTGCTGGGTGGGAGATTGTCAATCTGTTTACGGCTCTTTGCTGGCAGGTAGTTTGAGGGCCCTGAGGGGAGTTTATTTATGGCACTATGGTTTCCCATGGTATCCCCCTCATCTAATGGTCTTTTGCAATATTGGCTCGCCTGTGTAGTGTTAAATTCTGGGCGTGCTACATCCCCATCTGAGCCAACCCGATATGTCTTTTCCTTTTGTAAATCGGTGACCTGGCCCCCCTGTGCACGCTGGGTTGATAATATTGGATCAGGCATTGTATGGCCTATGTTCGCCTCTTCATCCCTATGATTGCACTTACATCCATACTCTAAGCTCTCCCGGAAGCATTTGACCAGTTGTAGTACCAGGGATCTTACTTCTTCTATTCTCTGAAGTATAAAGGCATTGCTAGGCTCGGTGGCAGGGTGCATTGGAGGGGAGACAGGGACTGGTTTCGGAGTGCAATTGGTAGCTTCTTTGCTGATATCGTCTGTTGTTGTATCAAAAGCGCTAGGAGTTTCATCATCCTCGGCTAGGGCCTCAAACCGGTTTCTGCAAGGTATATTCGAGATCATGTTGGTCACAGGACTCAGTGATATGGCAGGATTTGGGATGTTGCCCTCTGTTCCGGCATGAGGAGATCCACTCCTGTGCACCAGTACATTTGTCGTGTTTGTTGTAGCATTTGTGGGGGGGACGGATAGCAGGTGCGTTATTGGTAAGGTTGCACTGTTTTTGATCAACCCTGAGTCCAGATCTTGATCCTTTGACCTTTTCTTAAAATAGTCTTGTATCTTCCCGGGTGGAACTAGAGCATTTTTTCCGAGGGAGGCACCATTATGATTAGGTGAACAGTTTAGAATTGCCTCAACCTCTTCAAACAACTGATCTATCTCCTCAAAGGTTTTTTTTGGCTTGGTGACCAGTTTGGCAGTGCGCTTCCTCTGCTTTTTGCTATCTGACAAGGGGCCTAGTGAGTCAGCAGCTTTTGTTTTCCCCATGGTGCCTGTAAGGTTGTGGTATACTCAAATATATATAAGTTAAACTTACTTGGTTTAATTAGACAGTAGATGAAAGAGAGTAGGCCCAGCCCAGCCTCCTCCGGACGATGACGGGCGCAGGACGGGCCCGCCCTTGGCCCGGGCTTTGCCCGGGCGCCGCCCGCGCGCGTCCCGTGGGCGGGAGCGCGTTGATTAAATTTAAAGGGCTCCTGCCCTGGTTGCCGCTGCCCAGGTGATGCGCTTCCCGCTGGGAGGGAGCGCGTTGTTTAAATTTAAAGGGCTCCTGCCCTGGTTGCCGCTGCCCCGGTGATGCGCTTCCCGCTGGGCGGGAGCGTGTTGTTTAAATTTAAAGGGCTCCTGCCCTGGTTGCCGCTGCCGCTGCCCCGGTGATGCGCTTCCCCAGGTTTCAACAGTACTTTGTGGTGCAAAATTATCGGAACAGTAGCATCAGTAAACTTTTTCGTGCTGGAGGTGCAGTGTCAAATTTGGTTTCCAGCATGCAGTGCCAGTATCCCCGCATTAGATCAAAAAGGAGCACAGCTTGGGAGTACCAGTGCAAACACCTCTTGACTTGAGCCAACACATTTCAGTTAAATTAGACTGACCTTGCTCAGCATCAGATTCTTACTCCAAGGCAAACCAAGTGCAAACAAGGGGTATGCTAGGGGGCATATTTATACTCTGTTTGCGCTTAATGTGCGTCAAAAATTTTGCCGCACATTCAGCGCAAACCTTGCCCCATATTTAAACATTGACGCCCGACCCCACGGACGTCAAAATTCCACCGCGTGCGTCATCTTTTTGGAGCGGGAAACTGCCTTGCGTTAATGATATGCAAGGTAGGCGTTCCCGCCCAAAAAATTACTTTAAGGCCTGTGCGTCTTATTTATACCCCAGTGTCATTTTGACGCACAGGAGGGGGTGGGCCTTAAATAACGGCACACAGCCTGTTGTGCGCTGTTTTTTAATGCCTGGGTCAGGGCAGTCGTTAAGGTATCTGTGGGCTCAGAAGGAGTCCAGAGGTACCCTCCCCTGCCCCCAGGGACACCCCCTGCCACCCTCTCCCACTCCTGGAGGACACCCATGGATGGGGGGGGCCATCCCAGGTAAGTAAAGGTAAGTTCAGGTAAGTATTTTTTAAAGTGGCATAGGGGGGCCTAATTTGGGCCCCCTACATGCCAGTATGCCCAATGACCATGCCCAGGGGACTTCTGGACAGAAGTCCCCTGGTCATGGTCATTGGGCAAGGGGGCATGACTCCTGTCTTTGCTAAGCATGATTTTTGCCTCAGACCTGACTTGCACCATTTTTTGATGCTCAACCCCCATTTTCTCCTACGCCGGCGCTGCCTGGTGTGAGTCATTTTTTTTTACTCAGACCAGTCCGCAGCGCCGGCTAACGTCATTCCTTAAATAAGGCGCCTGCATGGCGCGTTGGAATGGCGCTAGCCGGCGGTAACATTTTGGACGCACAACTGCGTTGGCGCAGTTGTGCATCAAAAAGTATAAATATGCCCCTAAATATCATGATGTACTCCCTGTGATTAATGCAACACGTGACTTACACAGTTTACCTTTATGCCGGAGTGCATTGTCCATAATATCATCAGTGCATGATCATTTTTAGATCTGGCAAGGTGCAAATATTTATCTTCCGTGCAATGCTGCATCACATTTTTTTTAACACAGAAATTGAGTAAAGATAGATAATGTAACCTGCCATCTTTCACTAATGTGCCTCAGCGTAGGGGAAAACAGATTAAGGCCGAGCTTGTGCTAAGAAGAGAGAGAACATGTTTTCTACAATCGGCCAAACTACCCCTGTTTGGATTTAGCAACCGCCGCCCCTCACCGCCCTCTGTGCCCGGTGAGCCAGGGAACCATCTGGGATTATGAGCCCAATAAATAATACAGCCCAGAAGAGGCCAAGTTATACATTTTAATCGTATTAGTCCTTTAAATATTCTTCTTATGAACAATATTTGTCGTTGATTTCCAAATACATTATGAATATGCCTTTTGACTTTTCAACAGTCTTTCAAATAAAGGACGTCATTCTAACTTGTTTTGCTGCAATGCTGAGACGTATTTATAGACAAACTGTCAATCATGTCAAACTGATTGCAAGAAAACACTGTCAGAAATTAAAAATGTCGTGTAACAGACACGTGCTGCTGTTCCTGAATTGCGTTTCGTCTCGTAACCCACTAAATTGTTAATAACCGTATACATGTTCTATTTAAATCACAACATATTCAGCATCAAATTATATCCATATAAAATCAAAGTCTTTATAGGGAACCCTTCATTGGCTGGAAATCAAAACGTGTCGACGATAAAAACCAGCTCTTATAAAAGCAAAAGCACTTGCTTAGAAAATGCCATTCTCCTGCCCTTTTGTGTTCCTTGATTCATGTTGTCCGAATGCATTTGCTACGAAAGAATGATTGTGAAGCAGTAGAGGAAGACAGGTCATTGTGAGCCATGAATATTTGAAAAGCAGTGCTTGAAAACTGGAAATGATTGTGATCAAATTTGCATTTAATTATTTAAAGCCTGAAGATGCAGTAAATGGAAAATGCCATGGTTACCTGTTCCAACGTAGACTGAGTGAGATATTATAGTTAGGAGATATTAAATGCAGTGGACCTGCTGTGCAAATTCCAGAAAGTTCTACTTATTAAAAAAATCTTATGATGACTTCTATGCTGCTGTATTCACAGGCATCCGATTCGTACGTGTGTTTTCAGTGTACTTTGTCGGATTTTCTGTTCCACCGTCTTTTATGGCGTGTGTTGGAATATCTATATAATGGTGTGTGGTACTCAGTGCTTGAAATGGAAAAATTAAAGTGCAGGTACTCTGTGGCAGAGTACCTGCTTGTTTCCTAGAAGTGCCGGTACTCTCCAATTAAAAGTATTACGTTTTTCCTGAGATGTGCCGGTACTCTCCCTCTCAAAATAAAAAAGTGCTGGTTCTCAGTACCGGACAGTACCGGCCCATTTAAAGCACTGGTGGTACTATACATCGCATCATGTGTTTCATAAAATCAAAACAGTGACCACTTAAAATTAATAACATTTTACAAGCTGAATGGATGTGGAAAAGAGGAGTACAGAACTTAATTGGACACAAACAGGTCAGGAACATTAGACTTAACTGTCTATGTGGAAATTGCCTAAAACATATGTACCTGTTAAGGACCTAACTTGCAACGATATTTGCAAGTAACAGGATCATTTAAACATGAGACAATAACGGCAGAAGCGATAGTTGAGATCACTTTACACGCAATACACAAAGGAACATCCAGGCAAGCACACAATAGTGTGTTTACAGTATCTAGAAAGTGTTTCAGCTAACGATTTTGTGAGTGACTGCGGGTGAGTTGTATTGTGATTGTTGTCTACAAAATATTCATGTGAGTTTCTTTGTATGTGCAATACTTTAGGTGAATGGTGTTCCAAGTATCCTTGAGCATGTGCGTGGGTGGCTGAGGCCATGTGCCTATGGCAAGTGCAATGCATGTGACTGCCTGTTGGTGAAGAGTATTGCAAGGTGTGTTTTGAACAATTGACTAATGGCGGTGGGCAAATTATGCTGCACATGAGTGGCTATGTACGAATGGTGCTTCATAAAAGGCAAAATGGGTATTGTTGTTACCTTGTGAGTGGTTCTGAGCAATCTGCATTGCTTAGAGTGTTCTTGGCCAAGTGGTGCTTCGTGTATGTGAATGGTAGCGGTGGAGTACATAACCATGACAAGGCACATTTCTGGATGAGCAGTGATTTGTCAAAGTGAGTGTAGGACATTTGAGTTGCTTGGTAGTGATGGGCAACTGGAGTTGTGTGAGTCATGCTAGTGGCTGTGTTCAACTGGATATAGGTGAGCACCTATTGGAGTCTGGTGTTGTGACTAAGTGACTCAGGTTAAGTGGTATTTAGGGGCATATTTATACTCTGTCTGCGCCGAATGTGCATCAAAAACTTTGACGCACAATCAGCGCAAACCGTGCACCATATTTAAACTTTGACGCCCGAGCCAGCGAATGCCAAAATTCCACTGTGTGCGTCATTTTCTGGATGCGGGAAACCGGCTTGCTTTAATGACATGCAAGGTAGGCGTTCCCATCCAAAAAATGACTTAAACTCCTGTGTGCCTTATTTATGCTATTGTGCAAAAATGACGGACAGCTGGTAGGTTGAGTCTGAAAATTACGCACAGCCCGATTTGCGTAAAAAAATATCACCTGGGTCAGGGCAGACGTTAAAATGGGGCAAACACACCTGTACTTAATTAAAACACACAGAAGCAATAGCAGAGCTCCAAAAGGAAGACATGGAGGTGCTTTTCATCCAGCATGCACGAAGACGCAGAGCACAGGACCAACAATAGCAGCTTCCACAACACCAGCAGGGACCCCAAAGGCAATGCAGAAGGCAGGAGAAGATATTACGCACCAGGGCAACCCTTCTGGGACTCCGCCAACAAGACATCATTCAGAGGTACAGGCTTAACTGGCAACCATTCAGCAGCTGCTGCGCAACATTGAGCCACAGTTGGCACCCACCTTGCAGACACGTCCTTGGTGTCATTGACTGCACACATTTCTGCATTGTGCCACCTGCTGCAAACAAACATCTATACCGCAACAGGAAGCACACACACTCCATCAATGTGCAGGCCATTGTCGATCACCAGGGTTTGATCACCAACATCATGGCAAAGTATCCTGGGAGTGTACATGATTCATTCATCTTCCATCACTGCACCATCAATCAACACTTCCAGGATGGACAATATGGAAATGGCCTACTTGTTGGTAAGTACAGAAACCCAGTTATATACACACTGCACAGCAACCCTCTAGGACACACAACACATATATCACAACATCGACATGTGTACAGGAACACACTGAGGTTGTGACACTGCTAGGCATGTTTGATATCCTCACCCAATGGGATACACACCTAGGGACAATGACAAAGACATGGCCCCAACTGGCAGTACAATTTGGAAGATTAATCTTTCAATATCACATCAATAACACTCAATCCAACACCCTTCAAACCAAAGCGAACTGTGTAAGGGATGTGTATTTTTTTTTGCTGCAGGTCAAACACCATGAAACACATAGCCTGATGATGACTCTAATGAAGGTCAAATGCAATCATTGAGGCTGTACCAATATCTCACATTACTCTTACTCTCACATTGCCCACGACCAATAAGCAAGTGGACTGTGTGCAGAACACATCTTGATGGGACAATATTGAAAGTGCACATTCCTACACGTGCGCATTGCAACAAATTAACACACATAACAGATGTACAGGCATACGGACCTTCTGAAACTCAAAATGACAACCTCACAACCAAGTTAGCCATCTGAACTGGAACATGTTCAGTAGTATAGGAGCACGTTACAACCTGAGTCGACTTGGCAAGGGCAGAGAAATAGGTCTGCAGTGAACTTGTCACACATGTGAAATTAGTGCATAGTCAATTGTTAACACGTCAGGGCTCACAACGTATGGAGATGTGTTGCACATTGTCACCTTGCCAAATCTAAGGGTCTCACTGATGGTTAAATAATTCTATTGCATATGTGAAATTGGATGGGAGTCCAGGGTATATAGATTCAACCGTGTTACCACCACTGTGGCATTGATTCTGTGTATGGAAGTATCATGTCACCCCCAGTTAAGACACAGGGACACCTATGACACAATGCAAGGGAGTACACACTGTACTGCAACTCTACAAAAATACTGCTGACATACGGTCGGTCAACAGCCAAACACCCGTTCAGATAAGGAAACAACCCAATGCTTATGGTACATCCTAGAAGCCTAGGATTCCACACAATAACACAAACACCGATGAGTCACAGACAACACAAGAGAACAACTGCCATGCAAAGTGATATTTATGGTGCAAGGTACATCAACATGTTCTCACTCATTTTCTCTTTCAGCTGATCAGGGGTATGGGATCCAGCCATGGATCATGACCCCATTTGCAAACCCAAGTTGAGAGGACCTTTGGCATCCTGAAGTCAAGATTCAGGTGCCTCAACATCCCCGGGGGCAGCCTCCTATACTCACCAGAAACGGTGTGCAAAATAATTTTGACCTGTGCCATCCTGCACAACATATGTGTAAGAAGGATCATTCCCCTATAAGAACCTGACACACAAATGCCTGAAGAGGAGGAAGAGGAGGATGCTGTCCATCAACATGAGGGGGACCATCCAAACACAGCTGCAGGATTGCGTCGGAGACAACATATTGTCCAAAATGTCTTTTAACTCTACTCATCCATCACCACTGTCCTACCATATGTCAATAAACACCTATACTATACACTATATCATGGTCTGGATAATCATTTTTGCATAACATTATCTCTAACTGTCAGAGTGTAGCCTCATGGAGCATTGCTGAAATACAGATTAGGACACAGAAAATTCCAAATCAATTTTGATGCGAATGAATATACAGCCACATTCACACACACTGTAAATGACATATATCCTGTGCATTTCACATTTGAAGGGCAATAGCAGAGGACCACACCTATTTCACACATATATAATGGCAACATGGTTAATTGGAGCATATGGCACCCAACTAAGACACCATCAGTCAATAAGGGTAAAAAATGCCTCATACATGAGGCAGTGGATGTGCTATTGCATTGGTAACAGGAATGTATGACCAGACCCTTGACAGCAGTAAGTCTTACATCACCTATCCGTGCAAGGACTATATGCGACAAGATTTCCATTTAAGAAGCAAATTGATAGCACAAGTGCCCCAGGTATGACTAGCATTGCTCACATGACATCCCCTGCACATGGCAGCCCATGTCCTAAGTCCAGCTACACCCATGTTCCCTGTCTCAGCCCACCCTTCTGCAGAGGTCCCTGGAATGGGAATATGTGTCCCCAGATAATCCCTCCTCTACACACACCCAGACTCACAATGTTAATCCAGTGTGCTTCCCACTTTAGTATGGTATGCCATAGTCATTGTAGATCTGTCTGCATGGATGTCAGGTTAAATAATGCACTGCCTTGTAGTCTGTAGGACCTGTAATCACTTGTACATTGCTTCCCATGTGAAAGGTACTGTTGACCCTTTGAACTTGAATCTCACCTACAGGACTTGTGAGAGACTGATGCTACACACACCTGTGAGCACCTCCATGGAGACCAGCCCTTTGAACATGCACTGCCCTTGCATCTGCCTGGAACAGCATAGAAGATGGCATTTTATCCATAACACTGTTATGCATTGCCGTAAAACTCAGCTGTGTAACACAGCCCTTGGGTTAATGTATTACATTCCAACACACAGGAGAAACACAATTTACAGTTTCCACAGTGTTGTTCCACCTTTTACCAGTCTCAGTCTGACCACTGTGTATTTACCTTGTTAAATGTTTGGATCCTGATTGACCCTGCATCCTGTTAGCCTGACTGGCTCCTGTCTTTGTGTTACCCTAAAGGTTCCTTGTGCCTACATTTGTATCAAAGTTCCTTTCCCAACCCTCACATTCCTCCAGGGGTATTGTGTCAGGTTGGTCTACAATGCATACTCAAATACATTGTATAGCATAATCAGTTTATTTATCGTACCATGGGGGGGAACTTGTCTCCAAAGAGCCGAATCATGGCTTATCCCTTGTGTGGGTTACATGTATGCATGAGTGACAAATAGTGACAGTGTACCATGGCTGTATGCATGGATTGGGTATGGTGCCTCCAGCACAACAAGCAATGTCAGATAATGAGAGTCCACACACTGATTCACATTGCTCCCAACATATTGATGGGGCTTGTGTGGTGAATATCTGGGATATTAATCAGTACAGAGGCATTGATGTTCCCAGATGCAGTGGGAATTTTAGAGGTCAACCTGTATACAAATGTTGTGAGGACACCTGCCAGTATAAGAATCCTGAGACATTAACTTTGTTAGCACACCAAGGTTGCCCTGTTGACAGTCTCATAACACGTCTGCAGTGACGGAGCTGGACCATCCCCATGTGTGTTCTCAATTCCTCATTGGCTTTCCTTCTATTGATCTGCAAAGGATACTTTGTAGATATAGGAAATGGCTCCACAGAGTCATGACTAGACCTGCACATAACAGTGACAACATAGACCCCAATAATGATACAGGCTAAACATTGGCCCAGACACATGAACCAGACACCTCTGTGCATTTTACCACTGGAAATATGTGAACACGTGCTGCTTGGTCTGCTCTTCCTCCACTGCCACAGGAGAGACATGGCTCAGTTATATGACTCCAACTGTGGCGTAACATTACAATTGTATATTATATTTGGGACTCGGTTTCACAAACACGGTACCCACATAGTATCATCCCATGCCTAACTCATGGTGGGTAAACAAACAAGTGCTTAGCAAGTAGTATCCAACATTCCAGGACATGTGATGGCTAAGTTTTGGAACATTGCCATGAACAACCGTCTGCTATCTATCCTGTGCATGCTTCGTCATTGGTGGTGCTTATGTTCCAAAAAACCTAGGACGTGCACACAGCAGTTGTTGCTATGTGTATGACTAACACATGTCCTTTCTCATTTCCACACTGGATAGCATCTGAGGGTTGGACACATTGACTCCACATGCATACAAGCAGATTTGCAAAAATGCATCTTGTGATGGTCACACAGTGGGACAAAAACAATAGTAGTAGCCCAATCACACACATTGACCCATAGGCATTGAGTTACTGTATTGAGTCGGGTCGCCTTGCTATTCTCTCTTGATGCAAAACATGCCCAAAGTGGGTAATACCTAAATGTATTCCACACATTTGGCCATCTATTGCGTCAGTGAAGAGTGCAAATCCGGTACAACAAGTAGAGGACCATGGTCTGCAATAGTATGATCTGTCACATGTGCCCATACACCGTAATGCCCAATGTGGGTGCAATCAGCCTATCTCTGTATTGTCACAACTGTCATGTACCATTACAAATGAGAAATGACCCAAACCCAATTAAAGACAGAAATGTTGAAGCATACGCGTAAAAAAAAGACACACATGCATAAAAAAATAACGCATGTGTGTCGAAATATGATGCACTTTGCCATGAAACATCCATTGGCCCTGAGTGGTAATTCCCACACTGTACCCCCGTAAATTGCTTAAGTGTGAAACATATTTCACAATATGGATGCGGGGTTATTTCTCATCATGTGTGTAAAAATAAATGACGCACAGACTGCAAGCGTCATAATATTTTCCCTCGTCCTTCATTCCCTCTATTCCCCTCTGTACCCCTTATTCGTTTTTTTTTGTGCAAGATTGTTGGGTATGCCTCGTCTTGGTAGGATGGGAGAGGAGGAGCTGGGTGGGTTTATTTGGCTGGTGTGCCACTTCCTGCCCTTAATGATAGAGGCAGGTGGTCGTGTGATCGAAGTGTGGCTCAATGGTTAGAGCAGCAGACCCTGAAGCAGAAATCTGGCTCAAGACCAGGGTTCAAGTCCCGCTTTGGCAGGTCTTGGGCTCAATTCCCCTTGACCAGATAATTCTCGCCTCGGTGCCTAATCTAATTCATGGGTTCCACTCTGCAACTCTGGGCAATAGCTTGCTTAATCTCCACAACGGCCCCCACAGCGCTTGGATGCCTGGCTTCACCCTGGGGGTGCTCAGGAGTGGGTGCCTCACAGGGAAAAGCCAGGAGGGGTTCCATAGCGGTATGAGTACAGCGCCTTGAGACCCTAACGGGTGAGTAGTGCACTATACAAGTGCTAATTTACATTTTAAATCCAAGGCTATCACACAGAGTCAAGGAGCCTCCGGTGGGCAAAGGTGTTGTACCATCTCCAAAGAATCTACAACACACCGCGCAATGACCACCAGCTGAAGCACTGCTGCGCTGACCTTGTTGCCAGGGAGCAAGACCTGCTGGACCACCTGGGGAATGTGATTGGTGGCCCTGTTGGTGAGTACAAATCAGAGTAATGTGCACGTTTAAATACTCTGTAGTGACTGTAGCTGATTTGTTCATATGCTGCCGGCAATGTGTTTGAACAGTTGGAATGCTAGTTAAACATACAGGGCCATATTTCTACTTTGTTAGCACCGCAATTGCAACCTGTTTTGAAGCAAGAGCGGCACAAACTTACAAAATACAAATATATTTTATAAGTTTGTGCCGCCTTTGTGTCATAAAACAGCACAAATGCGGTGCAAAATTTGTACATACGGGCCACAGTTGCCTGTGAGGTATACAATATTTCATACACATTACCGTCATTTGTTGACGCAACAGCTAGACTAACTTTCAAAACACAACAGGGGCCTGTAAATTAGTGCTACCTTAACGTCAATTGATGATGCCAATGTGGCTCTGACATACGTTTCATATGTGGTCTGTGAGTGTATCAGGAAACACATGTTTGAAATCCAGATTTTTTCAAGAAATAATGTGTCCCTCTATTGTTTTCGGATACATGTCTGAACTGGATTCTGACACATATGTAACAAGTCATACCTTACCTCAGGTAACATCTTAGACTGATATTTTGAGTTTGTAGTGCCACATTTAAATTAGAGATGGATGGCAAAAGGTATGCACACATGTTCATATTTCTATGGTTGGTGCAACTTACCATAGCTGTGGCACATCAAATGCAGAAAATGATACAAATTGAGGGCTAACAACTGTCCCTGGCCCTCTGTACATTGTACCTGTGTGTCTAAAATTGGTCTTAGTCACAATGTCTGGGGGACTGGTATTGCAGTCCTCACAGAAAGTGGCTTTGCATGTCGCTCTTGGAGACACATGATGAGAGGCATACACTCCATGAATTTGTCTGCTAACTAATGAAGGAGCATGTTTGCCCTAACTACGGTGAAACTGGTTCTAGATTGCTTGTGTTTGGGTTCAGGGAGGACATGGCCTGGCAATTCGAACTGGACTGTCCCATGAGGAACAGGTTTAAGAATGGTTTGCATATGGCTGGGTCTAAACTTAGGTGGATATTGGGCAAAAATCGATGGAGTGGGATGTGGCTGAGTGATCGCCAGTGGTTAAGATTAATTCAAGCATCCCATCTATCACCTTGTTGTTTTAACATTCTAAAAGTTGCTTTGTCAGAATTAAAATTGAAAATCCAACTTCACTATAAGTTGTTATTTTAAATTGTGTTTCCATGGACAACAAACTTGAGGGTCCCATCTCTTACCAAATTAGAAAAGGTAATACGCTAATCTGAAAGTTAACATATGGGAGAGATGGGCCTTGTGGAAGTGAAAAACAAATATAAGAGGCCAAGAAATTATCAAGTTAAACTAAGTCATATGTTTACATGGACTTTGCTGTATCATTGTCATGCAGAATCTTTTGAAGGATCAGCTGTGGCTAAGTCTTTTGCTATGATGGCCTTAACTCTCCCATTTCTCCCATGTGTGCAGTATGAATACTAGGGAGAAGCAGTGTTAGACCTGGCATCGTTGATGTGGTTTTCCTGACTTTTTTGCCTTCAGGCCTCCTGTTTTTGCTGGCTCTAGGACTCTGGGCACTTTACAACTGCAAACCAGTGCTAAAGTGCATGTGCTCTCTGCTTAAAACGTCGTAACATTGGCTTACCCACAACTGGCATATTTAATTTGCTTATACGTCCATTGTAAAGTGCACCATATGTGCCCAGGGGCTGTAAATTAAATGCTACTAGTGGGCCTGCAGCACTGACTGTGCCACCCACTGAAATAGCACTTCTGCATATTTCAGGCATCCCGTTGCAGGGCCTGTTTGTGCAGTTTTAAACTGCAATGTCAAGTTGGCAGGTTAACCCACTTGCTGTACCCAAACTTTCCTTTTTTTAATATATGTCACCCCTAGCCCTGGACAGCCCAAGGTTGGGGTGCAGTGTATGTAAGAAGTGGGACATGTACTTTTAAATTTGAATATTCTAGTCGTGAAAACCTCTTATATTTGTTTTTCACTTCCACAAGGCCCATCTCTCCCATATGTTAACTTTCAGATTAGCGTATTACCTTTTCTAATTTGGTAAGAGATGGGACCCTCAAGTTTGTTGTCCATGGAAACACAATTTAAAATAACAACTTATAGTGAAGTTGGATTTTCAATTTTAATTCTGACAAAGCAACTTTTAGAATGTTAAAACAACAAGGTGATAGATGGGATGCTTGAATTAATCTTAACCACTGGCGATCACTCGGCCACATCCCACTCCATCGATTTTTGCCCACCATCCACCTAAGTTTAGACCCAGCCATATGCAAACCATTCTTAAACCTGTTCCTCATGGGACAGTCCAGTTCGAATTGCCAGGCCATGTCCTCCCTGAACCCGAACACAAGCAATCTAGAACCAGTTTCACCGTAGTTAGGGCTTTAAGCCAGGTATAGCTTGGTTCCAGGTGCACGGTGAGCCTGGTACCCACGTCTGGGCAGACACAGTGCATTGAGGTTGGCAAAAACAACAAGGTGATGGATGAAATGCTTGAATTAATCTTAGCCTCTGGCGATCACTCAGGGCCGAATCCCAATCCACAGTTTTTTGCCCTCCATGGAACCTCAGTTTGCACACAACCATATGAAAATCAGACTTGACCCTGTTACCCATGGGAACAGTTCAGATTAAACTGCCATGCCAGATCCTCACTCAATCAGAACACAGTAACGTAGGACTGGTTTCTCTGTAGTCATGGCTCTTTAGTTAGGTATAGCTTGGTTCCGGTGGCACAGTGAGCCAGGGACCTATGTCTGAGCATACCCGGAACACTTAGTACGGCAAAATCAAAAACAACAATGTTATGGATTGAATACTTGAATTAAATGTCTTTGAAGTGACACAGTCATCCTGGACCCCACTTAGACACACGAAGGGCTGCACGCACCTCTCTAGTGTGTCTTGAGCATGGGCAGAAATGGCAAGGACCTTGTGCACTACAAAAGCCTCTCTTTGAAGTCTCCCCCTCTTCAAAGGCACAACTGACTATAAGTACTGGACCTTAGACACTATCAACTCAGTACACTTATAGAGTGTGAATAATTTGCCATGAAGAAAGGGTGCTGAAAGGACTGTCAATATGTTGGACTCTGCTGGACTCCTGCTCTACTGTGCTGCTCTGCTGCCCGCTGGCCTCCTAGCCTGGTAGTGAGAAGGATGGGATCTGAATCTCTCTAACCCAGAACCAAAGTGACTCCAATGGCTTGCTGCTTGCCTCCTGTTCTTCTGAAGTCTCAGAGACATAAAATACTTCCAACTCATCACCTACAGCACCTGGACTCGGCCATCAGTGAGTCTTGTCCTACCAAGTGGTGCCAATGCAGTCCTGGGCCCCTGGAAGTGAGTATAAAGTGATGTTATATTTCAATGTCCACTAATCAGCGCTGCTGCAAAGCTCAGAACTGACGCATCTCCATCAACGTGGAATCATCACCACTGCTGCGAGGTTCGAGGAGACCGCATCACCGTCGAAGTCTGTGCATCGATGCTGCTGAAAGGATTGGGAACATAACATTACCAACTGCACAAAGCATTTCCTCCATTCCCGATGCTTTCCGGACCTTGCTCGGCTCAGAGCCGACACATCAACTATATTTTCAGGATCTATGCCAAGGCATTGCATACTTTGCTCCTCGCATCTTGTTCTCGATATCGATGCAACTCCGAGCTAAATAACTGTTTCAGCAGGCCAAGGCTGGTCCCTGTATCTGACCTATGCTCCATCGTGGTAGGCCTGACTTTCTAGATTTGACCCAGTCTAGCTCCGGTTTGTCATTTTGGTCCTGTTTTGTTCATTAAAATAAACTCTATTTTACTAACCAGATGTGTTATCTTTTGTGTGGTGTTTTCACTGTTTTACTGTTTGAAATATTGCACAAATACTTAACACATTGGCCCTCATTACAACCTTGGCGGTCGGTGTTAAAGTGGCGGTAATACCGCCAACAGGCCGGCAGAAAAAAATGGGATCACGACCATGGCGGAAACCACCAACATAGACAGCCACTTTAACACTACGACCGCGACGGCTGTTAAAACAAACACAGCGGCGGTCACCGTCAACAGACAGGCGGAAGACAAAGTACGCCCATTGTATTTTAGTACGCCTATCCGCCACCTTTTCCGGGGTGGTACCAACGTGATCAAAAGCACAGCAGAAATAGTACACAGAAGGGAAAACACTCACCCCGACACCAAACGAGGAACCAGGACGCCATGGAGCCCGAGTTACACGTACTGCCCATGCTGGTGTATCTTCTCATCTATTAGCGGTACGAACGGCGGTGGCGACGACCACAACACAGGGGAGGGGGGGGAAGAGAGTGACACACATATGCAACACGCAATATCCCCACCCCCACGCTCACCCACAACAACAACAACACAAAAATACATGCAGCAACATTACATATACACCCCCCATAAACCATGGAAGAACTCAAGGACAAAAGGAAATGATTGTAACCAATGTAATCATGAAAAATCAGATAGTCAAAATTCAAAATTCAGTACATACAAAGATGTACACCAACTACACAAGTCCGGATAGCGTACCCATCATTGTCCATGGACCACTGGGCCCAAAATGCATGGGCGAAGCCCACACATGATACCTGACTCGAAACGGGGAGAACACTGCTGGGGCATCAGACCGAAAATATGTAGGCTCCTCAGGGGGAGGGAGGGCACCTCAGCCAGATGAAATCACAACGCCACTGCTGTACGAGGGGGCTTGATGCCCATTGCTGTATCCTGGGGAGTGCAAAGCCACAGTGTCTCAAATCTTTCCAGTGGGTGGTTTGCCCGCTGCTTTATCCTGGGGAGTGCAAAGCCACAGTCTCTCAAGTCTTTCCAGTGGGTGAGTTGCCCACTGCTTTATCCTGGGGAGTGCAAAGCCACAGTCTTGCAAGTCTTTCCAGTGGGTGGTTTGCCCACTGCTTTATCCTCGGGAGTGCAAAGCCACAGTCTCTCAAGTCTTTCCAGTGGGTGGGTTGCCTACTGCTTTATACTGGGGAGTGCAAAGCCACAGTCTCTCAAGTCTTTCCAGTGGGTGGGTTGCCCACTTCTTGATCCTGGGGAGTGCAAAGTCACAGTCTTTCAAGTGGATAACAGTCTCCACTGGTTCTGGAGGGGGCTTTGTGCCCAGAGTGTTTCATCCTGCCAAGGACTGAGGTAGTGGATGTATCTCTCCACTGGTTCTGGAGGGGGCTTTGTGCCCAGAGTGCTTCATCCTGCCAAGGACTGAGGTAGTGGATGTATCTCTCCACTGGTTCTGGAGGGGGCTTTGTGCCCAGAGTGCTTCATCCTGCCAACGACTGAGATAGTGGATGTATCTTCCCATTGGTTCTTGTGAGAAAACAGGGCTGATTGCAGAGGCCCCATAACTTTTTGCCACCATTTTCCTCTTTTTGCTGGTGGTTTCCTGACTTTGATGGTGCCCTGGGTACTGCTAACCAGTCCCAGGGCCTGTGCTCTGAGTAAAATGGATATGCAAATTAGGCTAATTATAATTGGCTAAGTTAACCTACCTCTAAGTCCCTAGTATATGGTAGGGCATGTAGGTTTAGGGACCACAGCATAAGTGGTGCACACCTAGGTGCACTGCTGAGGTGCCCAGTGTCATTTTAAAAGCAAGCCTGCCTTGCTGGCTGCTTTTAAATTAAAGTTATATGCAAATTCGACTTTGGAATTAAAGGTACTTCCAAAGTCTTAAACTACCTTATTTCTACATATAAGTCACCCCTAAGGTGTGCCCTATGTGCCCCTAGGGCTGGGTGCCATGTAACTATAAGCAGGGACTTTATAAAAATAGATTTATAAGCCCTGGTGAGGTAAAAACAGCCAAATTCGTTTTTGCCTCATTGAAGTAAATGGCCTTCATAGGCTAGAATGGGCAGACTTTATTTTAAATTTTAAAGTCTCCTTAAATGTTACATACCAAGAATTTGGTATCAAATTAATTGTTGTAATAAATCCCACAACTTCCAGTTGTGGGATTTAATATAACTTGTTCAGGTAAAAAGTTTAGACTTTACCTAAAAAGTTGCCAATTTCAGCTCTGCATTGTTTTTGCTGCTGTGCTCTGATTGGCCAGCCTGCAGCAGCTTCTGCCAGGCTGCCTTGATGAGGTGTGAAGTGGCCTGGCTTCACACAAAGGAATGTGCTTGGGGGAGAGAATCTCCCCTCAGCAGATGGTGAGGCAGGAAGGGGGAGGGCTGCCAAACTGGTCTTCAAAGGCAGAGAAGGACATTTGGAGCACCCAGCAACACCCCCACATCCTGCAACCCCAGACAATTAGGTGCCCCCTTGATTAGATTAGGAGAGGGCAGGAGAGGGGTGTGTTTATGATTTTTAGCCACACCAGTGGGTGGGCTCAGCCAGATGTAACCTCCAAAAATCAGATTCATCCATGTTGGATTTTTAGAGACTGTTGCCTTCTGGGATGGATTTTTGCCACACTTCCCAGGAAGTGGTCATCACAGGGGGACGACCCTGTCCCTGATTGGAGAACCAGGGCCCCCCTGCTTTTCACCCAGGAGCAAGGATAAAACTGGCAGAGCTGCCCCCACACCTCAGATCCCCTCCAGAATTCAACAAGAAAGGAACTAAGGAAGAAGAAGGACTGCCCTGCTGGACCCCTGGCCTGCACCTGGAACCTGCACTCAGAAGGACTGCACCAGCTGCACACTTGGGCTTCACCACAAGAAGGACTTTGCCTGGCTTCAACTGGTTCAAGGAGGGACTCCCTGTTTGCTACAGGTGAAAAATTGCTAACCAGAGTCCCCTACACCAACTCCTTAAGAAAGCGACCAGCTGACCACTGTCCAGTGGCCAAAAAGGAGTTTGAGCCAGGTGCATTCTGGGAGTTGAAGTCCGCACCCCCCAAGGACCATCACAGAACTTCTGGACCCTTGGGGTGAGCTGTGGACCTCAAAAGAACCTTAAAAGAACATCTGGGTGAAGCCCCAGAAGTTTGGAAAAGATTTGAGAATTTTTGTAAAAAAGCTCCAGAGAGGGACCGACCCGCCGCGGAAATTCTAGCCGGCTTGCCTCAACCGCGACCCGGCCTGACTTCGTGGTTCGTCCCGGTAAAGAAAAACATCCAAAAAAGAGACTAAGTCCGAACGTAAAAAGTTGACCGGGACCTCCCAGCCATCGTATCCGAGAAGGGCTCCATGGACGTCGGATCAAGATCCAGGTTTACCCCGGTCGAAGGATTTTCATCTCGAAAAAACGACTAAGTCCGAAGGTAAAAGTCTCCACCGAGGAAACCCACATCGCGTATCCGGACAAGGGCTCTAGGAGGTCGGATTCAACTGGCAGGTTCGTCCCGGTGAAGAAAAACTTCAAAATAAAGACTAAGTCAGAAGGTAACTTTTTAACTGAGGCCTCCCGCGACCTGTAGCCGAGCAGGGCTCCATCGCGGTCGGCCTGAAAGTTTGACTTTGCCCCGGTCGAGGTGCAACCAGATGACCCGATTGGCGCTTTTTGTTTCTAAGCGCTAGAAAAGTAATAATTCTTTAAAAATTCATAACTCCGGTTCCCCTGAACCGATTTTAATCGTTTTTGTGTCATTTTAAAGATAAAAATATAAACTATTTTTATAAATTGGTTTTGGATTTTTAAACTGTTTCCTGTGTTTTATTTAATTACTGTTTTGTGATATTTGAATGCTTTACACTTTGTCTCCTAAGTTAAGCCTTGACGCTCGTTGCCAAGCTACCAAGGGTTGAGCTGGGATTAATTTACTGAGACCTAACTGTACCTATGTGGAGGTTAGTGGCTTGTTGCTAGGTGTAGGTACCTACCTGCCCTACCAATAACCCATTTTCCAACAGTTCTGGAGGGGGCTTTGTGCCCAGAGTGCTCGACATGCAGTGTGGCCGGTACAATTCCCTCACCTGAGTGTGTGTGCCACGAGATTGTCGAGGTACAGGTAGCATGATATGCCATGGAGGCAGAGACATACCCCACACTGCTGCGGCTTCGCCTTCCACTTGCAGTTGCAAACAGTGATGAAAGTCATGCCTCATGGAAACTGCCCAAGGTCCAGGAACTCTCCTCCAGCCTCAGACGACTGACCACTGGGGATGGTAGCAATGTCAGCGGTGGTGCCACTGTCCTAGCACGTCGCAGGGCTGATGGCAGTGCTTGCGGCAGTGTCTGTGGCGGTGGTGCTTGCGGCGGTGTCTGTGGTGGCGGTTCTGGCGCCAGTGCATGGGTCAGCACCTGCTGAGGGACACAGCAGGAAGTCTTCTGCAGTCTCGGACAGCTGCCCACTGGGGAAGAGGCTGGGGACTGTCGCTGAGGCTGTAGACGTGCTGGTGGTGGTGCAGGTGGTAGTGCAGGTGGCAGTGCAGGTGGCGGTTGCTGTGGCAGGGCAGCTAGCGGTGTTCGCCGCCGTACAGGTTGGTGTGGTCATGGACGGAAGTTGTGACACTGGTCCCTCAGTCGGTGCCACCATGCCCCCTCCTGACCTGCTCTTCTGCTTTTGGCCCTTTCCCACCGTTGCTGGTGCTGCAGTTATCTTGCCACTATCCCCTTTAATTTTTTCTGTGGCCTTGGTGGCAGGTTGTTTTGGCTTCTCCCTCTGGGATGTGGGCACCTTTTTCACCTTGGCAGGTGGTGGAATGTACTTGCCCTCACTACGTGGCACACTGACAGCCCTGATGGATGGAACACTCGATGACCCCGCAGTTCCTGGCACCACTGTGCCTGGCGATTTGGTGGCTGAGGTGCTGGGATGGGACTTGCAAAGCCTGGCCCTAGAGGAAGGACGGGGGGAGGTGTAGGGAAGAGGTCAATGTTAGCCAGGGAGAGTTTTTTAGACATACTGGGACGGGAAGATGGAGGGAGTTTGGGAGTGGAGGAAGAGGTAGTGGTTGTAGGAGGTGTACGTCTGCTGAATTTGGTTGAAGGTGCATGGGCCGGAGGCTGGTGACAGGTGGATGGCTGTTGGGTGGGTGTGTGCCTGTGTTTGTGGACCTTGGGAGGAGAGCTCACAGACACACTGGGAAAGGACACTGGGGATGTGTGAATGGTAGTGGGGGTGGTGAATGCACGTGAGAGGTGTGAGGTGTGGGGTGATTGGTGTGATGGTGATGGAGGTAGTGGCTGAGGATGTGGTGGAGACGAGACAGGGAGGGATGAGGAGGACGTGGAGGGGGGACACAGTGGAGACAGTGGATGTTGGTGTGTCTGCATGGAGATGGTGCTTGTGTGAGTGCCTGTGGGATGTGTGGTTCTTATGTTTGCCTAAGCCACTCTTGTGTGTGGATGTGTGTGCATGCTGGTCTGATGGTGTGCTTGGGATAGGCTGAGGTAC
Source organism: Pleurodeles waltl (assembly GCF_031143425.1). NCBI lineage: Eukaryota > Metazoa > Chordata > Amphibia > Caudata > Salamandridae > Pleurodeles > Pleurodeles waltl. The sequence goes on along the minus strand of NC_090440.1, from coordinate 1,485,929,846 downwards.
AGGGGATTGGGTCTGGGTGGAGGAAATTGGAGGGGAAAGGCTGGACAAAGGGACAATGGCTGCCATCAGTGCTGAGGCCAGATCCTGAAATGCTCTCTGTTGGGCAGCTTGCCAGGAATGAATGCCCTCCAGGAATGCATTTTTGTGTTGTAAATGCCTCTCAACACCCTGGATAGCATTCAAAATGGTAGATTGCCCAACAGTGAGGGATCTCAGGAGGTCAATAGCCTCCTCACTGAGGGCAGCAGGGCTGACTGGGGCAGGGCCTGAGGTGCCTGGGGCAAAGGAGATGCCCACCCTCCTGGGTGAGCAGGCACGGGACACACGCTGAGGGGCTGGTGTTGGAGGTAGTGGCTGAGGATGTAGTGGAGACAAGAGAGGGAGGGAGGAGGAGGATCTGGAGGGGGGGCACAGTAGAGACAGTGGATGTTGGTGTGTCTGCATGGGGATGGTGCTTGTGTGAGTGCCTGTGGGATGTGTGGTGCTTATGTTTGCCTGAGCCACTCTTGTGTGTTGATGTGTGTGCATGCTGGTCTGATGGTGTGCTTGGGATAGGCTGAGGTACAGGGGATTGGGTCTGGGTGGAGGAAATTGGAGGGGAAAGGCTGGACACAGGGACAATGGCTGCCATCAGTGCTGAGGCCAGATCCTGAAATGCTCTCTGTTGGGCAGCTTTCCCAGAATGAATGCCCTCCAGGTATGCATTTTGTTGTTGCAAATCCCTCTCAACACCCTGGATAGCATTCAAAATGGTAGATTGCCCAACAGTGAGGGATCTCAGGAGATCAATAGCCTCCTCACTGAGGGCAGCAGAGCTGACTGGGGCAGGGCCTGAGGTGCCTGGGGCGAAGGAGATGCCCACCCTCCTGGGTGAGCGGGCACGGGACACACGCTGAGGGGCTGCTGGGAGGGCGATGCTGGTAGGGGGGTTGGCAGCTGTACCTGACCTGTTAATGCGGTGGGAACAGAGTTGCCCACCACCGTAAGGGAACTCCCATCAGAGGAGGAGTTGCTGTCACTGGTGTCTGGTCCTGTCCCCGCCGTGGAGCTTCCCTTGCCCTCCATCCCACTGGTGGCTTCAGACTCCGTTGCTTCACCCTCCAGGGCAAAGTGGGTTGCAGCTCCCTCCTGCTCCGGTGCTAATGCTCCTCCGCCTGATGATGCTATTGCACACAAAACAGGGAAACCACAAAAAGGGGGGGAGAGACAGAAGAAAAACATTTTCAGTGCATGCAACACCACTACCATTGGCGGACACAACACACAGGGAGCAGTCCTCTGCACTACGCCATGCACTAACAGTTCCTAGAAATTTCACATTACCAAGGGGTACGAGGCCTAAGCCCAATTGCTGCACACCTGGAAGTCACAGGAGCCTGACTAGGTATAGATGGCTCTTACCACAAGTGGGGTTGGGGTGCCACATAGCCTGCCTCACAAGGGACCTTGCCTACCAAGTTCGCCCTGGCCTAGGGGAACCCACTGCCCACCTCCCCCACCCAGACACCTCGTAATGCATGCAGAGTCAGTTGAATGAGAGTGTACTCACCCCCTTGGGACTGCTGTGATGCCCTCAAGAGCCAATCCAACTCCGGATACTCCACCGCCAGTACAGGGACATCAGGGGGGTCATAGTGTGACGGGCACCCATTCCACATTGGGAGGCCATCCACAGCTGGGCCTTCGCCGTCTTCTTGCTCCAACAGCACAGGTCCTCCCATCTTTTATGGCAGTGAGTGCTCCGTCTGTGGTACTCCCAAGGGTCCGGACGTCCTTGGCGATGGCATGCCAAATACCCTTCTTCTGGTGGGTGCTGACCTAGAGGAATGGTACAGGGGGAAAGGAAATTACTCAGCCGTCCGGACCGTCATAGGCATTGCCCACCAGTTCCCACCCATGCCTGACGCACATACACTCACCATCCGCACATGCAGGCCTCAGCTCCACCCCCATTTTTCTTCCATCCACACCATCCAAAGCAGGCATTGCCCATGCAGCATGATCACAGTGTACTCACCTGTTTGTCTGGAGGACCGTACAGTTGCGTGTACTGGGGGAGGACCCCATCCACTAGTTTCTCTAACTCCTCTAAAGTGAAGGGAGGGGCCCTTTCCCCAGACACTGTAGCCATCATCGATTCCAGACACAGGTCACAGCAGCACTTGCAGTGTAGGTCCTCTCCTGTTGAAAGTCAGGTATCAAGTGAGTGAACAGAAAGAAAATGGCGGTCACATCCACATCGGTGCGTACCGTCACCGCCGGCGTACATTGTCATTGGATCCTGAAACCCATAGGGCCCAATGTTAACCAATGCAGAATTGCGCCACAGTCTTCGACCGCGACAGTGTACAACACCAGCGCAGTTACCTTATATCCATTGTCCCACCTTACAGGTCAGGCAGCCGCCATTTCAAGGGGCCACATGGCATAGAAATAAACTGTGTCACACCTATCTAGGCCGGGAATACAGACAGATACCGGCACATAGCGGATTACTAAAGTTTCTTCAAATAACACATTGTGATACCTCAGTGTTGGATGACTCTCTGCTCGCTGTTCTCCTCCATAGGGCACGTCTGCTGGGGCAGGAGATGAGATGGCGGCATCCTACAGTGTACAGACCCCTGGTGGACCTGTCGACAATGGAAGTGAGACACATAATTATCACATACAGACTTGATCGTGCAACAATCCAGGAACTGTGTGCCCAGTTGGAGCCAGACCTGATGTCAGCTATCTGCCATCCCACAGGGATACCCCCTCTAGTGCAGGCCCTGTCTGTACTCCATTTCCTGGCCAGGGGGTCTTTTCAAACAACAGTGGTCATGGCATCAGGGATGTCACAGCCGATGTTCTCTAACGTGTTGTCCAGAGTGTTGTCTTCCCTGCTGAAACACATGTGCAGCTACATCGTTTTCCCTCAGGTGGAGCATTTGCCCACAGTGAAAGGTGACTTCTATGCCGTGGGACATATTCCCAACATCATTGGTGCCATTGATGGTACACATGTGGCATTTGGCCCCCCACCCCACAGGAATGAACAGGTGTACAGAAACCGGAAGAGGTACCATTCGATGAATGTGCAGGTGGTGTGTTTGGCAGACCAGTACATCTCCCATGTCAATGCCAAGTATCCTGGCTCTGTGCATGATGCTTACATTTTTAGGAAAAGCAGCATCCCTTTTGTGATGGGCCAACTCCAGATGCACACTGTGTGGCTAATAGGTGAGGCTAAGATCCCAATACAGTTGACACAGGTGTCTGGGTCTGGGGTTGTCCCTAAGGGTTAGTGTGTGTCTAACAGTTGTCCCTCGACATTTGAAGGAGACTCTGGTTACCCCAACTTGTCATGGCTACTGACCCCAGTGAGGAATCCCAGGACAAGGGCAGAGGAACGCTACAATGAGGCACATGAGCGAACTAGGAGGATAATCGAACGCACCTTCGGCCTCCTGAAAGCCAGATTACGGTGCCTCCATCTGACAGGTGGTTCCCTATACTACTCACCGAAGAAGATGTGCCAGATAATCGTAGCCTGCTGTATGCTGCACAACCTGGCTTTGCGGAGCCAGGTGCCTTTTCTGCAGGAGGATGGGCGAGATGGTGGTCTTGTGGCAGCTGTGGAGCCTGTGGACAGTGAAGAAGAGGAGGCAGAAGAAGAGTATATCGACAACCAAAACAACATCATCATGCAATACTTCCAGTGAGACACAGGTAGGAAGATGTTACTGCTTCCCACATCTCATACTATTGTTGGAGCTAGCATAAGTCTATCATTTTCACTCAGTGTATGGACCCTGAATTGTCACTTTGACTTTCCATTTCCCAGATCTGGGTCCACTTTGTGCCCGCTGCTATGTTTACTTCTGGCCTACAGCTGTGTTACATTGGTATGTGAACAAGTAAATTGACATTGCTATATTCCATTGATATTGCAATTACACATTTGTGAAAGCACAGACTGACTCCAGTTTGTTTTGTTGTTGAAGTGTGTTTATTCCTGTGCAAATAAGTGGAGACGGTTGTAAAATGGACTGGGGTGATGGTGGCGGTATGTCCATGGCAGAGTCCAGTCTATTTGTTTCACAGGTGTATTGTCCAAAGGGGCATAGGAAGTGGAGCAATGGCAGTTTAAGGATGGATAGGGTGACATAGTGGGACAGAAGGGTGACATTCAGGGGGGTATTATTTCCTGGCGGGGGCCTTGGCAATGTTCTCTGTCTTGTTCCTGGATTCCAGGGACCATTTGCAGGGTAGTTGTCCATCTGCAGGGGGTGGGGTGCTGGTTGCCTGTTGTTCCTGTGGTGGTACCTCCTGTCCACTAGAGCCGGCGGAGGTGGAGGGCTGTTCATCATCCAGGCTAGTGTCAGGGGCCCTTTGGTGTGCCACTGTGTCCCTCATGGTGTTGACAAGCTCTGAAAGCACCCCTGAAATGGTGACCAGGGTGGTGTTGATAGACTTCATGTCCTCCCTGATCCCCAGTTACTGGTTCTCCTTCAGCCGCTGGGTATCCTGAAACTTGGCCAGTACCGGGGCTATGGTCTCCTGGGAATGGTGGTAAGCTCCCATGATATTGGAGAGTGCCTCATGGAGAGTGGGTTTCCTGGGCCGGTCCTCCACCGTCGCACATCATTCCTCCCAGCTTCCCTGTTATCCTGTGCCTCTGTCCCCTGAAACGTGTGCCCACTGCCACTGCCCCCAGGTCCCTGATCATCCTGTGTTTGTGGGGTTGCCTGGGTTCCCTGTAGTGGTGGACACACTGCTGATTGACGTGTCCTGGGGACAGAGGTATGGGCCCGCTGGGTGGGTGCTGTGCTGGTGTTTACTGAGGGGGAGACTCTGTGGTGGTTTGTGACTGTGTCAAGGGAACTGACTGTCCCGAGGTCCCTGGTTTGGAAGAAGGTGTGCATGACCAACAAAAGGGAGACAACACTGAGGCTGTCTTCACAGCATTCTCTAGAACTCCTGCTATAAAGTCCAGTCTGAATGAAATTGCATTGGGTAATGAGTTTTGAGCAATTCTTTTCAGACACTACAGGGGTCATTATGACCGTGGCGGAAGGCGGAGAACCGGCATTAAGACCGCCAACAGGCTGGCGGTCTTACTTTGTGGAATTATGACCATGGCGGTTAACGCCTTGGTCATCCGCCGGTTCTCTGTTCTGCCCGCCAGGGTGGAGACGACCGCTGGGCTGGAGACCTGGGTCTCCAGCCCAGCGGCTGTCACTATACCGCCGGCGGTATTTGGACCCGGCTTACCGCCGTGGATTTCCAGCGGTTTGAACCGCCATGAAATCCATGGCAGTAAGCACTATCAGTGCCAGGGAATTCTTTCCCTGGCACTGATAGGCGTCTCTCCCACCCCCACCCCGACTCCCTCCCCTACCCCCCCACCACCCCTGCCACCTCCCAAAGGTGGCAGGGCCCCCAACATCACTTCACCCATACCCACACGACACGCACGCAGGCACCACCTACATACTTACACGCACACACGCCAACATACATGCCTACATCCACACACACAGTCATACACGCACACCCACATTCAAACATACACGCACACATCCATACAGACATACCCACAGACATACACGTACTCATTCCCTTACACACAACACCCCCGCAGGCATACACGCACTCACACACCCCCTCTACATACACACACGCACACCCCCATGCACCCACACAACACCCAATATCCCCCCACCCCCTCCCCTCACGGATGATCGACTTACCTGGTCCGACGATCCTCCGGGAGGGGACGGGAGCCATGGGGGCAGCTCCGCCGACACCACACCGCCAACAGAACACCACCACGGCGAATCACAGGACGTGATTCGCTGGGCGGTGTTCTGTTGGCGTGGCGGTGGAGGTGGAGCAACCTCCACTTCCCCGCCTCCCGCCAGTATGGCTGTTGGTGGCTTTCTGTCCGTAAAAGGACGGAGAGCTGCCAACGGTCATAATAGGCCGAGCGGCAAACCGCCACCACTGGCGGTCTTCCGCACGGCGATCCCTCGGCGGTCTTTAAAAAAGACCGCTGAGGTCAAAATGACCCCCTAAATGAAGAATGGTAGCTTTCAGAACATTCTGGATAAATTTGCATCTTTGTGCAAACTATCTTAAAAAGGTTCTTTGAACACATTTGAAGCTGTGCAACATGTAAGAGCCAAGACTGGCCAAATTAAGGTACAGTACTTGGGCAATACTGCCTTTTGGATCTGATGGATTTAAACAGAGAAGACCAAGAGTTTAACAGTGAACCTATTTGATCCTTCATCTTAATTTGTTATGAGCACACACAAAATAGTTTCAATTAAGATTAACTGAAAGAGTGGCTAAGATTTGAATTTCATGAATTTCAGGTTATAGTAACACAATCACAGTTTGACTTTGGGAATGATAACGTACAACGACTTGTTGAAAAATATAGGATTTTATTTTTCCTTGATTGTGAAATATTTGACAATGTTTGTATGATGATGCAAAGGGTTAACATATGTTTTTTGAGAACACACATTTTCTTTTACCACCTTCCAAGACTTTTTGAATGTAACTTTCTAGAAACCTGCTCAGTCATAAGTGGTAACTGAGCTTATTGATGTCTGCTGATCTTTACAGGCATCAAGTGTAGACTGCGATGGATAATGCAGTTAATTGGACACTAGTACATCTATATTGTCAAAACGACTAGAGGAAAAGCACCTGGATTTGCTGATAAGGACAAAGGCTTACCTCTTTGTAGGAAAGATTGACCTTTAATGAGTTTATCAACATTGGAAGAATGGCAAGGAGAGACAAAATCAGATATGTCCACACATTTAGTGCTACTACATGACATGTCTGGACTTCCTCTTCCACAGTCTATGTGATATCTAAGTCTGTTCATTTCATACTCTGTCTCCCAGAAGATGCATCATGACATTAATCAGCAGTTAGTGCATCAAGTTGTAAGTGTTTTATGCAATTGTAAAACTTGCTGTGAAAAAGTTCACAACCGTGCCTCCTTCCACCTATGGAGTGCATTTTCATAATGGTACAATCTTCAAGTCATATTGTTTTCTATACCTTGGCTGTAGGTGCTTCTAGAGTACATAACACATGCTATGGGGATGTGCATATAGATCATAGAACTCACTCAAGATCATATTACATGTAGCCATATGTTTGACAGCACACCTTCTTTGCTTTCATTGTAACCACATTTTGAAAGTAAATACTACCCATTTTGGTGTCTGCAAGCACAGTCAATTTCTTGATGTGCATAGCTTTAGTCGCAGTGCACAGACATCTTAGTCTGCTGCGCACAGAGGAAAAAATTAAAGGAATATTGCAGGTGAGGGATTTTGCATACAGGAAGCTGGCATGAGAGTAGCTGTGGACAACATATGTTAAGCATAAGCACCTGTTGGTCAATGCTGTTGTGTAAGAGTTTCCTTGGACAAGTGGTATTGTGAGCTGCTAGAGTTAGTGATCTATGTTGTTAGTCAATATGGATGAAACTAATATCAATAGTCAGTGCTGTAGGTCACTGAAGATGCATATTATAAGTAGTTACCTATTAGCAGGTCTTGTGAATGACTAATGACGGTCATGTGATGCCTGTTGAAAATTGATGTGCAGAGTTGTGATGCATTTTATTTATGTGAATTATTTTATAGTGCATATGTGGGTGGGTCAGAACGGTACCATTATTAGTTGGAGTGGAGTGAGATTGTGATTGCCTGGGGACAAGTAAGTGGTGTTTCACATAGCTCCTAATTAATTGTACAGTGAATGGTAATGTTATTTTCAGACGAGTTGCTGAGGTGTATGTGTGCGGATGGGAGTGCACATTGCATTAGGAAATAGCACCTGTGGTTGCATGTGCAGACTGGGATACATGTGTGCCTGTGAGTGGGTACAGTGCATCAAGAAGTAGCCTACGTGGTTATGGGTACACGTGGTATATATATATGGTCTTTTGAGCTGATACTGCATGTAGAAGAGAGTGTGCTGCAGTGTGCAGCAAGTGCACTGGTATTCATGGATTCCTATGCAAGGGTGAAGTGTGTTGGAGGCTGTGCATATTTATTTGTGTGCGCAGAAGTGTGTGGGTATGCTTACAATGTATGGAGCACATGGAAGACACTGGGTTCCATTTGGGAAGCCCAAGACTTGCTGGAGGGGCTGGAAGAGGTAGAGGTTTCCCCCAGACAGATTTGTGGATTGCTGCATTCCTGAGAGCTAGGTGGGATACACATTGGAAAAAGAACAGCCAGGCTTTTCAGTGCAAAAGGGGCTCTTTGATTCTGATCAAGTGGGTCTGGGAAAATCTTACAAAGGAGATGGGGCTGATATGAGAATCATAAACAGGAGGTCTGGGTTCCTTTGGTAACCTTTTGATGCACATATCACTGAGTCTAACATCTGGATGTGAACATCTAATCCTCCCTTCACCTATGTTTGTGTCTATTAATATTGAAGACTGTCCTGCTGTGAAAGACTACTCTCTGGAGAAAAAGCACAACAAAGGAGTAGGCACTTCAATGTGGGCAACACCCATAACATGAACTTCAAAAGCAGAGACACTAACCGCAAGTGTGGCTGGAAGTAGATCATAAAAGAGGAGCCTGAAACCCCCATATTGTCAAGCTAAAGCTATACATCAGCATGTGAGGCTCAGCAATAGCTCTGCTTGTTGTGATGAGGACTGGGGACTAGGGCATATTTACAAGTTACTGGCGCATTGGCTCCAATGCACGAGTTTCCCTGCACCACCTTGTGCCCCCCCTAACAATTCTATGGTAGCACTATATTTACAACACAGCGCACATTGGCACACGTTAGCACAATAGCATTAACATTTATGTCGTTATTGTGGGGCTTTTTTGGACTAGCGCCAAAACATCTGATGCTAGTCCAGCAAAGCTCGGAGAAACCCATAGGAAATAGCCTAGCGTAACTTTCATGCCTGCCCCGGGCAGGCATCAAAAGATGACACTAGAATGGTGCAGTGAAATCTTGTACATTTCACTGTGCCATTTTCTTGGGCCTCCCTGTGGGGGTATACCACCCTTGCATACATTATACCTGGTGACGCGCCCGTAGCATTAAAAAAAATATGATGCTACAGCAGCCCTAATGGGCACAAGGGGCTTGTAAATATGCCCCTAAGTGTCAGCCAGTCTCCCACACTGGGTGAGGGAACATCACCCAGAAGGATCAACAACACTTGTCTGGAGCCTCTAACACCACCTTCTGCCTCACCCAAGACCAGCGGGCCATGTGAGGTGAAGGACATCACTTGGAAGGAACAATGTCTAGTGGGGTTCGCATTGCATGGATCCCAAGAGGGGAGTATGAGGTTCTGGTCTGTCAGGACCACCACACTGATCAGGCTGCCGGCCCATGTGCTGAAGTTTGTGACTCCCATGCCAGGTGGAATTTGCGGTGAAGAATGAGGGTTACAGCCCATGGTGCTGCTCTGTTTCAGAAGGAGAGCCATTGTTCAATACAGGACAATGACCCAAGGAGGTCTGTCACAATATTTTTGCTACCCGTGACACCCTTATGACAGGTGGGCACTGCATTGAAGAGAGAGGGCTGTCCCTTTGCAACCATGCTGCTGTTCTTTGTGGTCCTTCTGCTGTGACCCTACCTGCATGTTAGGATGAAGGGGCTGTGAAGGAGAAAAAGGCTTGTTGCCCATGAGAGGACACCTCAATCTGTAACCTGTGGAGAGTGAGAACAATTACTTCATAGTCATCCAGGAGCATCATAGTCCTGCCCCTGGATTCCAGTAGCAAATTATCACCTTGGAGGTGTGCTGAGGCTGCCAATACTGCAGATTCCTGGTGAATAGGCACAGTTAGGCTGCTGAGATTTGCCCGAGGGCTCTGAAGTGCCGCTCCACAAGAGTGGGAAAGATTGACAATCAGTCTGCTGGGCCCTGGGGAACTTTCTCTGAAAGAGGAACTTCAGCATGTTACCTCAGGGATCTTTGCAGAACTTCTGAGACCTGAATGCATTAATGGGACCTAGATTGAATGTCACCACATGTGAATGGGGAAAAACCATCAGCCTTAAGTGGGGAATTAGGACTGGAAATTTGATCCGAGTACTGCTAGTGGGCTTGCCTCCAGAAGATTGAGTATATTATTTGCCATGTGTTGTATTGAACTTTGTTTTGGTAGAAAAAGAATACGTTTTGAATAAAGTCAATTTAATTTTTTTATTAATTCACAAATTCTTTTATTTGGCATAAGCCATTAAAAGTATAAAAACAATAAAATCTACACATTTTTTCTATTACATGCTACATTCACTAACAAAATTCTTAAATCATTCTAAGTCTTAATAACCAGCTCTACTTACATAGTTCATTAATTTAGGGTTCAGGTTCTTATAGTTTCATAAAGTGCAGTGTGCCAACCAGATTATCCCACATATAATTCTGATTGGACTCAGGTCCTTACAATCTCGTAAAGTGCAGTTTTCGATATAAAATGCACCACATTTTATCGTGTTTCATTAAGGCTGGGCAACATTTTCTAGAATACCATCGACCAATATGATTTTAAAATAGTCAATTATAGTGAAAATCTCTTCATTCCTCTTTATTTCCTACAAGGTTCAAATTCTTACAATTTCATAAAGTGCAACGTGCCAACCGGATTTATCCCACATACAGTTCTAATTAGACTCAGGTCCTTACAATTTCCTAAAGTGCAATTTCCAATATAAAGTCCTTATATTCTCATGAAGTGCAATTTCCGATATAAGGTGCTCTACATTTAAATACTTGACTCGTTATAACTTGGCACAATTTTCTAAAATACCATCAACCAGTTATAGTACTTAAAACTCTTCATTCCTGTTTACATCCTACATCCTACCGGACCCTATAATTCCAATTAAAACACCCCTTAGGCTATTTAAAAATAGGCCCAATGCACAGGTTACATTTAAAAATCTCATATCAATGAGTAACCTAAGCGCTTAGTCCCAATTAATAATATTATATTCCTTAAAAATTGGTTTAAAAAACTTATCACGCACTTCTAAAAACCAGTGACAATCCAAAAGTAGGTGTTGCATAGTATATTTCTGTTGTAAGCCACATGTGCATAGACCCTGGGCATCCTTAAGGAATGCTTTTACCTTGGGCTCTCTGTAGCCTGGATTCAGCCAAATTCAGAACTGTAACACTGATTTATACTTTTTTAGCGCCGCATTTGCTTAATTTTTTTACACAAAAGCGGCACAAACTTACAAAATACAATTGTATTTTGTAAGTTTGCACCACTTTTGCATCAGAAAGCGGCGCAAATGTGACGGTAAAAAAGTATAAATATGGGCCTGAGTTTCTTAATCTTGGGTTAGGTAGAGCCTCTATATAGGGAAAGTTTTCCAGATTCCTCCATCCGACAACCATAGCCTGAGTTTATATTTTACTCTCTAAGTACTTCAGGTCTAGTTCTCTTGCTCTTTCCTTCACTATTCTTCATAAATTAGGTTTCGAAATTTGTGCACAATTTGCCGGGTAAGCCTAAGAGGACACAGATCTTTTCTAACCGCCCCCTCACTTGTAGCGCCCAATGTAACTCGCTTGTTGTTATTTCTTTTTTACACAATCTCGCGATCTTACAGCTCCCTTCATCTCTTATACTTAACCAGAACTTCAGTGTTGCTTGTAGTCCCTAGTAAGTCCATGCCATCATTTGACATTCTACTCTTATAGCTTGTAGCATACTTGAAGGGGGCAGTGAGAGCATTCACTTTACACAAATGCTTTCTTCTGTCTCCCAATTTAATTTCCCAGAAAATGTTAGAACTTCCACTCCATACTGGAACTGGGGACGTACCATAGCATTAAAGGCAGAAATAACCGGCTGGAAGGAAGGACCCCCATATTTATTATTGAATTATTTTAATCCCCAAACTGATGATAGAGCTTTATTTTGTTAGGGCTTCGGTATGGACTTTCCATCTCAAATGTGAGTCAAACCACTTACCTTCTCTATTTTATCTCCTCCTAGAAGGTAGGTAAATGCACTTTTCTCTTTCCCTATAGACATTAGTTTCATTTTCTCCATATTTACTACAGTTTGTTTCTTTTGACAATAGGAGTAAAACACCTCCTATTTCCTTTGTAGCCCTAACTCCGTCATGTCCATTATCACTAGATCGTCAGCATGTAATAAACAGGAAACATGCACACCATCCATTTTTGGGCTTAAGCCTTTGACCCCCTGTAAAAACCCTGAGAGGTCTGACAGAAATAATGAGAATAATATTGGGGCCAACACGCAACCTTGGCAAAGGCCATTCTTTATTGGGTTCCTTTTTGAAAGTGAGCCACTCGTATCTAAAATTACTTGGCCCAATTTTGTAAATGCATACCCTGAAGGAGTGATAATAAATCCAAACCAATCCCTAACTGTTTTAGCATATACCATAGTGATTTCCTATCTACCAAGTCAAATGCGGCACGAAAATCAGAGAAGAAGCAAAATAGACTGCCTCGCATTTCCACTGATTTTTTTGCTAATGCCCACAGACTAAAGCAGTGGTCGATTGTTGAGTGCCCTTCTTTAAAGCCACCTTGTTCTACTCGTATCAAATCATTATCATCTGCCCATTCTTTGATGAACCCCAGCAATAGCTTTGTAAATACCTTCTCACCTACATTTAATAGACTTATCATCTGATAATTTTTTGGTTGAGTTGGATCTTCCTTTATGTGAATTGGTCTTATCATGGCACCCTTCCAATTCTCTGGAAAACGGCCATAATCTAAAATTTTATAAAATTTAGCGTGGAGAAATTTGGTCCATTATGTACACATTCCTACTGCATGAGAGCGTTTGGGCTGCTCAACCCCCTCCCCCCCACTAAGCATCAAGTGCTGAAGGTGCACTTGGCCCAGTTGCTTAGAGCCAATAGCAGGACAGGTGTGGGACATCAGGAGTAAAGCACCTCCACCATCACAGTTGGACCCAGTAGCTCTTGCTTATCAGTGGCCATTTGAAAGGGGTCCTGACAAGCCATATAGAAGCTCAGCTTGTTGTGATCCTGAGGATCCAAGAGAACCTTGAGCTGAGTCAGAGCCAGATATCTGGCTCAGGCTTAGCGCAAGCCTCCTGTAGCTTGCCCATATCTTTCACATAAAGGCAATTAAGAAGACAAAGGCATAGAAAGGATATGATTTTACTATCATCATCAAACAATTTAGTGAAGCATGAGCACTAACACTACAGTGCAGGAATCCACAATAATTGGGATACAAGTAGGTCCGATGTTGAGACTCAGGAACTAGTCTCAGCAAAGAAATGTCACTGTACTGTGGAGCATTCCCATACTTTAAACAAACATATTCTGGAAAATATCAGATCTCAAAATGCCATGGAAAAATGTTCCCACCTTACACATCTAGCAGTGAAGGTTTAGTGTTTGTTACTGCACAGCTTGTTAGGGATTCTCTCTCAAGGATTTTTTATAACATTCGCTACCTTGACAGAGCCTGTTTCTGAGCACTCCTAATGTTTACACATGAGACTAAAAGCAGAAGGGAACTGGGAAGACTAAGATTCTATTACTTTACATTTAATTGATCATATTATTTCCTTTGTAAACTTGACTTGCCAAAGGAAAAGGTTTTCTGCACAGTGAGGTAGAGGCTTAGAAACTCAGATACAACATGACATAGTATTGTCAAATCTGTGACTTTTCTAAGGAATAGGGACTTGATTTAGAGGGCAGTATGGAATGAAATTCTCAAAATAACTCCATGACTTACCCATCACACCATGTACTTACTTTCTTCCACTATGCTCACCTTACACCCTCCCTCACCAGCATTCTGACATCATTGCAGCCCTCGCACATACCACTAACCATACTTTGTGGCTCCAGGGAAAAATGTGTGTGGGTACCCATGATCTAAACCATCCCGAAAAGGGGATAAAAGGAAAGGAAAGGTACACGCTAACTCATACTGCTGAAAATGGAACTGCGTGACCTTACAATGCTTTCAGGCTGTACACTTATATGTAAATGTGACTTACTAGTGAATAATAAACACATTAAGTATGAGGCAGTGTCAGCGGGGCAGTTAATTCAAGAAAGTTGGAGAGTATATAATGAATTGGTGCAGCAAGGGTGAGGCAAGGTTATAGTAAAGCTTATAAGTCATGTTCTTCGTTTCCTGCAGGTCTTCACTAATCTTTAATGGTAACCTAATTACATGTTTTGAGTGAGAGGGAGCACAGAAGGAATAAGAAATAGAGTTTAGGCTATAAAGAGTTCTTTCAAGACTTCTCATTTGCATGAACGCTCTAGTTTGCTTGATATAATGAATGATCCAAGGGACTTGCATGAGATTCAGCGAAATTTTCTTTTGATCCCAAAGGATGCCGGGCTTATTGTCAGGCAGGAATGTTGGGCAATAAGATCTTCTGTGATACAACATGTCAAGGTGACCTACAGCATGATATTAATGGTGTTAAAGCGATTATTCCAAAATGAATGAAAGCCTTGTGCGTGCTGTCTTTCTGGTTTCCTTTGTCTGTGTTTCTCTCTGTCTTGTCTCTCTCTCATACCATTTTGTCATTCACTTCTTTCAGGAATAGTGTCGTGCTGAATGCATAAACTAATTTATGACTTCTAGTCTAATTTACATAAATTAGATTCAGAATACTCTAGATAATCTTGGACCTTAAATAATTGTGAATACAACATATTTGAAACGTGTGTTAGAATGCTAATGATAAATATTGCAGGTAATTCTAAAACTGATGTGGCCACATCTGTATACATTGCTAGCAAAGCAAATAAGATTAATTATAAGGCTGGATTCAGTAAATAAAGATAAAAATTACACCCTTTGAATATTTTTAAGGAAATGTTGCTGTAAAAAAAAAGGTTACCTGTTTTAGTCTTAAAAACAGTAGAAGGATCGCCGTTATTCACAACTATACCTGCACTGCTCTTAACAAAAGGACAGTAAGGAGCAAATTTATGGAAATTGGCGCTCCACCGAGTGCAGCACCACTTTCCCTGCGCCCCTTAGCATCCCTCTACTGCCACTATGTGTGCGCTGTATTTAAAATACGGCACACCATGGTGCAGGGTAGGGGGCAATAGCATAATTTTTCATGGCGCTATTGATGTACTCTGCAGGAGTAGCGCCAAAATGTTGGTGCTACTCCTGCAGAGTACGTAGGGGCCCATTCTAAACAATGGAAGCCCCCTTTTAATGCCTGCTCTTGAGCAGGTGTTAAAAGTGCAGTAGAAAATGGCACAAATAAATATCATAGATTTCCTAGAGCCATTTTTCTGGCTCCCCTAACGGGGGAATATCCCCTTTGCATACATTGGCGCAGGCATACCGTAATGCAAAGGGTTACAGAGTGGCACAATGCATGCTTTGGGCCACTCTGTAAATACTGTGTGGGCATTTTGGCCTCGTTGGGCCACATTAACGTAAAAATGGTGGAAGCTCACACGACCCCTGGCCCCAGCCCCACAGTAAGTCGTCCAGAGCCAGCAGCACAACCAAGGCGCAGACACAGACTCCGAGTTCTGGCGGTGCCCCAGGAGGAGATAGGGGAGGCAGCAATGTCTGGAGCAGAGGCATCCCTCCTTAACGGTCAGCGCCTGCAAACAAGACAATTGCGGTCAATATCAAGTGCTTTGCACAGACTGGAGAACAACATGACCCATGGCTTGGCTGATGTGAACACACAGTTCACTAGACTCAATGAAAATGTGGGCGATCTCACCCAGGCCATCCGCCAACTTGTGACGGAACTGGTGGCAGATAGATGCAGCGCAAGGCGCAGGGAGCACCACCTAGTCGCACGCTTTGACCGCATGGCAGCGTTCATTGGGCGTCTTGCTACGAACACTACTGGCCTGTCAAGACGGACCGTGAGCCTACAGGTAGAACTTGACCACTTTGCTGGGGATGTGGCATGGGGACTAGGCTACATCAGCCACGCAGTGGACTTGTTGGAAGCCAGGCAGGTGGCAAGGGGCACATGTGAGACCCCTCAGGACAGTGATGAGGGGTCCACAATAAGCAGTGTGTCTGCAAGTGACTCATGTGTGCTGAGAAGTGCAAGTGCATGGCAGCGGTCAGCAGACCCACCTGGGATGAGCCATGCTGGGTGAACAAGGAGGAGGCTGTAGGCCATAAGACAGCATGACTCATGAGGCACATGATGTCAATGTGTCCTCATAACGTTTGGACATGTACAGCTGCTTACGGACAGCAGTTTTCTTTCAACATTTAGTTCACAAATAAAAAGGTTTTGTTTGTTCCAATACACAACTGGGCTCTGTTTGTGTGACATCAGTGAATGTGGTGACATTTGCCACGTACCTGCCAAAGTATTGGGTTGCAATGTGGTCCGTCTCTGTCTGCCTTGATTTGCAATTCTTCTATCCCCAGGCTGGCGATGTGGTAACTCTTACTCCTCATCCTCTGAGTCTGTGTCTTCAGGGGTGAGATGTAGCCCACGTCTGGTGGCAATGTTGTGTAGGATTGCGCATGTGCCAACGATCTTGAATGCTGTTACTGGGGCATACTGGAGCGCAGCTTCACTTTTGTGGAGTCATCTGAATCTTGCCTTTAACAGTCCAAAGGTCCTCTTGATGACAGTTCTGGTACGCCGATGGGCACTGTTATATCGCCTCTCATTCTCATTGCCAGGTGTTAGGTACAGGGTAAGTATCCATCGTCTTAGCGCATATGCACTGTCATCTGTTTGGCAAAAATAAGCAATGTTAGCAGGGCATGGTTGTTTTCCACAGTGACCTGTATGTATGGCTTCAGGGTGTGTTCAGCAATACCTAATAGATATCCATCTCCAAACTCCCCAGGTTCTAGGCATTGGTGTATCCCACTGTGCCTGAATATGTATGAGTCATGTGTACTCCCTGGAAATTTGGCTACAATGTCAGTGATGACATTATGGGTGTCACATACCACCTGGATGTTTAGTGAGTGGGTACATTTCCTATTGCGGAACACATATTCCAGATCTGCAGGAGGGCAAATTTGTATATGTGTCCCATCCACACACCCTATTTCATGTGGGAAGTTCGCAATTCTGTAGAAGTCCAACTTGGTGCTGTTAATTTCTGCCTCATTCCTGGGTAGATATATGTATCTGGACATGTGTGTGAGTATGGCATCTAGGAAACATCTGAAGAATCGTGAGAGTGCACTTTGGGATACCCCACCTGCCACAGCAATAACCCCCTGATAGCTACCTGAGGCCAAGAGATGCAGTGAGCATAGCACTTGCACATGTGTGGGGATGGCGCTGCCACGCGTTGTCTGTCGTTGAAGCTGCGGATTGAGTAGTTCAATTAATTTTAATATTGCTGCACTGCTCAGTCTATATTTTTCATAAATCTCCTCCTCAGTTGGTTGGAAAAGTGTCTGCCTGGTTCGGTATATTCTCTCCTGTCTCTGGTTCCTCCTCCTCCTCTGCTGGGTGAAGTGGACTCTCCTCCTTTATGCTATCACATACAGTTCAGCCATTTTGAGTAGCCCAGATGCCTTCTGGGTCTCCTTTTATACTTTGGTTCTGATTACCTCCTGCTCTGACTTAGTGGTAATTTGGGTGTGTAAAATGGGCTTTTTGCGACTAGTCGCAATTTGCGAGTGTTTTTTTCATATGGTTTGCGACTCGCAAATTGCGACTTCCTCTTTGCGGGTCGCACAATGAGGTCGCTATTTTTGCGAGTCGTAATGGCTCGCATGCAATTTGCACTTCGGAAATTGGATTTTTGCCTCCCATTTCGGATTTTGCAAAGTCGCAAATTGCGATTCGGGCCATTTGCGACTCGCAAAACTTTGCACAACATACAAAGGTACACTGTTCCACACGTGCACAAATAGCCTAGGAAACCGGAGGTTTCAGGAGCAAAAGCCCTCAAGCATCACAATGGATGACTAGCATCATCATCGGGAAATGCTCCTCGTCAGGCCGGCGCTGCAACGCCTGACGGGCTCCCCAAAGGGGGGCACTCAGCCTTACTGTTCTGATAGTAACTCGTAGATCTAACCTAATCAGACAGATATGCCTATATTCAGGCACCAGAATACGCACGGAGAGAACGAAAGGAAATATTAAAATTGGTTATTCATCTAAAAAATATTTCACAATTTTAATCAATACATTAGGATGATGACCAAGATTAAAATCAAGAAGAAAGTAATAAATTGAGTGTTGATGGTCAATTACTCTCAAAGAGCACCAAACTACTGGGGACTATAATTATAATAGTACCCTTACACCAGGGTCGACATGTTTCACATCGAACGGTCCTTACGGATCCAATGGTGCTTCATCAGGACCAATAACAAGACATTAATCAATTCTTCTCCAAATCAAAAAAAGGGTGACAAAAAATATATATATACTGGTCACTTACATTAAAGTAAACTGGCTAAGTCACAAACAGGTCGCCCTAGGGGACAAAAAAAGGGGTTAAAAAATACATGCACCTAGTTATACCTCAATTGTGGATATAAAGGTATAGGTGTGCTATCCTCATATGATGGGGCAAACAGTCATTTGTACAAAAAGGCAGGCTTACCATCCCCCAATCAGGATAAAGCTCCTTGAGAGGCACGTTTTGAGGACTCGGAAACACACTGTATATTGGTAGACATAAGTCATCAACAAAAAACAAATTTGTCATATAAACAATCATGTGAACAGTGTGGTTAGTATCAAATGCTCCATTGAGAATGCACAAATTGGTGAAACCATAAGTGCCACACACAAAAAGATGATAACAGAACTAGTTGGTGCATCAGTATACCTTAATGGATAACATCTAATTTAATGCTCCATTGGAATTGCACAAGACAGTGAAAAGCCATAAGTGCCACACACGAAAAGATAGTGTCATAAATGATAGATGCGTCAGTATGCTTAAATAGATAACATCCAGTTGGAATCTGTTATTTCTGCGTAGCAATAAAAATCAATCAAAAAAGTACAAGGAGCACAGATAGAGCGATACTACGAGAAGGTTAATCCGAGAGATATGGGGGGTTATTCCAACTTTGGAGGAAGTGGTAATCCGTCCCAAAAGTGACGGTAAAGTGACGGATATACCACCAGCCGTATTACGAGTCCATTATATCCTATGGAACTCGTAATACGGCTGGTGGTAAATCCGTCTCATTTGGGACGGATTACCACCTCCTCCAAAGTTGGAATAACCCCCATGATGTTGTTTAACAGCGTATTGTCGCTCGTGAGTCGAGCTATCTAATCCATCAATGGTACTCATGGTTTGTATCCAGGTCCGTCATTGGGGACCTACCCTCCGAAACGGCATCCCGCACATATATGCGGCAGGCGCCGTCGGAGCTCTTTATAAAGACACTTCGGACCCGGAAACAGATCTGTTTCCACGGGTCGCGTGCGTCTAAGGTCATAGAAAGAGAAAAAGGACTCCGGTATCCAGGAGTAAATAGAAATCAAAAACGGACTAACAATATGGTCCATTAAAAAGATAAAACTAGAAATAGATGAAGGACTGCCCATATTTGCACACAAAGCTTAATTCAGCGAATAAGCTAATATCTACCGCCACAAAGTACATGTACAAATTCTCATGTCTTGCAAAACAAATCAGAGGGGGGTATAACTGCCAAGAACTGTAAAATAAAGTTCTAAAAAAAAAACATTCTCAGGTATGTAATACCAGAGACTTGTTGTTAACTAAATATGGATCATTACCAAAAGTTTGAAACCAATGGATTCAAATAAAATGATGTGAACCTTTGGTTAGTTAGGTGAAAGGTCAATTCATGCCAGTGAAGTCCAAGGTATATCATCGTTCAGACCATGTGTATTAGTACCTAATTTGAACACCCATCTTTGTTCAATTCTAAAAAGAAGACCAGTGTCAAAAGGGCGGACTTTAGGTGCCTCTATTACCACCCACCACATGTCATCAGGTGTGTGTTTTGCCTCCAGGAAATGCTCACTAAGTTTAGTAGTGATTCTGTTACAACAAATGTTACTCCTGTGTTCGTTGATGCGAGTCTTAACTGGTCTTGATGTCATACCAATGTCACATAAATCACAATGACATGTGATCATATAGACACAGTTCCTTGTGTTACAATTGGTATGTTTCCTAAGGTGCCAGGTCCCAATGTGATCTAAATCTAATGATGTGAGATACTTGGTGAGGGCACAGACATTGCAATTACCACAACGGTGGTGACCTTTAACTGGAGGAAGATCCCATAACGTTTTTTGAGCCGGGACATCATGCACAAGTTGTGGACGGGTATGGATTACCATGTCCTTAATGTTTGCCGTACGCTTGAATGCAAAAAGAGGTCTAGAGATATTGCAGCCACTGCAAGTCAAGATAGGCCATCGTTTATTAATCAATTTCTTAATAGAGTTAGATAGGGGAGTAAAGGTGGATACACACGTTATCCTGGTCTGGGGGTTCTTGTCTATGTTCATCAGTAAGGCTTCTCTATTATTATTCCTAGCCCTTTTGCGTGCTTGATTAATTATTCTGGAAGGTTAATGCTGTTCCAAAAGTTTCTCCTGAAGAGAGTCATCCTGATGGTTGAATTCACGGAATGAACTACAATTCCGTCTTAGCCGTAGGAATTGTCCTACCGGTAGATTATCTCGTAGAGCTTTTGGATGGTGACTTTCATATAACAAAAGCAAATTATGATCAGTGGGTTTATGATAAACCGTGGTGGACAATTTACCATTGTCAATTGTAATCATTAGGTCTAGAAAGGGTAACTGAGTGGCAGATACAGTTGTTGTGAATTTCAAGAAGGGATCAAGTGTGTTGATCCACGCCGTGAAATGTTCTGTCATGGACACCGGGCCTTGCCAAATAATTAAGATATTGTTGATGTAACGTCGCCACAATTTGATATGATCCTGATAAGTGTTAGGAGGAGATAGGATATACTTCTTTTCAAAATCATTCATATACAAGCAGGCTAGGCTAGGGGCAAAAGTGCTCCCCATCGATGTTCCTAGGACCTGATGGTAGAACTGGTCCTCAAATTGAAAGAAATTTTCTGTCAAGGCCAATCTAGCACAGTGCATAATAACCGAGACTGGGGTAGACAAGGAATCCGATGTTTCCTGAAGGGCTGATTCGATAATTTCTAGGGTAGCTTCTTGTGGGATGTTAGTATAAAGTGCTTCAACATCCAAAGTAATGATTCCTTGTACCATTCCTGAATCATTTATGGTCTCGATTAAATTGAGGACGTCTTTGGTTTCTTTCAAATAAGTAGAGGAGTTCCTCACTAATGGCTGTAAGAAATGGTCACAGAAAATTGAAAGTGGTTCTAGGACTGAACCTATACCAGAAACAATCAGACGTCCAGGTGGAGGTGTGGTACCCTTAAGAATCTTGGGTAGGCAGTAAAAGTATGGAACACAGGGATGAGGTGTGTCCAGAAATTCAGCCTCTTTTGGTGAGATCCACAGGTTATTCCTGGCTTCTTCAATAAGAATTCAAATCTGGGTTTGTAATCTACCAGTGGGATTGTTCCTTATCCGTGCATAATAGGTTGAATCACTTAACAGACGAAGACATTCGCGTCTGTAGTCAGTGGAATTCATAATCACAATGGCACCACCTTTGTCAGCCTGTTTTATAGTGATGTTAGGGTCAGATGCTAAAGATAACAACGCTCTCTTCTCTTTTGCAGACGTGTTAATGTGTGGATGTTTCGGACACAGTTTGTTCAAATCAGCTAACACTGCCTTTTCAAAGGTCACAACTTCACTGGGCATAGTGGCTAATGGAGCCACAAAAACAGACGTTTTTTTTAGGCCTGAATCAGTCACTGGCAGTTCAGCAGATTTGTCTTTGAAGAAAAAATGTAAACGAATTTTACGGAAGAATTGGGAAATTTCAATATGTAGGCGGAAGAAATCTTCCTCGGTGGAAGGGACAAACCCCAGGCCCTTGTTGAGCACATTCGTTTCAGCTTCTGTGAGAGTCCTAGTTGATAAATTAACAACTAGGTTCTCACTGGAAGGTTTTTTGTTTGGCTCCTGGTAACCATCTGAGGTTCCTCTCTGGACCACTGGACGTGCCTGCCTCTTCCTCTCCTTCTGCCTCTGCCCCGGCCGCGGCCTAAAAAATGCATGTACGGCATCATTGGGCGAGGTTGAAAGAAAGGAAAGGGTGATTGCCAAGGCATAGGATGTTGCACTGGGTAAGGAGGATAGTTATAAAAAGTTTGGGGTGGATTTTCATCTATACTCCACCCATCAGATGATGAGCCACTGCTGAATTTGCGAAATTTCTTCTAAGATGAAGTAGATTCATCAGATGACCGAGATTGGTTGTCCCCATCATAGTCATCTTTAATGTAAGGGTAGACCTTCTCTCTACTGAATCTTACAATATCCTTTTGGAGTTTAGTGATCTTTTGTTGTGTTAGAAACTCCTTATTCTCATTAAGTTCAGCATTAATTTCAGAAAGACGGCTTTTAAAAGATGTCAAGGTGACCATGGTAAACTTTGCTACATCTGGCCCTATGCTACCAAAAATAACTTCTGATGTTGACTCTCAACCAATGATTTAGCATACAAGCCTAATCATTCTTAAAAAATCAACTGTGTATTGTAACCCATACACTTAGTTTACTGCATCTTCTTTCCAATATAGAATCAATATCAAAATTAAAAATGTTTCAACATTATTCATTATTCTTCGGTCGTATGAACTATTCATTAAACTCCCAACACGTAAGAAGCGTATTTCATTTGGGGGGTGAAGATCTGTACAGTAGTTATAGGTAGGACCTAGTTTTCATAGATAAAACAGTTTTTTTTTGCTAATAACTTAGGTGTCGTTTGACAAATCTTCACAAGTTTTCAAAACTAGTTTGCCAGTCGCTTCAGCTGCTGTCTATAAAGTGGTTATCAAGATAAATGGGGCTCCCAAAATGAGTTTTCCTCATGCAATTTCACATAGAGATTTTAGACACAACTACAGCCCGAACCACTGACTAGAATTAAACCAGATTTGGTAGAAAGCTAGAGTTTGGTCCAGAAAGAGTGCTTTTTGGTAACTTGATGTAAATGTGTTCAGTAGTTTTGGAGGTATTAAAGTAAAAAGATGTATGTGTCTCTAGAGACGTAGATTCACCACGGTTAATTTGTAGATCCACACACCAATAGCAATGCTGTGATTGGCTGACCCCATCCCTGACCCCATGGAATTGATAGAGGGGTATGTGAGGGATCCTTCATGGGCAAGAAATTGTCCAAAGATTTTTTTTAGCCCTTGAGGATCCACAGATCTTACTGGATCCTGCTGGATCTTCAGAGGTTTTGGTGGAGTCTCGTGGATCTGGGGATTCAGACCCCAATTAAAAAAGACATACATTCACTCACAGACCCACATACCTACTCACACACTCACTCACACACTCACTTGCACACTTATACAGCCCCTCACAACCCACACACAAACACACACAACTACTCACACATCCACTCACAGGTCCACAAACCACTCACACACCTACTCACACACTCACTAAGCCACCCATACACAGACCCACAGAACCACTCACACAGCCACTCACAGACCCACACATCCACTCACACACCCACACACACACTCACTCACCCAGTTACACACCTACACTACCACTCACACACCCACTCACACACCCATACAGCTACTCACACACCTACTCACAGACCCACAGAACCATTCAAACAGCCACTTACACATCTACTCACACACCCACACAGCCAGTCACACATGCACTCATACACGCACCCACTTGCACACCCGCACAAACACACACATTCACACACACACAGGCTACAAGGACATTAAAATTAGGAAAGAGTATTAAAAAAACATAGAAATTCACTGAAAAAATCAAACATTACAGGGACATTCTAGCTAGGAAATAAAATTTGAAAACCTTGGAAATCCACTAAAAAAAGCAAAGTTTATAGTGATGTTATAATTAGGTTCAGATTTTACACACACAAACCATAGAACCTAACTAAAACATCCCAATAACCTTAGTTCTTTTTAGTTAATAGTTAGTTATAGTTAGGTCTGCTCTCCATAGATGAAGTTTTTTTGCTACGAACTTTGGCCCTATTTGATGATTCTTCACAAAACTTTCCAAAAAACGTTCATCCACCTCTGCTCCTCCCTGGATAGTTTCAGGGTGATCATTCAAGCAGGATCCAAGAAAAAAGAGGGGTCCCTAATGTTAAATCCGATGTGTTTTTCATAGACTTCTTTAGACATTGCTACAGCAAAAACTGCTGAACAGGAATACACAAAATTCAAAAGTAAGCTAGATCTTGGTCTACAGACTGTGCTTTTGTGATTTGGTGTAAATCCATTTGGTAGTTTTTGAGAAATGATGGTACAAAAGTAATTGTATATTTGGATGGTTGGGCATGCTAGAGTCCAGCAAGAATCCCACCAGAGAGCAAATATAAAATGGAGGCATGTGATTGGTCTATTGGTATGTTGTTACTATGTTGTTACTATGAGCATTCATGCTCTGGTGGGAGCCAGAGGCTCCTGCAAGTCTTGCAAGAGCAAACTCTCTGATTGGTTTGCTATTGCAATGTTAGAAATGAACTGGTCGCATTACTGTTTACTGTGAAAATTGGAGGTATTGTGAAAATGAAGTTAAAGAAAAATATCCAAGGGGGCAGCAGAAGGTCATGCTGTCACCCTAAATTTGGAGAGGAGGTGTCTAAGGGATAACTACTGTGAGGATTATAAACATATATTGTTATAACTAATTTTTATGGTCTCGCAGGACTCTCACGAGATCATGAATAGTAAAAATGAGTAGATGAGTTCACAATACATTCTATTAATAGGAATGCTCATAGTGGTGCTTGTTTTTGAGAGAAAGTGTGTAAGAGATAAGTACTGTGATGAGTAGAGGGTTAATTCTTTTTAAATATTACGATCTTGTAAGACACTCACGAGATCTGCATTGGAAAATTACTAAGCCTGCTACAAAATGTTTTACAATCCTGCAAGTCTCTCATGGGACCTCCATGAACAATTACTGGGCCTGCCATGAGGTGTTTATGATCCTTTGAGAGTCTCGCAAGATCGTTCGGGGGGAAGTAAGAAAAAAGGGCCAAGTCTCAACCAATGGTTACCATTCTTATTAAATAGTTGGAGAAATGTAGTAATGTGATTGGATGTTGAACCAGAGATAGCTCAAGTTGCCCTTGGTCATTTGGAGAAGAAGCAAAGTAGTTTGAGTTGTGCTCAGCAGAAGTGAATTTATGTGGCACTGAAAGGCACTGGTGTCTTCATCTGCATTTAAGAAAGAACTTCATGTTCAGGTATTTTATAATGTATTTGATAAACATTGTTATAAAGTGGCAGTAAGTATACTCATGTTGGTAAAATTATTCTACATTATGTTTATATATGGAAAAGCTGTTTACATGCGATCATGTATTGCAGATTGTGTTAAAAAAAGAAGTGTTTCATCTGTGTATACTTGTCAGTAAAGGAAGTAATGTTTCTGTTATTATAAAACAAAGAATGTAATCATATGAGCTTTACTGTTGTTATGAACCTCATTGTGTGTATATACACACATATATATATAGATATATATATACACACACACACACACACTATTGTGAGTGTTATCAAAGGAGTGGTAAGATGATTCTGTTACCAGAGTTTATGGTATTTTTGTTTTTAATTCTGTGTATTGAATTATTTGCGGACATAAACAAAGCAGAGCAGGTACAATTCAATGTGGTTGCCAATTGCTTAATAAAATAGGTCAAAGTAGTAAAATCTTGCATAGTTGTACTATTCTCTTACAAAACACAGAATAGGGAGAAGAAAGAAAGGAAGAGAAATTCACTTAGCCATAAGAAAAGAAATGTGTATCTCCACATAGAGATCACTACAGTATGCACAGAGATGCGTGCCAGCAGTCTCCTTTCATAGTAAACCCATCAAAGCCCTTCGGAAGCCAGAGTTACAGAAAGATGAGCCTTTGGCATAACATCCATTGCTAAATCTATAGCAGCCCCAGATCCTCCTCTCCAGTTTGCGTACTCAGATATAACTCCAAGAGGTACCAAATATATTTGGGGCAGGATCACACAGGTATCAACTTCCATAGGCAGTCAATTATTCCTGGCAGCATGTCCTTAAACAACTAAACCCTGTGCGGCCCCAGTCACCAAGCATAGTGCATCATCATCTGGTCCTTCAATATCAAGAAAAGCATTGCTGTCCATTCATGCATCTCCGGGATGACATCCTTTACAGAGCCTAAGAGAGTAACTTGCAAGAGAGTGCTCAAGAGAGTGCCCAGTGATATATTAAATAGCTTCAAATACCTCTAGCACTTTAGAAAGGTCCCACCCCAAGTGCAGGAAATCAGCACAAGGTATAGAGCAGTCCACGTAATGCACATCTCCTCTCAGTCCGATTCTATGTAACTGTTTTGTGGTGCTGTTTAATTTATGCAGATATTTGAAGTGCACTAAGCATAGCTTATAGTTAGAAGAAAGTGCCTTGTATTGACTGCAGCAGTACTTCCACTTATCATCAGTTAAAGGGGTCATCAGGTTTGCCTGCCATTCACGTTGAGCGCTAGGAGTACACACTGGTGCTGTCTCCTACATCTCACTGTAATGTTTTGTAAATAGTCTGTGCAGAGAAGGGGCTTTGAGAGTCTTTTCAAGCACTTGGAATGTCAGAGCGGCAGTAGGGAAGGGGTCATGGAGTGTCTGATTAGCACAATTATTAGCATGTGAACTTATCCAATAAGGACAATGCAGGGTGTGCTGTGGCATGACAAAAGAACCTTACGGGTATATTGCTCCCTTGGATGTCAGCTGTAAGGAGCCTAGTCCAGTTCAGCTACCACCAACAAGTGTGATTCGAAAGGAAGGGTGTAGGAAAGTCTTCCTTTTTGCCCTGGTCACCCCAAAACGTTTTGGACAGATACTGGTGGTTACTGATTTTCGGCTGTGCCCTGGGTACTGCTTACCAGTTCCAGGGCCAGTGATGTGTGTAAAGTGGATATGCAGATTAGGCTAATTATAATTATAATTGGCTGTATCAAGCTACCTATCATTCCCTAGTATATGGTAGTGAATAGACTCTATAGGCTAACATTGGTGGACTTTATTTTAATTAACAAAGTCCCCATAAGAGACAGATACCTTGAGTTTGGTATCAAATTAATTGTTATAATAAATACCATTGTTATATTTAATATAACTATTGCAGGTAAAGAGTTTTAAAACTGTACCTGAAAGTTGCCAAATTCAGCTTTGTAGTGGCCTTCTCTGATTGGCCAGCCTCTATTAGCCTGGCCAGGCTGCTTTGATGAGGTGTGAAGTGGCCCGGGCTGAACACAAAGGATGTGTCTGAGGGAGGAGTTCTGCCTCTGCAGATGGTGAAACAGGATGGGGTAAGGAGGCCAAACTGGTCTTCAAAGGCAGGGATAGACATTTAGAGCAGCTCAGGACCTCCCCCATTTCCTGCAACCCCAGACAATTAGGTGCCCTCTTGATTAAATTAGGAGACAGCAGAGAGGGATGTGTTTAGGATTTTTTAGCCAGACCAGTGGGTGGACACAGCCAGATCTAACCTCCAAAAGTCACTTTCAGCCATGTTGGAGCAAGCTTTGCCACACTTCCCAGGAAGTGGTCATTAAAGCGGGAAGGAGCATGCCTGTGATTGGACAAACTGGAGCCCCTGCTTTCCACCCAGGAGCAAGGATAATTATAGCAGAGTTGCACCCACACCTCACACCCCACACCCCTACAAGGAAGAACATCAGAAGAAGTTCTGCCCTGCAGGACCCCTAAACTGCTCCTGGACACTGCACTCTGAAGGACTGCAACAGCTGCACCCTTGGGCTTCACCACAAAAAGGACCTTGCCTGGCTTCAACTGCTTTCAGAAGGGGCTCACTGATTGCTACAGGTAAAAGATAGCTAACAAGAGTCCCCTGCATCAATACCTGAAGAAACTGACCAGATGACCACTGCCCAGTTGTCATATTGGAGTTTGAGCTAGGTGCATTCTTGGAATTGGAGTCTTAACCCTCAAGGAGCAACTCAGAGCTTCTGGACCCTTGGGGTGAGCTACGGACTCCTAGAGGACCTTCAAAGACCTTCTTTCTGGAAGAAAATCCAGAAGTTAGGAGAAGAATAAAGACATTTTGGTAAAAAAAACTGCATAAAAGGACTGACCTGCCTTCGAGAGTCAAGCAGGCTTACGATGACTGCGACCCAGCCTGATGTGCAGGTTCATCCCACTGAAAACCTCTTAGACCCTGGACTTCCAGATTTTCACCGGGGGCTCCTGAAAAGGCAATCCAATGATGTTGATTCTAAATTGGCATGCTGTGGAAGGTCGTCCGAAATCGGAGAGAAAAGGCTCCAAAAACTTCTCACGCAGCGTATCCGAAAAGGGCTCCAAGGATGTCAGATCAAGATTCAGCTTTGGCCCAGGTGAAGATTTTAACCCTGAAAAATCATCTAATTCCAAACGTAGAAATGTTCACGAGATCTCCTGTGACACATATACCCAAAGAGTGCCCCAGGGAGGTCAGATCGGAATTGTGATTCATCCAGCTGAAAAAAATCTTCAAGAAAATGACTACGTCTGAAGGTAAGTCCTCCCTCTTGCTGTAGCTGAGCAGGGCTCCATCGCGGTTGGCCTGAAACTTTTACTTTGTTCCAGTTGAGGTGCGACCAAATGACCAGATTGGAGATTTTTTTTCTATGTGCTAGAAAACAATAATTCTTTAAAAATTCATATCTCCGGTTCCCCTTATCTGATTTTATTAGTCTTGGTATCACATTAAAGATACAATTATTTCCCTTTTTAATAAATTGGTTTTGGATTTTTAAACTGTTTCCTGTGTATTATGAAATTACTGTATTGCAATACTTGAATGTTTTATACAATGTCTCCTAAATTAAGGCTTGTTGCTCATTGCCAAGCTACCAAGGGTTGAGCTGGGGTTAATTTATTGAACTGATCCTAGTGGAGGTTAGTGCCTTCTTGCCAAGTGTATGTACTTATCTGCCCTTACCAATAATCCATTTTCCAACAAAGGGTGGCCAATTGGCAGCACCAGAGAGGCTCAGTTGAGCTTGACGTCAAAGCTCTCACCACGCCATTACTGTATGGGCCACTCTATGTATGTGTGCTCTCGGGCAATTGGGGGGCAGGCACAGTGCCATCTGGAGGGGACATGGTGTAATGTGGCTGTGCACATGTGCTGTATATGCAAGGAATTGTGTAGGGAACATCTAGTAATGTACAAACTGTGCCTGGGCACTGTAATAATACAATCCCACATCTGAAGCTCTAAGTCTTCCCTGCTTGAATGGGAGTGTCAAAATATCCCACACTGTTTAAGGTTGTTTACCTGCCCACGTGAGAGTCACCAAGTGTGACCAGAGACACCTATGAACGCGCAGTGGGAGCGGCAGATTAAGAAACAAATAAAGGAACTTGGAAAGCACCACAGTTTTGGAAATGGCAGGTCTCCCAGTTAAAGACTGGGGAGCTTCGGCCAGTTTCCACATGCTCCAGCACATCATTAAGTGCCCATAATTGGCTCTCCACAATTCATCAATGTTTCTACTTAACCAGATCTCCAGCTATCTTACCTGCTCTCTTGCCCAGACAGCAGTAAATCTGAGCCAACTTCCTCAGTTGTATCTGTCAGAGGGAACAAGATCGACTTCAGCCAGTTGATAGTTATACCCACATGGCACCAAACCTGGTGAATTCTTGTATCAATATGTCCAAATTGTCTTGTGGGTTTTTCCCCTATAAGATAACATCATCAGCATAAATCAACACAAGAATTCCATGAGATGTAAATGCCAAGCCCCAATGCAAGTGGTCCTGTTGCAGTCACCCTGCCAGTGGCTCCATACCTATATAAACAATATAGATGATAGTGGGCACCCTTGACAGGTGCCTCTCAACACCGGTAAAGGGGGAGTCATTGTTCCATTATTTCG
The DNA here is from genome assembly GCF_031143425.1 of Pleurodeles waltl. Lineage (NCBI taxonomy): Eukaryota > Metazoa > Chordata > Amphibia > Caudata > Salamandridae > Pleurodeles > Pleurodeles waltl. Next base: position 1,485,899,790 of record NC_090440.1, on the reverse strand, counting down.
TAGGTTGGCAACCAATTGGGCATACAAAAGGCTAATTTATCTGATAAACTTGGGGCTCATGCTTAGTCACAAGAGCAGTGCAAACAGGTAAGGCCATTCTAAAGAATTGAAAGGCTTAGTGGCATCTACAAACATCGCAGCTGCGTGGAGGCCATGATCAGTAGGTGAAAAAGGTGTGCAAATTGTGAGCCATTGAATTCCCTGGCAAAAAGCCCGATTGGTCCAGTTGCATGATGATTGGCAGCAACAGAAGGAGGCATGAGGCTATCAGCTTTGCAAGGATTTTATTACCACGTTCATCATGGATAAAAGGCAGCATGACTCACAGCAGCAGGGGTTCTTGCTGGGCTTAAGAATTAGCATAATCAATGTGTCACATAGTAAGGGGGAAAGCACCCCCTAGAGATGTCTCATGGAGTTTGAGGAGATACAGGCCAGGGTACATGCATGCTCTTTATGAAAAGCAGCAGTGAGGCCATCAAAGCCATGGGCCTTACCTTGAGGTAATGCATTGATTACCTGGATGAATTCCTCAACTGTAAATTGCTTATCCAAGAATTGCCTATGACTGTCTTCAAGCCACAGCAGCTGCACAGAATCGAGTTAAGGGGTGAGGTCCAGAGACATTGCAGGCTGTGCAGTCATGTAACAGTAGAGAAAAAAGCAGTCATCTCACTCTGTACAGCTGCAATTCTCACATGTTGTTGCATTTGGTTGTCCGGCAGTTCGGCTATGAAGTCGATAGACCAAGGCTTGGGCAGCAAAGTGGCCAGGGTCCTACCAGTCCTATCCCTGTCACCATAATGCAGAGCAGAGGCCTCTTATCTCAGATAAGGGGTCTCCCTCTGCACCGCCTCTTCGTGATCGCACAGCTTTCCTCAAATAGCTGTTAGTATAGACGGGGAACAATGTTAAACATATTGAAGCTCCAGGATGTGGATCTCTCCCTAAATGTGTGCAAACTCACCTTGCAGCACTCAGAGCACAGCCACCTGCTTAGCTATGTAAACTCCCCTAATAAATACCTTGAAGGCCTCCCATAACATAGATCACAATGCTACTGAATGCTTATTGTGCTCAAAAGGGTCAATGATGGCAGATCTAACCTTTTCCATGAACATCTGGTCTTGTTGGGCCCCATTTTGGAGGTACCATGTAAAAGCATGTGCAAAGCAAACCGGCAGGCTCATCTCCAACAGGACTGGTGCATGATCCAACAGCATCAGCGGCAGATGTTTGTCCCTTGAGGTCCATGCATCTGTATCACATGTTACCAGCCAGTAATCTATCCATGACCATGTGATGTGTGTGGCAGCTATGCATGTGCCCTCTGCAACTATCTGTGTGCCTAGAGCGCCACAAGTCAGTGAGATAGTTGTCAGTTATTATGAGGCACAGCTGCATTCAGGCGTGGGCACTAGGAATCTCTGGAGTGGTCAGCCACGGGATCTAGAAACATATTGAAGCCCCCCCCACACAGAAGCACCCCTGGCCCTAATGTGCCATCTAACCTCAAACCTCAGTAAAAAAGCAGGGATTGTCTATGTTCTTTCCATATACCAATAGCAGTTGGAGTGGGTGTCTGTGCACTGTGCCAGAGAGTAGAACATAGAACTTTGTGTGTGCACCATGGTAAATCCTCATAAATTAATATAGCCGCTCCACCAGCATAATTTGAATAATAAACAACATGACGCTTGCCCACCCATTTTGTAAGCAAGTGCACCTCAATGCTCTCAGTTAGATGCAACTCCTGCCTATCTGAGGTCACTACAGGTAAGCAAGCACATGTTGCACTTTATGCCTGTAATTGAGGCTGCATATTTTCCAGGTCACACATTTAAGTGGCAGCATTAGCAACTAAGAGTGGATGAAAGTGTGCCTGCTGCACATTTAGGGGATCTGAGATGCAAGAACTTACAATAAAGCGTTGAGTGGCCAGAGAAGGGAAGAACTGGCAAACATTTTGCAGCCATAAGATAGTAACCAACCTCAAAACACTGACAACCCTCCCTCCCCTAACTTTGATCCTCCAATCAGGCCAAATATCACCATCCTACCCACTTAAACAACCCAAAGTTAGAAATCAATGAAAACAACTAGGCAATCATCCAGAGAGGGGGCAAACTAGAGGTCCATCTCATTCCCAACCATACTTCCACTGGGTGGCTAGATATGTCATCAATCGAGTGGCCAAATCCTGCCTATAAGGGCTGCTCTCCAAACCCATCTCAGACACCTTTTTCTTGAGGTTTGCAGCTGCATCTTAATGTCAGAATGTACAGCACTGGGAAGAAGGCTCATGGAGGGCATCCTTTGCACCTCCAGACAGACCTACCAGAGTTACCTTGCAGTGGTCACAGGGCTCCTTAGTTATTCTTGCTAAGGTGCTCTGAGTCAGACTCTACAGCAGCAGAGGGTGAATGTATCTCAGAATACTGTATGTTTTTAACAAATGTGTCAGCTATTTTTGGACCTGTAAAATATTAAGGGGGTCATTCTGACCCTGGCGGTCTTTGACCGCCAGGGCGGAGGACCGCGGGAGCACCGCCGACAGGCCGGCGGTGCTCCAATGGGGATTCCGACCGCGGCGGTAAAGCCGCGGTCGGACCGGCACCACTGGCGGGGTCCCGCCAGTGTACCGCGGCCCCATTGAATCCTCCGCGGCGGCGCAGCTTGCTGCACCGCCGCGGGGATTCCGACCCCCCCTACCGCCATCCAGATCCCGGCGGTCGGACCGCCGAGATCCGGATGGCGGTAGGGGGGGGTCGCGGGGCCCCTGGGGGCCCCTGCAGTGCCCATGCCACTGGCATGGGCATTGCAGGGGCCCCCGTAAGAGGGCCCCTACATGTATTTCACTGTCTGCTGCGCAGACAGTGAAATACGCGACGGGTGCAACTGCACCCGTCGCACAGCTTCCACTCCGCCGGCTCGATTCCGAGCCGGCTTCATCGTGGAAGCCTCTTTCCCGCTGGGCTGGCTGGCGGTCTGAAGGCGACCGCCCGCCAGCCCAGCGGGAAAGTCAGAATTACCGCCGCGGTCTTTCGACCGCGGAACGGTAACCTGACGGCGGGACTTTGGCGGGCGGCCTCCGCCGCCCGCCAAGGTCAGAATGAGGGCCTAAGTCTTTCCCATGTGATGGATCTGTAGCTGGGCTGGGTAAATCAGCGAATATTTGGCGTCAATCTTCTGCAAAAAGCACTTAATCAGCAGAAATCCTGGTACATCAAGGAAACGTAAAATGTTTCTCCTCAATGTGTGCCTCTAAGTCTTCATTCTTGTTGCATATGACCTCCAAGTCTTTTTCCATCTGAAGTGGCTTCTCTCCGGATGACTGTTATCCATCATCTGCATCTGAGTAGCAGCCCTTGAGGTGGTCAATTTACTCATGATGCTTGTTGAATTTTTCTTTTAAGTGATCAAATCTATCGGTTAGCAGATCTATTTTGGCATCAATTGCAGTCAGACTATGTGTGAGGTCCTAAAATACAATACGTGCGTCTAGTTCCTGCAAGAAGCTCATTCCGTTCGCCTGACCCATCTGCTGGTCCTCTGGATGTGAATTGGCCGCCTGTTTCAGTTTGCAATGTTGAAAGGAGAGTTTGGACTGCCGAGCATCTGTTTTCCCCATTCTGTATGAGGTCAAGATCAAATAGACGTAGGAGGTGATTAAATAATGCCCACAGCAGCAGGCTGCACAGCCATCCACTGTCACCACCAGCGTCTTGTCTCAACCCCTGATTGGAGAAGATAGGGGGGCAGGAGCAGACCTCATTAGCTGTTTCACAGCAATGTTGTAGAATGTCAGCACATATAGTTCATAGTTCCTCCAGGTAATCGAGGGTTGTAAGCAAAGCCCAGGCTAGAGTGGCCCCAAGAGGCCCCTAAGTGGAGCCCTGCCTACCCCTGGGAGAGCAACAATGGGGGGCATGAGCTGGCCAAAACTTACCAGTTCTGCGTGTTGCAGCAGTAGATGTGTCACAGAGCAGCCATCGCACCACTGTCAGCCGAAGGAGGGCCCAGGAGACAGGGGACTGGAACCCCAATAGTGCTGCTGTAACCAAGGATTTACGTCTTTCTGTTACCTTGGGCTAGCTAACCCTCATCTGTGCGGACAGTGTGCATAAGTGAAGAGGTCCAGGCCATCCTCAGTGTACCATTTAGTATACCTAGTTTCGGGATAGGAAGGTGGGGGAAGGGGCACTGATAAGAGGTTCTCCTGTTACAACATAATTATCTCAGTGGCAGAGTCTCTGATCACTGGGCCAGCCAGCCCAATTATACTTAATTGCTGCCCACGGGCCATCTAGGAGCTGGCAGATCAATCGCCGTCCAGCATCAGTCCAAAACGCAACGTGGACACATCACATTTTTTTAAAGAAAACAGAGGTGTTTTTTGCAAAGTGCCTACCTGTAGATTTTGCCCTCTAGCTCAGCCGGCACATAGGGAAACCTACCAAACCTGTGCATTTTTGAAAACTAGAGACCTAGGGGAATCCAAGATGGGGTGACTCGTGGGGCTCTGACCAGGTTCTGTTACCCAGAATCCTTTGCAAACCTCAAAAAGTGGCTAAAAAAAAAAGTTTTCCTCACATTTCGGTGACAGAAAGTTCTGGAATCTGAGAGGAGCCACAAATTTCCTTCCACCCAGCGTTCCCCCAAGTCTCCCGATAAAAATGATACCTCACTGACTTGAGTTACTGAACAGAATAATCTCAGCATCACAACTTCTACATAACATAGAAAATTGTGTGCATTTGCTACTAACCTATGTACATGTGTTTTTTTCACTTCAGAAGACTATTGCTTCAGGGGTATCTGTAATGTTTTTAAAGCAGTATGAAGGCTGCAGGTAGTATAATCCTTAGCACCTTCAAATATTGGTTCTTTTGAGCAAATACTGTCTTTTTAAGAACTGTTCCATATGGAGTATACTGTTCTTAGCAGATTATGTTTAACCCCTTCGCTGCCAGGCCTTTTCCCCTCCTGTGCCAGGCCTTTTTTTGCCTATTTGGGGCAGTTCACGCTTAGGCCCTCATAACTTTTTGTCCACATAAGCTAACCAAGCCAAATTTGCGTCCTTTTTTTCCAACATCCTAGGGATTCTAGAGGTACCCAGACTTTGTGAGTTCCCCTGAAGGAGGCCAAGAAATTAGCCAAAATACAGTGAAAATTTTGCTTTTTTCAAAAAAAATTGGAAAAAGTGGCTGCAGAAGAAGGCTTGTGAATTTGCGGTGCTAAACTCAGCAGCTTCCCAGATTTCAGGAACAGGCAGACTTGAATCAGAAAACCCAATTTTTCAACACAATTTTGGCATTTTACTGGGACATACCCCATTTTTGCAACTTTTTGTGCTTTCAGCCTCCTTCCAGTCAGTGACAGAAATGGGCATGTAACCAATGCTGGATCCCAGAAACCTAAACATTTCTGAAAAGTAGACAAAATTCTGAATTCAGCAAGGGGTAATTTGTGTGGATCCTACAAGGGTTTCCTACAGAAAATAACAACAGAAAAAGAAAAATATTGAAATTGAGGTGAAAAAAACATCAATTTTTCTTTACGTTTTACTCTGTAACTTTTCCCTGCAATGTCAGATTATCGAAAGCAATATACCGTTACGTCTGCTGGACTCCTCTGGTTGCGGGGATATATAGGGCTTGTAGGTTCATCAAGAACCCGAGGAACTCAGGGCCAATAAATGAGCTGCACCCTGCAGTGCCTTTTCATTCTATACCGGGTAAAAAGCAATTCATTTGCTGAAATATAAAGAGTAAAAAATTGCTATCAAGAAAACCTTTGTATTTCCAAAAAGGGCACAAGATAAGGTGTTGAGGAGCAGTGGTTATTTGCACATCTCTGAATTCCGTGGTGACCATACTAGCATGTGAATTACAGGGCATTTCTCAAATAGATGTCTTTTTTACACACTCTCCTATATTTGGAAGGAAAAAATGTAGAGAAAGACAAGGGGCAATAACACTTGTTTTGCTAATCTATGTTCCCCCAAGTCTCCCGATAAAAATGATACCTCACTTGTGTGGGTAGGCCTAGCGCCCACGACAAGAAACGCCCCAAAACGCAACGTGGACACATCCCATTTTTTTTAAAGAAGTTTTTTGCAAAGTGCTTACCTGTAGATTTTGGCCTCTAGCTCAGCCGGCACCTAGGGAAACCTACCAAACCTGTGCATTTCTGAAAACTAGAGACCTAGGGGATTCTAAGATGGGGTGACTTGTGGGGCTCGGACCAGGTTCTGTTACCCAGAATCCTTTGTAAACCTCAAAATGTGGCAAGAAAAACACATGTTCCTCACATTTCTGTGGCAGAAAGTTCTGGAATCTGAGAGGAGCCACAAATTTCCTTCCACCCAGCGTTCCCCCAAGCCTCCCGATAAAAATGATACCTCACTTGTGTGGGTAGGCCTAGCGCCCGCAACAGGAAATGACCCAAAACACAACGTAGACACATCCCATTTTTTGACAAAATACAGAGCTGTTTTTTGCAAAGTGCCTACCTGTAGATTTTGGCATCTAGCTCAGCCGGCACCTAGGGAAAACTACCAAACCTGTGCATTTTTGAAAACTAGAGACCTAGGGGAATCCAAGATGGGGTGACTCGTGGGGCTCTGACCAGGTTCTGTTACCCAGAATCATTTGCAAACCTCAAAATTTGGCTAAAAAAACACATGTTCCTCACATTTCTGTGGCAAAAAGTTCTGGAATCAGAGAGGAGCCACAAATTTCCTTCCACCCAGCGTTCCCCCAGGTCTCCCGATAAAAATGATACCTCACTTGTGCGGGTAGGCCTAGCGCCCGCGACAGGAAATGCCCCAAAACACAACGTGGACACATCACATTTTTTCATAAACAGTGCCTACCTGTGGATTTTGGCCTCTAGCTCAGCCGGCACCTGGGGAAACCTAGCAAACCAGCACATTTTTTAAAACTAGAAACCCAGGGGAATCCAAGATGAGGTGACTTGTGGGGCTCTGACCAGGTTCTATTACCCAGAATCCTTTGCAAACCTCAAAATGTGGCTAAAATAACACATTTTCCTCACATTTCGGTGACAGAAAGTTCTGGAATCTGAGAGGAGACACAAATTTCCTTCCACCCAGCGTTCCCCCCAAGTCTCCCGATAAAAATGATACCTCACTTGTGTGGGTAGGCCTGGTGCCCGTGACAGAAATAGATCACACAACGGTCAATGTTGGTCCTTACGTGAGGCAGCTGTTGACCCTGCGGTGATCCATTCCTGACACAGGCACTAGGTGTAGGCACTCAAGTGGGGTAGTATTTTTATCAGGACAGGTGAGGAGTCACTGGGTGGTAGGAATGTTGTGGATTCCAGCATATTCCTGTAGTTTGTGTGACAGAAATGCGAGAAAAATTGAGGTTTTTTTCAACATTTCAGCTTTGCAGGGTATTCTGGGTAAGAAAACTTTGGGGAATCCACACAAGTCACACCTCTGTGGACTCCCCCGAATGTCTAGTTTCCAGAAATGTTTGGGTTTAGTGTGTTTCTCTATATGGCCGCCGAATCCAGGACCAAAAACACAGGTGCCTGCCTTACAAAACCAGTTTGTTTTGCGATGGATAATTTTGATGTCTCCACAATACGATTTGGGCGGTGGAATTTGGGGCTGAACTAAATTGGGGAGCTCCCAAGAGAGCACTCTCTCTCTCTCTGCTTGCCGCCGCGTTCACCTGCTCTCTGGGTTGGGCTAACCCACTATTACCCAGTTGCACAAACAGCTTGTGAAGGGACAGCAGGATTGTCCTCATCACCTTCCTCATAATGTACTGGAAGAGGAGTTATCGAATGGGACTCCTCCGACTGAAAAATCACTCCCAGAGTCTGCGCCATTGTCCTATCCCTCAGATGCTGTCTCAGTATCTGATATCTCAGTCTCTGATCCTATGTCAGAGCGGTCCTCTTTAACCCGAGTGCAGGCAGCAGTCATCCATCAAGATGCCATCTCTGCTATTGGCTAAACTGTTGCTCTAAAACACTAGCCTACGTAGACAGTCACAAAATCGGTGGTGTGTGTGAGATATGTGCAACAGTAGAGGCCACCTTACCTGCGCTTCTTCCCTCAATCAGCACGTTCTTTCAAGACACTCAAAAAACACCTTGTCACATACCATTTGTCACAGTCTTTAGCACCTCCTGCGCCCAGTCCAACAATCATTATTGGTGCTCCCACTCCCTCCTCCTAGGATTCCCTTATTACCACCCAGCAAAAGTGCCCTTCATCTCTCCATAGCCGCCCTCCACCCTGCACATACATTTCATTGGTATTATAGCGCAGGTAATGGCTGACTTTACTAATGTACTCAGCTATTTACATAAAATACAGATTTGCTCTTTGCAGTAGGCATATAAACCTTCTGCGCTTCTTTATGACACTAAAACCACCACTAGACAAGTCTGACCCTTTTCCCCCCAGGGAAACCACACATATTGACAAAAGTGATATATATATGACAGCCAACCACCTGAAACTCAACTCAAGCAAAACCTAAATAATCCTCTTTGGCTCACACAAAAACACCTGGTACCCCTCATGGTGGCCCACCACGCTAGGCCCTGCACCCACCCCCGCCAACCACGCACGCAACCTCGGCATCATCCTAGACTCCTCCCTCTCGATGACCCAACAAATCAACGCTCTCACCTCCTCATGCTTCAACACACACCGTATACTGAAAAAAACATTCAAATGGATCCCCACAGAGACCAGAAAAACTGTCACTCATGCACTCATCAGCAGCAGACTTGATTACGGAAACGCCCTCTACGCCGGCACCACTCTAAAACTCAAGCGCAAACTACACGCATCCAGAACTCAGCAGCACGACTCATCCTCGACCTCCCCGGACACATCTCTCCACACCTCAAATCCCTCCACTGGCTCCCCATTGACAAAAGGATCACCTTCAAGATCCTCATCCTCGCACACAAATCACTCCACAACACAGGCCCTGCCTACCTCAACGAGAGTCACCTTCCACACCCCTACACGAAACCTCCGCTCAGCTGACCTCTCTCTCGCCTCTGTCCCCTGGATCAAACACACCACCACCGGGGGCAGATCCTTCTCCTACCTTGCACCCAAAACCTGGAACGCCCTCCCAACCCACCTTCGCAAGACCCAAAACTGACTTCTTTTCAGAAAGGGCCTCAAAACCTGGCTTTTTGAACAGTGAACCTCCCAGCCCCTTTCCCTCCCCCCCCCCCCAAAGCGCCTTGAGACCCTCACGGGTGAGTAACGCGCTTTATAAATCTCTTTGATTGATATATATAGATCTATCTATATATATATCTACATGGATATATCTATAGATATATCCATGTACATAGATGTATCTACATATATATATATATATATATATATATATATATATATATATATATATATATATACAGATCTACATATAGTTTTTTTAGTTGTTGTATGATTCCTTGGGGGCCAAAATGGCCCCCAGGGAAACCCTACACCATCTATAAATAAAAAGATTGCCCCCACAGGGGGTCACCCTGTCCACGGGCGACCCCCTGTCTTTTTATTTTATTATTATTTTTTTTTTTTTTCAAATACAATTTCCCCGGGGGTCACCTACCTTTTTTTTATTTTTATAAAATATGCCCCTGGGGGGGGGGGGGCGCCCGTTTTCTGAGGGAGCCGACCCCCCCAAGTGAAATCCCTGGCGTCTAGTGGTGTTTCCTGGCCCCCGATCGCAGCACAGCTGCGATCGGGGGCCAGGAAACACTTTCAGAAGGCCTCGTAAGAAAGGGGAGACTCTCCCCTTTCTTACGAGGCCTTTTGAAAGTTTTCCTGCCCCCCCGATCGCAGCTGTGCTGCGATCGGGGGCCAGGAAACCTGAAAGTGTTTCATGGCCCCCGATCGCGGCCAGGAAACACTTTCAGGAAGGCCTCGTAAGAAAGGGGAGAGTCTCCCGAACGAGGCCTTCCCGAACGTGGGGAAGGCCGTTTTCCCCATCGAAGCAGGAAGCGGCAGCAAGGCTGCTTCCTGCTTTGATGGGGAAAACACCTTTGAAAGGGGCGGGTGGCGGGCGGGGGGGAGACACGGAAGCTTCCGTGTCTCCCGGGGAAAGGTTAAAAAAAAAAAAAAACACCTCTGGTGCGACGCACCCGAGGATTTATTAATACCCTTCCTGGTGTCGGCCACTGGTCGTGACCCGCACCAGGGAGGGTGTGTGGGCGTCGGCCAGTGGCTGACGCCCGCACCAAAAAGGTTAAAGAAAGTGGTGGCTGCAACTGAACGTCGGTTCAGAAGAAGGGAGATGGAAGTAAAAATTAAAGAAAAGAAAACTACTTACCTCAGCTACGGAGACGGGTTCTTATCCTATGTCCTCTTCCCGGAAGCACACAGGCTTTCGGACTCCCCTCCAATCATGACGCTGCTGTTCTCAGCATGCCAGCAGTGCTGTGATTGCTGTGAGCATCCTTCTTGGCAATCACAGAGGAAATTGCATCCTGTGCAGTTTCTCCTCCCGGCTGCTCAAAACAGCCAGGTAGAGAAATGGAAAGTGTGCATGACTGTTTGGCCGACCGAAAACGGCCGGCCAAAGCGTCATGCATACTTCTGTGCACCAGCCACTCCTCCCTCCAGCCCGGCCCGCCCTAACATACCTCACCACAAAATAAAATGGTAACGCTTGGTTATTATAATTTTATTTTTCCTTCCCCTTCTGCTGAAAAGCAGGGGGGCGACACTCCTCCACTTTAGAATCATTCATTTTAACAGAGTATGTGTATGCTTAATAAAAAAGTTAACGTTTTAACTTATGCATCATTTTGGTTTGGTTACTGAGAGTTTTTTTTTGTTTACTTTACCTTCAATTAATGTAATAGGCATAACCACTATTCCCTTCACATCCTTGTATTGGCTTTTTTTTCTTTTATAAGTGCAAAACAAACGAAGATTGAATGCAATTTGCTGAAACTGAGTATCAACAATGAACTTTCAGACATACACTTGTGGAGAGGACGTTTTAAAATCCCATGAAATGTCTGCTTGGCACTTGTGATAAATTTCATTTACAACAATTGAAACACTTTGATGTTTTATACACAGCCCCGTGTGCAGGACGGCAGCAATGAGTATTAAATACCGAGTACCGTTTCATATTTTCACACCATCACAGTTGATGACAGAATAATATATCACGTGTACTGGTAACTAATTATGTTTCAAGTTTACTGTGTAGCAACGAGGACCCTAAAAAATTGAAACAGAGAATGATATTGCCTCTAGTGGCATGTAACAAGCAATGTAGGAATGGACCAGTGAACTAAAACCACATTTTATTTCAGAATTAAATGTGCCGAATCTAGTTCATGGCAATCTGGGGAATTTCATGTTTTAACCTTAGGATATGTTTAGAAATGTGAATCGCACTGAGACTTTTTTATCCTGCTAGGATGAAAAATTATCAGACTTTGTCTTTTCCATTGTGTGGCTTTCTTGCTACTGTTCGCTATCATCAGATGCATAGTGATAACATATTTAAATCAGCTATCCTAAATTATTACCAGTTTATTTTTGTTTATTTCCGAATAATATATTAAAATATCATGGTAAAATCCATCGGTATCACACAGAGGTGTTGGTTGATTTAGTAATAATAATAACAATAATAATAATAATAATAATACCAATTAGCAGTATTAGTAGTAGTGGTGGTAGTGGTAGTAATATTACCGTGGTGTTGATATTGTTGTCATATATTGTATTCAGAGCAAAGTAATTACTAATATACAACAAATAATATAAATATAAAAAATATAGATCAATTTAGCAATAATTTAGCAACAGGTCCTATGTAACATCTTGTTAATCAGATTTTGAAACTATATATTAGAAGATCATGTCAATAAAGTAAGTTTCAACCTATTGTCCTTCAGACACTTAGGTAAATTTACAGTCTTCGATTGCACATAATAAAAAAAATCCTAGAATATAAAGAACAGTTAAGAACCATAAAATCATAAAATGTCCAGTCACAGGAACTTGGGAATGTCAGTCTGTTACTTCAAAGTAAATTACGTCAGGAATCATTACATTGGGTATATGTTTACAGCAGGAGTACTTTACTTAATTAAAGCTGTTTATGTTAAGGTTCATGTTTATGTTAATTAACACACACACATACACACACACACATATATATATATATATTTATATATATATATATATACACACATATACACATATATATATATATATATATATATATATATATATATATATATATATATATATATATATATATATATATATATATATATGTTATAGTTAGGTCAGCATTGCCATAGGAAATGCGTTTTTTACATTGCTAAGAACTTTGGCAGAAAGTCACTGATGACATCATCCAAACTTCTTTTGCACACATTGTTCTATAAACTAGTTTGGCATTAGAGATCTGAAAGTAAGTACAAAATAGTCTCAAATATTATGAAACATTGTTAATGCCATCGCAGATACAACTCCCTTAGGTGTATCATGCATGAGTTATGTGCAACATTGACCCAATACCATACACTTCTCAGGGAGCCTAGATCACATTAACAATCAACCACAGATGTATGGGAAACCCTCATTGCATGCAGGGTTAATTTTGAATACAACTATTTAAAGAAAGCCAAGTTCCTCAGGATGCTCACAGTCTGTTCCAAAATAAATGCGCTACCAGCCACAACTTGTCCTAAGAGGCTGAAGGGCCATGCCCTCTCACCTTTGGCCACTATAAAGAATGTCTGTGAGGGTGAGCAAAGTCTGCCCGACAGCCACTCTTTATATTCAGGCCTGGCAGCCAGGAGCTAGACATGCACCAAATGTGCAGGCTCCAGGCAGCCTGAGCTGAACTTTGCAAGGGTGAAGAAGTAACAGCTCCTATGGGCATGTTTTTTGCAGCCTGGTAAAGCACTGAAGTGTCCAGGGCCAGGTGTCAATCAGTGACCCCTCATCACAGAGTAGGGTGGGGTCAACTGTCTCACTGACATCATCCCAGTCTGTGATGAGCGAGGGAAGGCAGCAGTCCCCACCCTCCTGGGACCTCAAAGGTTTGGGATAGCTGTCTTTCCTCATTGGCTAACCTTAAGTCAGCCAGTGAGGGAAGGCAGCAGTCCCAAACCTATTGGGATCTCCGAGGCCAAGCCATGCAGGTAAATATGATTTTATTTGTAATGTTTGGTGCGTGCATGAATATTTGGGAGTGAGTTTTGTGAATGGATGTGTGTATGTGCATGCATGTTTGAATGCATGGGTTTGAGTGAGTGTGTGTGTTTGTACCCTCCACCATCCACTGCCCTGCTCAAACTACAGGCCACACTGTGCCCTTCTACAGAGGGTTTTTATCTGTATTAAACCCCTCACAATCATGGAACCTACATTGAGAAATGAAGTTGATATGAGTAGAAAAGTAGGTTCTGTAAACAATGTTTACTATATGGAGAGAGGTTAGTCTGTGCCACACTGCTTGCTGACAGTGAAGCTCTTGTGAAAGACACACTACAGAGTGTTAACCGCTTCTGTGCCTTGGACGAGGTGACTTCGTCCAAGGCTACAGTTCCCCTGTGCCTTGGACGAGGTCACCTTGTCCAAGGCACAGGGAAACTTGGGGGAGCGCTAGCGCGCCCCCGTGCACTCCCCTCCCCCCCAAGGAGGGGATGGAAGGGGAAGACCTTCCCCTTCCACCCCCCCGTGACGTCAGCGTGCGCTGATTTGTCACAGGGGCCTCCTCCATCGCGCTGGAAGCTCTGCTTCCAGCACGATTGAAAGAGAAATGCAAAGCAGAAACCTCTAGGCGCCAGGGCCAAATTTTTTTTTGTGTTTTTTTTTTTTGGTCTGTTTGTTTTTTTAGAGATGGGGAGCAACCCATCAGGCAAGGGTCGCTCCCCTGGGGGGGCAAATTGTATTTAGACCATTTCTGCCCCCCTTGGGGGCAGATTGGTCGATTTTAGGTCAATCTGCCCCCCAGGGGGCAAGAACCACTAGGCACCGGGGATTTGTTTTTTGGCGCCAATGTCACGCAGGGGGAGCGACCCCGTAGGCAAGGGTCGCTCCCGGAGGGGGGGAGGGTTGGGGGGGCAAATTTATTTTAGGACATTTCGGCCCCCAGGGGGGGGCAGAAACCTCTAGGCGCCAGGGCAATTTTTTTTTTTTTTTTTTTGTTTTTTTTTTAGAGATGGGGAGCAACCCATCAGGCAAGGGTCGCTCCCCTGGGGGGCAAATTGTAGTTAGACCATTTCTGCCCCCCTTGGGGGCAGATAGGTCGATTTTAGGTCAATCTGCCCTCAAGGGGGCAAGAACCTCTAGGCACCGGGGATTTGTTTTTTGGCGCCAATGTCACGCAGGGGGAGCGACCCCGTAGGCAAGGGTCGCTCCCGGGCAGGGTGGGTTTGGGGGGGTCAAATTTATTTTAGGGCATTTCTGCCCCCCCCGGGGCCGGCTGAGCTAGAGGCCAAACTCCACAGGTAGGCACTTTGCAAAAAACACCTCTGTTTTCTGTGAAAAAATATGTTGTGTCCACGTTGTGTTTTGGGACATTTCCTTTCGTGGGCGCTAGGCCTACCCACAGAAGTGAGGTACCATTTTTATCGAGAGACTTAGGGGAACGCTGGGTGGAAGGAAATTTGTGGCTCCTCTCAGATTCCAGAACTTTCTGTCACCGAAATGAGAGGAAAAAGTGTTTTTTTGGCCCAATTTTGATGTTAGCAAAGGATTCTGGGTAACATAACCTGGTCAGAGCACCGCAAGTCACCCCATCTTGGATTCCCCTGGGTTTCTAGTTTTAAAAAATGTGCTGGTTTGCTAGGTTTCCCAAGGTGCCGGCTGAGCTACAGGCCAAAATCCACAGGAAGGCACTGTTTTCTATGAAAAAATGTGATGTGTCCACGTTGTGTTTTGGGCCATTTCCTTTTGTGGGCGCTAGGCCTACCCACACAAGTGAGGTACCATTTTTATCGGGATACTTGGGGGAACGCTGTGTGGAAGGAAATTTGTGGCTCCTCTCAGATTCCAGAACGTTCTGCCACAGAAATGTGAGGAACATGTGTTTTTTTAGCCAAATTTTGAGGTTTGCAAAGGATTCTGGGTAACAGAACCTGTTCCAAGCCCCACAAGTCACCCCATCTTGGATTCCCCTAGGTCTCTAGTTTTCAGAAATGCACAGGTTTGGTAGGTTTCCCTAGGTGCCGGCTGAGCTAGAGGCCAAAACCTACAGGTAGGCACTTTGCAAAAAACAGCTCTGTTTTCTTTCAAAAAATTGGATGTGTCAATGTTGCGCTTTGGGGCATTTCCTGTCGCGGGCGCTAGGCCTACCCACACAAGTGAGGTATCATTTTTATCGAGAGACATGGGGGAACGCTGGGTGGAAGGAAATTTGTGGCTCCTCTCAGATTCCAGAACTTTCTGCCACAGAAATGTGAGGAACATTTTTTTTTTAGCCAAATTTTGAGGTTTGCAAAGGATTCTGGGTAACAGAACCTGGTCCGAGCCCCACAAGTCAGCCCATCTTGGATTCCCCTAGGTCTCTAGTTTTCAAAAATGCACAGGTTTGGTAGGTTTCCCTAGGTGCCGGCTGAGCTAGAGGCCAAAATCTACAGGTAGGCACTTTGCAAACAACAGCTCTGTTTTCTTTAAAAAAATTGGATGTGTCCACGTTGCGCTTTGGGGCATTTCCTGTTGCGGGCGCTAGGCCTACCCATACAAGTGAGGTATAATTTTTATCGGGAGACTTGGGGGAACGCTGGGTGGGAGGAAATTTGTGGCTCCTCTCAGATTCCAGAACTTTCTGCCACAGAAATGTGAGGAACATGTGTTTTTGTAGCCAAATTTTGAGGTTTGCAAAGGATTCTGGGTAACAGAACCTGGTCAGAGCCCAACAAGTCAGCCCATCTTGGATTCCCCTAGGTCTCTAGTTTTCAAAAATGCACAGGTTTGGTAGGTTTCCCCAAGTGCCGGCTGAGCTAGAGGCCAAAATCTACAGGTAGGCACTTCGCAAAAATCACCTCTATTTTCTTTCAAAAAATTGGATGTGTCCACGTTGCGCTTTGGGGCGTTTCCTGTCGCGGGCGCTAGGCCTACCCACACAAGTGATGTATCATTTTTATCAGGAGACTTGGGGGAACGCTGGGTGGAAGGAAATTTGTGGCTTTTCTCAGATTCCAGAACTTTCTGCCACAGAAATGTGAGGAACATGTGTTTTTTTAGCCAAATTTTGAGGTTTGCAAAGGATTCTGGGTAACAGAACCTGGTCCAAGCCAAACAAGTCACCCCATCTTGGATTCCCCTAGGTCTCTAGTTTTCAGAAATGCACAGGTTTGGTAGGTTTCCCTAGGTGCCGGCTGAGCTAGAGGCCAAAATCTACAGGGAGTCACTTCGCAAAAAACACCTCTTTTTTCTTTCAAAAAATTGGATGTGTCCACGTTGCGCTTTGGGGCGTTTCCTGTCGCGGGCGCTAGGCCTACCCACACAAGTGAGGTATCATTTTTATCGGGAGACTTGGGGGAACGCTGGGTGGAAGGAAATTTGTGGCTCCTCTCAGATTCCAGAACTTTCTGCCACAGAAATGTGAGGAACATGTGTTTTTTTTGCCACATTTTGAGGTTTACAAAGGATTCTGGGTAACAGAACCTGGTCCGAGCGCCACAAGTCACCCCATCTTAGAATCCCCTAGGTCCCTAGTTTTCAGAAATGCACAGGTTTGGTAGGTTTCCCTAGGTGCCGGCTGAGCTAAAGGCCAAAATCTACAGGTAAGCACTTTGCAAAAAACTTCTTTAAAAAAAATGGGATGTGTCCACGTTGCGTTTTGGGGCGTTTCTTGTCGTGGGCGCTAGGCCTACCCACACAAGTGAGGTATCATTTTTATCGGGAGACTTGGGGGAACATAGATTAGCAAAACAAGTGTTATTGCCCCTTGTCTTTCTCTACATTTTTTCCTTCCAAATATAGGAGAGTGTGTAAAAAAGACATCTATTTGAGAAATGCCCTGTAATTCACATGCTAGTATGGTCACCACGGAATTCAGAGATGTGCAAATAACCACTGCTCCTCAACACCTTATCTTGTGCCCTTTTTGGAAATACAAAGGTTTTCTTGATAGCAATTTTTTACTCTTTATATTTCAGCAAATGAATTGCTGTATACCCGGTATAGAATGAAAAGGCACTGCAGGGTGCAGCTCATTTATTGGCTCTGGGTTCCTCGGGTTCTTGATGAACCTACAAGCCCTATATATCCCCGCAGCCAGAGGAGTCCAGCAGACGTAACGGTATATTGCTTTAGATAATCTGACATTGCAGGGAAAAGTTACAGAGTAAAACGTAAAGAAAAATTGATGTTTTTTTCACCTCAATTTCAATATTTTTCTTTTTCTGTTGTTATTTTCTGTAGGAAACCCTTGTAGGATCCACACAAATGACCCCTTGCTGAATTCAGAATTTTGTCTACTTTTCAGAAATGTTTAGGTTTCTGGGATCCAGCATTGGTTACATGCCCATTTCTGTCACTGACTGGAAGGAGGCTGAAAGCACAAAAAGTTGCAAAAATGGGGTATGTCTCAGTAAAATGCCAAAATTGTGTTGAAAAATTGGGTTTTCTGATTCAAGTCTGCCTGTTCCTGAAATCTGGGAAGCTGCTGAGTTTAGCACCGCAAATTCACAAGCCTTCTTCTGCAGCCACTTTTTCCAATTTTTTTGAAAAAAGCAAAATTTTCACTGTATTTTGGCTAATTTCTTGGCCTCCTTCAGGGGAACTCACAAAGTCTGGGTACCTCTAGAATCCCTAGGATGTTGGAAAAAAAGGACGCAAATTTGGCTTGGTTAGCTTATGTGGACAAAAAGTTATGAGGGCCTAAGCGTGAACTGCCCCAAATAGGCAAAAAAAGGCCTGGCACAGGAGGGGAAAAGGCCTGGCAGCGAAGGGGTTAAACATAATCTGCTAAGAACAGTATACTCCATATGGAACAGTTCTTAAAAAGACAGTATTTGCTCAAAAGAACCAATATTTGAAGGTGCTAAGGATTATACTACCTGCAGCCTTCATACTGCTTTAAAAACATTACAGATACCCCTGAAGCAACAGTCTTCTGAAGTGAAAAAAACACATGTACATAGGTTAGTAGCAAATGCACACAATTTTCTATGTTATGTAGAAGTTGTGATGCTGAGATTATTCTGTTCAGTAACTCAAGTCTCCTTAAAATACTTAGGGGCTTTTTTACAAGCTCCCGTGGTGCAGGACAGTGCAGCAAGTGTCTTGCTGCACCTCCCTGTGCTGCCGGGAAAGAACAGAAACGTGCCAAATCTACAAGATATGGAACATGTCTGTTCTCTCACCCTGCGCTGGTGCTGAAATTAGCTGCCTAGCGCCAACGCAGGCACCCTTGCACCATTGTGCATCTGAGCTTCTGGAACCTTAGGGTGAGCTGTGGACTCCTACGGACCTTTAGAGTCCTTCTGGAAGAACATCCAGAAGTTTGGAGAAGATTGGAGAACTTTTAGTAAAATGCTCTATAAAGAGACGGCCTACCATGGTGAATCAAGCCAGCTTACCTTAACCGCGACCTGCCCTAACTTGCAGGTTCATCCCGCTAAAAACTCCACAGCCCCAGAGTTCAGAAAGGTGATCTGAGTACCTCCCATTGAAATCAGCTTGTTGTGGAGGGCCGACTCCCGTCGGAATGAAAAAGCTCCAAAAAAGTGAAATGACTTCCCGTGCAGCGTATCCGAGGAGGGCACCAGGGACATCGGATCAAGATTCAGCTTCTGCTCAGATGAAAATGTCCATCCTGAATAATTGTCTAAGTCCGAAGGTAGTATTCTTCACCGAGAGGGCTGTAGGGAGATCGGATGGGATTGGTGACTTGGTCCTACTGAAGAAAATTTTAAAGAAAAAGACTAAGCTCAAAGGTAAACTTCTGACCGAGGTCTCTCACTTGCTGTAGCCGAGAAGAGCTCCATTGTGGTCGGCCTTAAACTTTGACTTTGCCCCTGTCAAAGTGGTACAAGATATCCCCAATGGCGCTTTTCATTTTTATGCACTACAAATCCACAATTCTCCAACAATGTATATCTCTTATTCCCCTTATCCGGTGCCATTCATTTTGGTGTCAAATTAAAGATAAAAATATTTCCTATTGTTATAAATTGTTTTTTTAAACGTTTCCTTTGTTTTATTTTATTACTGTTTTGTGATACTTGAATGCTTTATATACAATGTCTCCTAAGTTAAGCCTTGTTGCTAATTGCCAAGCTAACAAGGGTTGAGCTGGGCTTCATTTATTAAGACCTAACTGGACCTAGTGGGGTTTAATGGCCTATTGCTATGTGTGGGTACTTACCTGCCCTTACCAATAATCCACTTTCCAACAGCCAGCAACCAGGATGGCTGCATGTGGGGAGCTGTTGGCTCACAGCTCCCGACATAGGATTTTGTGAGTGTCCTGGAGCAGTACGTAGGGCCCCAGGGATGTTATTATTTGGACACTATTGGCTAGGTGAGGAGCCATGGTCTCCCTCCCCTTAAAAAAAGAAAGGCCCCAATGGATGGGGTCCCGGGGCCTGTAGTGACTCATTATGGAAACCACACATTCCTCTCTCCTTAATAAAGAGAAAAGCTCAGGGAGATGGGGTTACCAGGGAGGTAAAGGCTTGGGGAGTGAGGTCTGTATGTCTCTCCTTCCACATCTAAAAGAAAGGCCTCTGGAATGGGTTTCCCAAGCCCATAAAGGCTCAGAGGGTTGAGCCACAGGCCCCTCTCCCTTAAAATAAAAATTCATATCGGACTTCCACAGGAACAGTGATCATGCACTGGCTCCTACAAGAGTCCTACAGGTTAACGAAACTCCACTGAAAAATGTCTCCTTTACTTTTGACCCAAGAGGGGTCTGGGAACCCCACACAATGGCTGGGGGTGAGGGTATCCCTCCCACTGCCTACACTTTTAAATCTTTTTATTACCAGAAACCACAGCATTTCTCTCCAGGAGCGAGGTGGTCTGTAGGGAAAAGAGACAACTCAGCAAATCGGATCACCCTATATTTTGATGTTGCATGCCTGTGAGAGTCCCAAGAAACCATTTTGTCTACATATCTATACATTCTTAACCTAAATTTCCCTAAAACAGCTGAGCAGATCTACACCAAATCACAAAATGTATGCTTTCTGGGTAAAGGTCTAGCTTTTGACCTTATTTGGTATAATTCTGTTTAGCCATTTGTGCTGTAGTGCTGTTCAAACCTCCTTATGGAAATATTAAATGTGATAATTGCATTTTGGCACCCTTCACTCTTCTTGACCCCACTTCACAGATTACCCCAAAACCTTCCAAGAAGGAGCTAAGGTTGATGAACTTTTTTCATGTAGATTTGTCAAATGGTCCTAAAGTTATTAGTAAAACTAAAAAAACACGCTCTTTCTATACAAACTAATACTAGAAAGTGGCGACCGCCTACCCTAATTTAGCTATAGTTAAGCAAGACTCTGTAGTTCCTTTGGTTTGATGATTCTGCATGAAACTCCTTCATTGAGATGTTGGGCTGAGCTCTCAAGAGATGACTAAAAAAAGGGGATTCCAGAAATGCAATTTCCCATTTTAACTCCCATAGGAAACTATTCGGAAAATAAGACTGAATGAAACTACACCAAAGTCACATCTTTACTCAGAATGTATTTAAGGAGGTCCATGGGTTGGGCTTGAAAGTGTTAAAATATAGATAGTTGGTACTGCAGGAAGACCTTGATAATTCATCTGAACCATAAAAGTTAATACAAAATAATCACTTTGATTGGTTGTGGGAGATTTCTCTTCCATCAGCCATTTTGGTACCACGGTACCAGTACCGGTAATTTGGAAACTTGGTCAAGAGTCCTGAAAAAAAAAAATAGGAAAGGCAGACAAGTGGGGAGGAGGCAAAAGGTAAGCCCACCCTTTCACCCAGACCCATGTTGAGGGATCTCAATGTGACCCTCCCTTAGGTTAAATTTAAAAAATATAATTTTGTTCTTATGAACCACTGTTTCAACTGCTGGTACCCAGCAAGGCCCACCTGCATGGTACCACATTACCAACCCTGTACAGTAGTACCAACAAATATTTGTTTTTAAACTGAAGTATTTGGTCATAGACCAGATGCTGCAGCCATCCACCATTGTGCAGCCTATAGGCTATGCACATGAGGAGTTTGCTACCTGCTGTGGGATGGTTGCAATGCCAACCTACTGCTGCATATGACTGAAAGCTGTGTGCAGTAGAGGTGTTGCCTTTCCACAAGGAGCTGTACACAACGTCTGGCCAGAGACGTTGGCCACCCACAGGGGCTGGGCCTGGCAGGAGGCTATGCTCAGCATGGAGGTTTGGCCTAGATTGCCCAAGTGTATTCAGTATGTGCTCAACTTATATTATGATCGAGAAAACACAGAAATTCACTGAGGAACCAAAGGATAAAGAGATGTTATAGATGTAACATACTTAAAATCAACACATTTCACTAAAGAACAGTGAATAAAGTTAGGTATTGAAATGAGACAGGTTTAAAAACAAAAAAGCAACCACTGAAATTCGCCAATTATCATTTCAGGAAATAACTATAACTTGTGCCTCGCATATTGCATCTCTCATAACATCTTGAATGACATCATAGGTGACATCACTGATAACATCTCACTGTAAGAGTTGTGGTGATTTGATTCACAGATTTTCCCTGAAGAGAACTACTCATCTTTTTCTTCCTGGCTCATTTGGACTTTCCATAACTTATTTTGAGCTTCCTTGGTAAAGCAAGCAAAGCTAGTTCTCTTGAAACCCACCATACTTTCTTAAGAAATCAAGACAAAAAGATGAGCAAGAAAAAAATGGATGATAGTAAATATATTTGATGCATAGTAAAGATAAGAAAGGTCACTCTTACTGACCATGCAGGGGGTTTGCAGGGTTTTGTATCTTTTTTCAGACTATGCTGACATTTCACAATTGCATTCACAGGTGCCAATCTTCTAGTTCTAGTTGAGGGTATATTTCTACACCTACATACTCTCTGATCCCTGACAACACACACCTGGCTCCAAAAACAGAGAGTTTCAGTTATGACATTTGACAGGCCCAGTTAAACAAGCGTTTTGGGCACCTCTTAAACTGAGAGCAGACTTTCAGGGCAGAAATAAGTATCTGAAAGCTCTACTGTTTGCACATGATGAGATTCATAGGTGTACATATGTAAAGATTTCCACTTTCATATATTTTCAGTCTTGCTCATTGGAAGTTCAAAATCATACACTGTAAGGGAAATGAACTGTGAAACACTGCAATAATTCGGAGTGCTGTAATAAACTTAAAATTGTTGCAAAATGATCTTCATTTCTGAATAATGTACTAATTATGCTTCCAGCTGAGGTGTTTACCCATGCACATTCTTTCAGGTAGAGAGTGGCCAAAACACTGTGCAAAGTAGAAAATTGTTCCTTAACACCAGTAAGTAAAACTAGTTCCTCATAGTACCTTCCATTTTACAAGAAAAAATCCAGATCATACTTAAACACCCCAAGGTAACATATTTCTTTCAGGAGGTTGTTTTACCCCATAAACTCACAGAAACCTAAATGAATATGTAAGTCTTTAAAATATAAATCTGAACCTCATCATGTATAGGTGCTTCACCAGATTGAATATAAGAATATAAGACATACATCATATTCCAGAGAGCCAAGTAGCCAAAAGGAATATACAACTGTCTCAAAAGCAATCACACATCCTCTATATCTTGGAGTAGGTTAAGGGCTCAAAAACTGAGCACACACCCTTAAGCAAGGTGGAAGGAACATGTGCCACTGTGGGCAAAATTAAAGGAGCATACACCACTCCTTCCTATAGGCAAGAAATGAGTAGGTGCCAGATTAGAAGCATGGTTACCTGTGATGATTTTACCTGATGTTTTAGGAATACCCAGGTCTGCCCACAGGTGTCAGGAGGGAGTAAATATTGGGTCAGTGAGAAGTAAATTTCTCATGGGAATACAGTCCCATTACTGGTGTTGTAGTGTGAGGCATTTTCAAATATATGTCAAGGGGAACAATGCTATAATTGTTACCCATATAAATGAATATGTGGGCCATTGTGGTCCAGGACATGAATGACATGGAACATTCAGGAGTGTCATGGTTTTAACTTTGTTCTGTGTTGGACAAAAAAATCAATCAATCAGTAGATTTGTAGAGTGCTACTTGTCACCCATGATGGTAACTAGGCACTGGCAAGGTCTAGTTGATTTGCCAAATAGACAGGTTTTCAGGGACTTTCTGAACTTTGGAAGAGATGAGGAGGCCCACAGATGAAATGGTAGCCATGTCTTCGCTGCTAAGTAGGAGAAGGAGCGGGGAAACAACCTGAACAACTACGTTTGAATTACTACTTGCCTTAACAACGAATCTTGAAGAACTGCTGGGTCTTAAAAACGAAGTTTTGAACAACTACTGGTTTAACAACGATTTTACCTTAACAACTAATGCCAGAACAACGAATTTTAAGGTAAGTGAATAATTTTTTGACAAATTTTAAGGTGAGTTTTGTGTTTTGTTTTTTATTTGTTTAGGGTTTAATTATTATATGTTCAATTTTTTAAGGATATTGTGTGGATTAAGTAATGGAATGTATGGGTTGTGGGTGTTATGGGTGGGGAAGCGTATTAATACTCGGGTGTTATTTTTAGTACTTGTGTTTTTTTATATGTTGTAATTTATGTTGTGGGTTTAGGGGCGGGATATATGGGATGTAGGGGTTATGGGTGGGGAAGTGTATTAGTAATTGGGTATTAATTTATATACTTGGGTATTTTTATTTTATTTTGTGAAATCGGTGTGGGGTAGTGTATTCATATTTGAGTATTTTGTTAGGACTTTGAGTATTTTTTTATATTTTATTAAGGATATATTGTGGATTAATTTTTGGAATGTATGGGTTGTGGTTGTTATGGGTGGGGAAGTGTATTAATACTTGGGTATTAATTTAAGTAATTGTATTTTATTACATTTTGTAATTTATGTTGTGGGTTTAGGGGTGGGATATATGGGATGTAGGGGTTATGGGTGGGGAAGTGTATTAGTAATTGGGTGTTAATTTATATACTTGGATATTTTTTGTTTATTTTGTGAAATCAGTGTGGGGTAGTGTATTAAAATTTGAGTATTTTATTAGGAATTTGAGTATATTATATTTTATTAAGGATATGTTGTGGATTAATTTTTGGAATGTATGGGTTGTGGCTGTTATGGGTGGGCAACTGTATTAATACTCAAGTATTAATTTTAATATTAGATTTTTTGTATATGTTGTAATTTATGTTGTGGGTTTAGGGGTGGTATTTATGGGCTGTAGGGGTTATGGGTGGGGAAGTGTATTAGTATTTTGGGTATTAGTTGGTATGTTTGAGCTATATTTTGTTTATTTTAAAAAAAATAGGTGTGGGATTATAGATGGGATGTATGGGATGTAGGTGTTATGGGTTGTTAGTATGTTAATATTTGGTTATTTTTTGTATATATTTGGCTAATTTAACAAAGGTTAATAAAAATAATTTGTGGTTTAATGATTGGGATAGATTGAATGGAGGGGTAATATGTGGTGAAGTGTTTTAGTATTTGGGTTTTAATTTGTATTTTTTAAAAGATAGTTTGGTTGTTTAATGGTTGGAATGTAATGTGATCTAGGAGTTATGGGTGGGAAGTATATTAGTAGTCTGGTATTATTTATAGTATTTGGGTAATTGTTTCTTTTTTTTATTAAAAGTATATTTAGAATTAGGGGTGGGAAATAGGGGATGTAGGGTTTATGGTTGGGGTAATGTTTTTATGATTAGTTATATTTTTTCTATGCTTGATTTTTTTTATATTTATGTAATTTATTTTTTTTGGGATGCAATTTTGTTTATTGGTGGATAATGATTTGGAAATGTATTGATAGTTTAGAATTTTTTATTATGGGTGAATTATTTTTTTGTGTTATTTTTTTCGGTTTAGTATTTTTTTTTGTTGTTATTAAAGGTTTAAAAATAATTTTGTTTAAAAATTGTTATGTTTAAAAATTTATATTGGAATTTTTAATAGGATAGTAGTTGAAATAGTAGAATTTGTAATATCATAATGTTACTTTTTTTTAAAAAATATTTATTAGATTTAGATATAATATTATTTTTGTTTTTTAATTGTTTTAAAATGGTATTAATATTATTTCTAAAAAATAATTAATTAATTAATTATTTGTAGATAATATATAGATTTTTTTTTTTTTTCTTGGTGTAATTTTTTCATTTGCAATAATGTTTTGTTTCATGCAAATTAAATTTTAGAAAAAATAAAAACACCGTTCATTTTATTTTATTTATTTTTTATTTTGAACATAATCAAGTTTAAAAAATGCAAAAAAAATCTTTTAATTATTATTTATTATTTACCGATTTTTAGAATTTTTTTACTATTTTTTCTATATTTATTTATCTATTTTCTGTGGTATTTTCTTATTTTCCCTATTATAGTCTATGAATGAAATAGTCTGTTTTCTATTTTTAGTGCTCTTCCATGTTTACGTTGTTTGACGTCTTCTGTTTTCAGTCGGAGGAGCGTCGCGGTCAAGATAGGATGGAAGCGGAGACCTCGTTCAGGTAAGTGGGATTATAATTTTTTTTACAGTATGTAGTAGGGTATTTTTATTACAGAAATAGTTGTCGGAGGTAGTTATAAGGTAGGTAGTAGATTTTCGGTGTTTGCTATGTTTTTTATGTTTAATTATTTGTGTTCGTATATTTTTGTATACGATAGTGGTATCTTAAAAGTAAACAAATTTGATTAGCAGTGTTTTATCTTAGAAATTATTATACTGCTTTTGTAGTAGTTGGAAAGAATTGTATATTCTTGGGATAAATGTATTTTTGGGATTTTTGAGGGAGTGAGTTGTTCGGTTTATGAAAATAAAATTTGGTTCATTGTAATAGGTTTTGTAATTAATTTTTTATTTTGTGTTGTATCCTTTATTTCGTTTTCATGTCTTTTTCTTGATAGTTAATGTTTTAATTAATGATGTGGCTTTGGTAAGTATGTGATTATATTTTTTTACTTTTTTTGGTTAAAAAAGTATATTTGGTGTTTTTCATTTTTTAGTTTTTTCTCAAATTTCTGGTTTGATAAAGTATTATATTTTATTTTTTTGATTGTTTTTATAGTATATAGAGTTGTTATTTTATCATCCATTTAATATGACTATTTTTAAATTGTTTTTGGATGATTAATGTTTATTTATTTATTTTTTTAAGTATGAGATGCTTCCATATTAATGAAGAAGATTTATTCAGCAACACGTGTTTGGATAAAGACATGAAAACTTGAAAGGTAGGAACAATTTTTGTTGTCTAAATTTAGTGTAAAAAGTTTGTGAAAAATGCCAATTTAATTGATGGTGTTTTTTTTTTTTTAACTGGCAAGTAATATTTTAGTAGGTTAGTGGCTGTTAGTAATGTAGAATATATGCTAGACTGTTGAGGTAGTCTGCTGGTGTTATTGTATCAAATTGTTGTATTTTTCCCAAAATTCTTTCGGTCATTTCTTTGCTTTTTTTACTTGTGCATGGGTTCAGGCTACCTGAGAGTGATTCAGCAAGTCTCATTTCTTGGAAACTTTGTTCCTTTTTCAAAATTTCTATGAAATGATACAGGTTTGGGTGGGGTTTACCTATTGCTTTATTGAAGGTGTTGTGCCATCCTTCTATGGCATTATTAGTCTTTGCACCACCTTCTAAACAGGTTTGTTAGCAGTTCCACCATTCTATTGGAAATCTTGGCTTTCATCTGCGACCAGATCTGTTTAGGTGTCCAATCCAGGTTTCATCAAAGTAATTTAGTAAGGGTGCTAATTTGTCTTCATTTTGTGTATAATAGTTAGAGTCTGTTATTGCGGTGTAATACTCATCTACTTTTGTAGGTGGTACAAAACATATTGCTGTGAGTTTTTTTAATTCAAATTGTAGTATGCAGTCTGAGAAATATTCTCTACTTAGGGATGATTTTTGTATTCTACGCCAATATGCTTGTGAAAAGTGGAAAAAGCATCCTTGAATTTGGGGTTGTGGATATATTTTTAGTATTGTGTTTATCATTGATAATTCAAAATCTAGTATTACTTTTCTAGGTGTTTTATTTAATGTTTTGTTTTTGATTGTTGATAAAAATTCACTGTAAGTAGAGGAATGTTTATCAGGCAGTAATGCATACACTTGGGGGATTGTAGTGTTATTTTTTGTGGCATGTATGGTGTAAATTTGAGTGAACGGATGGGTTGTAGATTTAAAGGTTCCATCCATCATCTAAATTTCACTATTTTGTAGGATTAGTAAGTTGCATGTTGTGCTGAATATTAAAATTCTTTTTTGAGGGTTTTCGTTGTGAATGAGGAAAGTTTCTTTGGAGAAGGTAATTGTTAGTTCTGGGGGGATGTTAATGTCTTCATATGTTTGTGGTGTTATATGTTGGGGATTACTTTCCAGTCTTTCTCGTAGAAATATTCTCCTAAGGTTTGGTACAGAAGGCATGCTACCGGAAATCTGTATTGGAATATTTTGTACTACCTCCCTTATAAACTGTCCGCAGGAGTCATTGGAGGTGTGTGCAATGTTTTTTATTTTTTGTATGTTTTCTCTTATCTCAATTTCTATTTCAGAAGCAGAGTGGTTGTGATCTGTTGTGTTAACAAGAGTGTTTTCTAGAGTTACAGTTCTGTCTCTGCAATGTGAAGAGTAGAATTGTACACACCTCCAATGGCTCCTCAGGTTGACAACCTTGTCTCTGCAATAAAGATAACCTTCATACTTTAGTAGCTGGTTTCCGGTTCTTGAGGTTATGTAACTTGCTTCTCCTTGCGATGCCATTTGTGAAATATTTGTAAATAATATAAAAGAAATAGGTTAAAAGAAGTTTGCAGTTCTTATTATTAAATTTGTGGTGGATTTAGTTTACCACATAGTAAGTTAATTAATGTATAATGTGTCCTATTTGTAAGTGTTTGGTGTAGGTGGTTTGTTAACTTTTACATTTGGTGATTGTGTGTTATTTATTGAGGTAAGTAATTTTTGCTTTTAGATTTGTATATGTGGTTCTATTGTGTTCCTAGTTTTTGTTATGAGGTAAGTACTTAGTGGAGTTGTAATAGTATATTATTTGATAGTTACTCTGCAGCACCTATGTTAATGTAAGTATCTAGTGAAGTTGCGTTGGTTATTTTGTAATGTTCTTAGTATTTGTAATGTGATATGAGGTAAGTAGTTGGTGTAGTAGGAATAGTAATTTTAGTGCTATTTACTGTGAAGCAGCTGCTGTGACGTAAGTATGTGGTGGAGTTGTAATAGTAAATTTTGGGAAACATCCTTTATTACGACGTTTTATTTACAAAGTCGTGGTTAATGAAAGCGCAACAATGCTTTTTTGAACCACGACGCCGTTATTTTGTGACTTAACTATGTATGTTCTGAATAACGAACATGCGTGGTTAAGGTACAAAGAAGGGAGTTGTCGAAGGAGGACGACGCAGGTGATAAGGGGTCAAATAAGATAAGTGGGGGGTTTCAGGTTTTATGGAGGGGGTGGGGGGTTTTAGGTTTTGGGGTGGGGTTGGGGGGTGGGGCGTTTTTGGTTTTGGGGAGGGGTGGGGGGTGAGGGGGTTTTGGGTTTTGGGGTGGGGTGTTTTTGGTTTTGGGGAGGGGGTGGGGGGTCAGGGGGTTTTAGGTTTTGGGGCGGGGCGTTTTTGGTTTTGGGGAGGGGGTGGGGGGTTAGGGGGTTTTATGTTTTGGGGCGGGGTTGGAGGGTGGTGCGTTTTTGGTTTTGGGGAGGGGGTCAGGGGGTTTTAGGTTTTGGGGTGGGGTTGGGGGGTGGGGCGTTTTTGTTTTTGGGGAGGGGTGGGGGGTCAGGGGGTTTTAGGTTTTTGGGTGGGTTGGGGGGTGAGGGGGTTTTAGGTTTTGGGGTGGGGTTGGGGGGGTGGGGTGTTTTTGGTTTTGGGGAGGGGTGGAGGGTCAGGGGGTTTTAGGTTTTGGATGGGGTTGGGGGGTTGGGGGGTTGTTGGTTTTGGGGAGGGGGTGGGGGGTCAGGGGGTTTTAGGTTTTGGATGGGGTTGGGGTGTTTTTGGTTTTGGGGAGGGGGTGGAGGGTCAGGTGGTTTTAGGTTTTGGGGTGGGGTGTTTTTGGTTTTGGGGAGGGGGTGGGGGGTCAGGGGGTTTTAGGTTTTGGGGCGGGGCGTTTTTGGTTTTGGGGAGGGGGTGGGGGGTTAGGGGGTTTTATGTTTTGGGGCGGGGTTGGAGGGTGGTGCGTTTTTGGTTTTGGGGAGGGGGTCAGGGGGTTTTAGGTTTTGGGGTGGGGTTGGGGGGTGGGGCGTTTTTGTTTTTGGGGAGGGGTGGGGGGTCAGGGGGTTTTAGGTTTTTGGGTGGGTTGGGGGGTGAGGGGGTTTTAGGTTTTGGGGTGGGGTTGGGGGGGGTGGGGTGTTTTTGGTTTTGGGGAGGGGTGGAGGGTCAGGGGGTTTTAGGTTTTGGATGGGGTTGGGGGGTTGGGGGGTTGTTGGTTTTGGGGAGGGGGTGGGGGGTCAGGGGGTTTTAGGTTTTGGATTGGGGTGTTTTTGGGGAGGGGGGTCAGGGGGTTTGGGGTTTTGGGGCGGGGTTGGGGGGTGGGGCATTTTTGGTTTTGGGGAGGGGGTGGGGGGTTGGGGGTTTTATGTTTTGGGCAGGGGGTGGGGGATCAGGGGGTTTTAGGTTTTAGGGTGGGGTTGGGGGGTGTGGCGTTTTTGTTTTTGGGGAGGGGTGGGGGGTCAGGGGGTTCTAGGTTTTGGGGTGGGGTTGGGTGGGTGGGGCGTTTTTGGTTTTGGGGAGGGGGTGGGGGTTAGGGGGTTTTAAGTTTTGAGGCGGGGTTGGGCATTTTTGGTTTTGGGGAGGGGGTGGGGGTCAGGGGGTTTTAGGTTTTGGGGTGGGGTTGGGGGGTGGGGCGTTTTTGGTTTTGGAGAAGGGATGGGGGTTCAGGGGGTTTTAGGTTTTGGGGCGGGGTTGGGGGGTGGGGCGTTTTTGGTTTTGTGGAGGGGGTGGGGGTTAGGGGGTTTTAGGTTTTGGGGTGGGGTTGGGGGGGTGGTGTGAGGGATGTTGGGTGAATGGTGCTTATTAGTAATGCTTTTATCAAGGATGCCTTTACAATGAGATATCGTTGTTAAGACATTTGTGGTAAAATAATTAGTAGTAAGAACGAGGTTGGTGTTCCGTCCTCGTTGTTAAGGTACTAGTTGTTTTAGAAGTTGGTGTTCTGTTGTACAATTGTAAATTGTATTTTGGTTACTGTGTAGCAGATATTGTAATGTAAGTATGTGGGGTATTTGCAATAATTTTTTTGTAGTGTAGTTAATGTGTGTAATATCTTTTGAAGTAAGTAGTTTGTGGAGTTAGAATAATAATTTAAGTTCTATATAGTGTGCAGTAACTGCTTTGAGTTTAGTATTTGGTGGAGTTGTAATAGTACATTTATTTACAGTAATTGTTCTGCACATACTATGATGTGATGATGTGGGGTTTTTGCTATGGTTATTTTGCAATGTGCTGATTTAATATTTCTGATTTGGTCTGAGGTAAGTAATTGGTGTATTTGTTATAGTTATTTTGGTTGTATTTGGTGTGAAGGATGTGCTGTGAGGTATGTATTTGGTGGATTTGCAATGGTAAATGTATTTATGTTTATTGTCCAGCAGCTGTTTAGAGGTAAGTGTTTGGAGGAGTTGTAATAGTTACTTTTTTATATACTATATGTACTGTGTTTGTAAAGTGTTTTTCATTTTACTGAGTTTATGTGTGTTTGGTGTCAAGTTAAGGAGTATTTGAATAAGAATGTTGGTTTAGTTTTATTTAATTAGAAAATCTGTTCTATGTTATAATGAAAATATTATACTTACTTTGAGTTTTTTTTCTTTTTTCAGATGTAATTATTTTTTTAATTGATTTATTTCACTTTTTTATGTCTTCTGGTGGTTTTTTTGGTTCCTTGGAGTCTGTGAGAAATAAGAAAGAGTGTATTATTTAGTTTATTATTTTGTTTTACTAAATATTTAGTTGTTTTGATTTAGAAGTAATTTTTTTAGTAGGTTTGAAATTTGGTGAATAAAATTTAGTTTTCGGTTAAATTTATTAGGTGAATTAATATTTTTTGTTTTACTAATTTGTAGTTCTAATATTTTATATATATATTTTAATTATATTATAATACATTTTTCTAGTATTATGGTATTCGTTATTTAACAGTTTTTTTAATGCAATTGTTTATGGTTTAATGAAATTGTTTTTGATTAATGGTAATGGTTTACCTTTGATGGTGAAGGTGTGGTGTTTATCTTTTTGGTCAGTTTCTTGATATTTATGCCTGTAACAAAATAGCACGAAAGGTACATTAATTATATATTAATTTAGCTGTGGTATAGGTTAGTAAATTTCTTTATATTTCTTTATGGATATTTTACCTTGTTTTCTCAGTAGATGGCAGTGTTGGATACATTATACTTTAATTTTTTTCCGTAGTGATATGCTCATCTTCTCTGTAAGTTGTTCGGTATAGTAATGAGTAGAGAATGGAGGTCGTTGGTATTTATATGTGTTTTTGTAAGTATTGTTTTATTTGTAAATTGAATGTGTTTTGGATGTGTTTTTTTGTTGTGAGTTCGTTTGTGATGTTAGATATATGTAATTGTGGAGTGTATTTGTTTTGTAGTTTGTATTTTTTTTTATGTTCGTTCTCGTTTGTTTAGTAGAGGAAGTACTTCCTGGGTCATGTAGAAAGTGTTGTAGGACTATCGTTTTATGTAGTTATTTTTTTTAGTGTTGTGTCTTTTTTTATAATTATTTAAGTATTATTTATTTTGATTTAAAACGGTCTTTACATGTTTTGGATTTTTGTGATGTTTTGTTTTTTGTATGTAGGAAAGATATTGTTATTTTCAATTTCGTTTATTTTTTACGTAGTACTGTAGTGGTTTTAATATTTTATTTATTAATCGCTGTTGTTTAGTTGTGATATTAATTATTAATATTTTCCGTTGTTTGGAGTTCGTTTTAAATATATTATGTGTTTAGGCGTTTTCGGTGTTGGGTAGTATTTGTTTGGGTATTCGTTGTTTGGCTAGTCGTTTGTTTTGGGTAGTAGTTATTTTAGGAGTCGTTGTTTAAGTATTCGTTGTTTGGGTAGTAGTTTGTTTGGGTACTAGTTATTTGGGGAGTCGTTATTTAGGTAATTTTTGTTTGGGTAGTCGTTGTTTAGGTAGTAGTTATTTGGGGAGTCGTTGTTTAGGTAGTCGTTGTTTACATAGTAGTGGTTTAGTGGAATATTCGTGATTTAGTGGTTTTCGTAGTTGTTAAATAGGTGGTCGTTGTTTAGGAATAATTTAGTTAATGTTTTTTTTTGTTGTTTAGACTTTGTTGTAAAACAATTCGTTTTATATGATTTTTCGGTGTTGGGCAGTCGTTGTTTAAGTAGTAGTTGTTTGGGTAGTAGTAGTTTAGTGTCATATTCCTGGTGGGCTGATGGAACCTTAGACGGTGGTTGAAGTAGGGGGGTCACAGGTGGTGTAAGACCTTGTATGCATGGGTCAGGAGCTTGAACTGGCATTCTTTCTGGACAGGGAGTCAGTGGAGTTCCCTGAGGTAGGGGTGATGTGGGTTCATCTAAAGAGATCCAGGACTCGTCTGGCTGCAGCTTTCTGTATGGTCTGTAGTCATCAGAGAAGGTGAGCTGCAATCCCTGCATAGAGAGCATTGCCATAGTACAGTCAGTTGGAAATGAGGGCCTGGTTGATGGTGTGTCTGGAGCTTTGGGGTAGCCATGTGAATATCTTATGAAGCATGCAGAGGATGAAAAATCAGGAGGAGGAGAAGTAGTTGACCAGGGTCGTCATGGTTAGCTTGTTGTCCAGAATGATGCCAAAGTTCCTAGCGTGGTAAGTGGGAGTAGGAGTAGATCCAAGTTCCGAGGACCACCAGGAATGCGTCCCATGTGGAGCTTTTGTTTCTGAAAATTAGTACCTCTGTCTTGTCCATGCTGAGCTACAGGCAGTTGTCCTTCATCCAGGTTGCGACATCTGTCATGCAGTCCTGAAAGTTGGTCATGGTGTTGGTGATGTCTTCTGAGAGAGGAAGAGGGAGCTGTGTATTGTCGGCGTAGGGTGTTATTTTGAGTCCGTGGGTTTTGCCAATGCTGACAGAGGTGTTATATAAGTGTTGAAGAGGGTGGGGCTTAGACAGGATCCTTACTTTACTCCACAGATGATTTCAATTGGGTTCGGAGGTGAACAGAGAAAAGCAGACTTTTTGGCCCATATTTATACTTTGTTAGCGCTGCATTTGCGTCATTTTTGGATGCAAAAGTGGAGCAAACTTACAAAATACAATTATATTTTGTAAGTTTGCACCACTTTTGCATCAAAAAATGACGCAAATGCAGTGCTAAAAAAGAATAAATACGGGCCTTTATGTTCTTCTGGTAAAGAAAGAGGTGATCCACTTCAGGGCGGCTCCTTGGATGTCTACATTATGCAGCCTTGTGTTGAGCGTCTGGCGGGAGACCGTATCAAAGATTGCCAAGAGGTGTGGGAGGATCAGAACCGCAGTCTCTCATTTAGTCAAGTAGAGCTCAGATGTCCTTGGTAGCTGCGATGAGGGCTGCCTGGTGCTGTGGTTGCTACGGAATCTTGATTGGGAGCAGTAGAGTAGGAAGTTCCATTCTAGATGTGAGTAGAGTAGTTAATTAATTAATTTTTCTAATATTTTGTCCAGGAACAAGAGCAGGGAGTCCCATCAGTAGTTGTTAAGTTTGCATGGGCCCCTAAGTGAACTGAGTTCATGATGGAGGTGGTGTCCTGTGGAGCAAGCTGGCTCCATTTGGTCAGTCTGTGGTGGAAGAGAGTTGTTGTGTTGCTGTAAGAAATCAGTAGCCTTGGTCTGAGGTTCAAAGTTTCTGTAGATGTTGGTGATCTTGTGTGGAAGAAATTTGCAAGATTGTCACAGAGTTCCTTTGAGGGGGTAATGTTGTTTGTAGCAGGTGAGGTGTGGGAGAATTCTTTGACAATGTTGAAGAGTTTTTGCCATTATTGGAGCGTGATTCACTGTGTGAGGCTAAGGCCCCTTTCTTCAGTTATCTCAACTGTCTGTGGTAAAGGTTAATGGCTTTCTTGAAAAATGTGTCCTTGCTAGTGTGCTATCTTCTTTCCAGTTGTTTACAGTGTCATTTAGCAGTTGTGAGGTCCTCAGTGTGCCAGCTCACCTGCTTGGTAGACCTTCTGTGAATGTAAATGTTGTTGCCAATAGCAGTGATGCTGTAGGTGCAGTTGGTGATACAATTGTTAAACTTTCTAAAATTCTAGTCTCAGTTGCTGGAGGAGATGGGGTGGGTGGTGTTTAGGGTGTTGATCCATATGTCTTTTGAAACTTTGTTTCAGCTGTGGTAGGGGATGTTGGGGAGACTTGTGGTGGAGGTCAATGAACTGGTGATGTTGAAGTGGAAGTTGGAGTTGTCAGTCCAGGTGAGTTCTGTGGTGTGGCTATATTTGATGCGGTCACTGGTGGTGAAGATGAGGCTTAGCATGTGGCCTGCATGTGTGTGGGGGCGTGGGGTCATGGACAAGTTGGGTAAGTCCGATGTGGTTCACGATGGCAAGGAAATTGGTAGTGTTGATGTCATTGTGGTCATTGAGATGGAAGTTGAGGTCTCTGAGGAAAACATAGCTGCTGGAGTCTATGGTGAGGGGGGTGAGGAAGTTGGAGATGAAGTTGCAAAAGAATGGACATGCTTCTTTAGGACTGTAGGAGAGGGTGGTCCTGATGGTAGTCTTGCTGTCTGTTTGTAGTTGGAAATCGAGGTGTTCCCTGACTGGGGTTATGTTGGCATTTGTGTTGGTGCATTGGATGGATTACTTGTTCCTTGTGTATGATGGCGAGCCTTCTGCCAGGCTTGTTGATGTGGTTTAGGTGGGTGATCTTGTATCCTTTGGGTATTGCAGTGGCGATGTCAGGTGCAGAAGTGGCATTTAGCCAGGTCTCAGTGAGGAAGAGGAAGTCGGGTGTGAAGGAGGAGATGAGGTTCTAAATTTCAGTGGTGTGTTTGCATAGTGAGTGCATCCAGGGTCAAGAATGTAGAGCTCAGCAATGGTGTGTCTTTGAGAGGGTCATGGCACCTGGTGCAGTCCAGGCATGGACAGGCACAGAAGGGCTTGACTTTAGAGCACCTTCTGTGTGTCGCTCTGAGACCTGAAATAGGTAGGTCCTATGGTGGGCAGGACTTCTGTTGACGGGAAGAACGGTGAGTGAGAAAATCCAGGTAGGAAAACCCTGGCAGCTACAGTGTCACTGGATCAGGCTGGAACAAGCAGGAACTGGAGGCTACTGGCAAGTGGCAAGCTAGGTTCCCAGGTGTCCAAAATATGGTTAGTGTATTATTTCTCACTCAAAAGAGTTAGGCCCTGATTCTAAGTTGGTTAGTATTTTCCACACCCATAATGACTAGGCATGTTAAATACTCTACCCTGTGTCAGCTGCAGCACATCCGTTGGGGCTCAGAGGCTGAAAAAAGGTCAGCTTTACAGACACTCTTGATTTTCAGGTCAGGCAGCCAGGAGCTAGATATGCGCTATTTGCGCAGGCTCCTGGCTGCCTGAGCTGAACTTTGCTGGGCTGAAGAAGTCACAGCCCTGTCAGCGTGATCTCTTCAGCCTAGTAGAGGTACCTCAAGGCCCTCCCCCGATGATGGGGTGGAATGTCACCGATTGCTTTGGACCTGGACACTTCAGGGCTTAAACTGGAGCACCCAGGTCAAAAGCAATCAGTGACACCTCGTCACAGTGTAGTGTGAGGTCAGCAGTCTCACTGACCCCATCCCACTCTGTGGCGAGTTGGGACTGCGACCTTCCCTCATTGGCTGACCTTAGGTTAGCCAGTGAGGGAAGGCAGCAGTCCTAACCCTCCTGGGACTTCTGAGGCAGAGCTGAAGGTAAGTGTGCGTGTGTTTTTATTAAATGAATGTTTGGTGCGTGCATGTATATTTTAATATGTGATAATAAGTGTTGTGAAAAGATGTGTGTGCATGAGTGTGAATGAATGAGTGTGAGTGTGCATGTGTGCCTGTGCGTCCTGCCTATCCCCTCCCTCCTAAAATTACCAGCCACTAGTGACCTGTGCTAATTTTGGGAGGTAGAATCTGCCACATTTTAACAGGGTAACACAGTACAGTATTTTCAGTAACAGGCCTTTTTTTAGTGCTTTAAGCACTCAAATGTTCCTGCTAATCGCAAAACCTAAGAATAGATGCTGTTTATTCCACCTGGTAAATTCTGAACCCTATGGTGACAGACTTTTTTCTGTACGAGAAATCGCTCCTACTCATGCTACACACATAGAATGAGAGACTTGGGGGCATATTTATACTCTGTTTGCACCAAATTAGCGTCATTTTTTTTCTTACTCTAATTCGGTGCAAAATGAACTCCATGTTGATACTTTGGCGCTGGACCCATCTAGCACCAAATCTATGGAGTTAAAATCATTTTTGGGATGTAGAAACCTACCTTTCCTTAATGAGATGCAAAGTAGGCGTTCCCGTGCAAAAAATGACTTTATACTCCAGTGAAAAAATGGTGCACAGGAGGAAGGAGAGGTCAAAAAATGGTGCAGTGCTTGGTTTGCCCCCTTTTTAACACCTAGGTCAGGGCAGGCGTTAGGCGATCTGTGGGCCTATTTCCATGGTGGAACACCATGGAATAAGCCCACAGATGCCCTCCCCAAGCCCCAGGGACACCCACACCAGAGTGACAGCAGAGGATGGGGGACCCCATCCCAGGTAAGTATTTTATTTAATTATTTAAAGTGCCATTGAGGGCCCTGAAATGGACCCCCATACATGGCACAGGGTGCAATGGCCATATCCAGGGGACCCTAGTCCCTTGTGCTGGCCATTGGGGTGGTGGGCATGACTCCTGTCTTTTCTGAGTCTTGTGGTATGGATGGTTGTGCGTCAGAAAATGACTCTAGGCAGGTTAGAGTCATTTTGTTTTACTCTAACCTGCTTAACGTCATTTTTTGGTGCAAAACCCCATTCTTCCATACCGCTATCCCCTCCCAACTAACGTCATTTTTTTTTACACTAGCCTACCCTTTGCAGGGCTTGCACCTTTCCATAAATATGGTGCCCGGCTGGTGCACAGAAATGGTGGAAGCCGGTGCTAACCTTTTTGGTGCAAAACTGCGTTACTGCAGAGTTTGGTGGATGAAGGACATCTTCCAAAAAGTGACAGATGTCCTGTCCACCAAGGTAAATAAATATGAATGGCACTCTACATTAGACAGTAAGCCCACCATTTTCTGACCGATGTTCGGCTCAGCCAAAATCTAAAAAATGCCCTTAGACTTCTAAGTTTTGAATGATAGATACAACTCACACCGGTTTTAGGGCCACCACAACATTTATTGGGCGGCGCAAGCGAGCTCAGGAGTTATTTCTATTGAGCCACCTGCAAACTCCCGTCAAAGAATTGCCTTCTGCTTTTGCAGTATATGGCAACAGAGGGATACTGCTAAAGGATTTTGGGGAAAATAAAGGTGGAATTTCAGTAAGTCATGCCTCATATAATTCACAGAGAGAAGATATTAGTCTGTGTGTGTATTTGTAATGTATTCATTCATTAAGCTTTGTACTACTACAGCAGCAAAATAAAAGAGATTTGAAGTTCTCAATACGTTAATGATTAACTAGCATTGCTGCAAGTAATGTCAAGGTTCTGAATAAATACACAACCCACTTGCTGATCTTAGGAAGCATATCCATGTGTCTGAATCGGATGTGCCCCAATATCATAATTTTACTGGTAACTAATATGTTTTGATAAAAAATAGATGACTGTGAAGAGCCTAACATAATTAGATATTCAAGCAGAAACGGTGTTGGAAGGGGTGTAGTGTGGTCAGTTTTTCGTATATTTTGCGCATTAGCTTCAGGCCTTAGGCCTCTGTGCACTTTGCCCTAAATATATTTTATTCATTTGCTAACAGCTTAGAGCCTCTGTGCACTTTACTCTAAATGCTTTCTATTAGGCTTCGTACTGTTATTTTACAGAATAGCCAGTTCCACGGTGTTGTTTTTTATTCATATCACACTGTTTTGCCTACTTCAGCACTGGAGTTCTTCATAACATATTCACTCTGTGCTTTAGTCAAGGATACAGTCTGGTACATTGCCGATAGACGTGGTAGGAGTCTAGACTTGCCATTCCTGCGCAGGAACATTTTGTGATCACGATGACATGTTAGTTATAAAATCACTTCCTTGTCCCAATACAACAAGAGGGAGATTCCGACCAGGGAACCACAACTAGACGCTGACTGCCTCGTTGCAGATGCTGAACCAGATCACAGGCCTTTGCTCAGGTATGAGTGTGTCCGTCTCCCTAGTGATACAGAAAGGCAAGCTGAAAGCTTAACATGCTGTGCTCTAAATAGAACAAGCAGAGGGAGAGTAGAAACGGTTAGGAATTATGATAGCTTTATTTCTATGTTTTACTCTCCTGGTTACTATATCAATCCTACTATGTTGTATTGTTCTGGTTATTGCGGCTCACGCCTTAATATCTAAAATACAGTCGTTTTATTAAAACATTATATAAAACTTATACTGTCTTTGTCATTTGTATATGAGACCATATTGTGAATGAGAGAGTTGGTTTGGATCTGAGTGACCACGACTTCCCTGAGAAGTTCCTAAGATGTCATGCGCTCGGCTGCCCAATCATTTCTTCCCCGTGGGAGAAATGAGGCACTGCTAGTTAGCCGGAGCAACAACCGGATTTAGGGTGACAGAGTTCCTTACACGTGGGTCAGACTCAGTCCCCCACACCGTTATCGATCCTGCTGCCTAGAAATCCAGTAGTCTCATTTAGAATAATGAGAGCCCACGCGACATGGCGCCGCCAACGTTTGGTCTGGCTCTAATGTTTGGGTCTGACTGACTCTCTCGGTCTCGTATATATTTTGACTCCTCGGTTCCGTATGCGGAGACGTCCGTGGGGCTGAGGGTTTCTGCCACCACGGGTTGGGTACATCCTCATACTTTGTGGTTGGTTGTTCAAGCTTGAACTTTGAAAGGAAATACCCCGATATTGGTGTGCCTTCTCTGTCCTAGAGCTATTATTGTTATACTAATGGCGAATCCAGTTGTAGTAGATATACAGCTTAATATGCGATTTCCGCTCACGGGTCATCTGATAGCACATGGACTGATGGTCCAGGGGGGTCCGGTCACTTTTGTGGTGGACGCCCATGCAGCCTATAGATCAGAACTTTTTTATTCTTGGGTCGTATTTCCAGCAGCTGATGGGGGTACAAATACTTTTCACGAATATACTGTTGCGAATGTCCCTGGACAATACAGGGCTTATGCATACTTAGAAATACCTTTATCTTATCAAGAACACCATAATTGGCTTGATGGCGCCCTCCCACATTCAGTAACACCAGTACGGTTAGGTCCGTTGAGTAATGATGGTCCGACCTGGCCTTTATTGGCTACATATACACCATATCCTGGAGTGGCAAATGTGGCAGTGGCTGAGGTGCGTCGTTTATATGTGGAATTAACTGCAACGT
The DNA here is from genome assembly GCF_031143425.1 of Pleurodeles waltl. Taxonomy (NCBI): domain Eukaryota; kingdom Metazoa; phylum Chordata; class Amphibia; order Caudata; family Salamandridae; genus Pleurodeles; species Pleurodeles waltl. The sequence goes on along the minus strand of NC_090440.1, from coordinate 1,485,860,094 downwards.
ACAGACGATTAGTTCAGTTTGTGATGCAGACATTAAATACTAATGCAGCGCGTGCTGCTCCAGCTCATCCACATGCGGTGGTGCCGGGAATAAATCCGGCCACTGTACACTCTGTAATGGGCAAGGTACCGGCTAAACGTGAGGAGACTCCATTTTGGCTGGCGCAAAAAATTAATACGCTGGAAGCAGTATTTCCCCATACGGGACCTCAGGATAAGCATAGAATTTTGACGATGTGTTTGCCGTATGGGATGGTTCCTACGGTGGATCTTTGTAATACTTGGGGCACGGTGTTTGCCGCTCTCTATACTACAGCACACGGTACACCGACTTTGGCTAATTTGCCGGAGGTGCTTAAACAAATTCAGGATGAATATGGGGCTGCCCCTGCCTTGGATTTAGGCATGCAATTGATGGGTAACTTTGACGCGTTTTCTTCTATTATTTTGAGTAATCTCAAGGGGGAGGCTGTAGCACTAGCAGTGCGAATGCGTCTTCGGGACGTTGCGCAGATTAATCAGGAGCGGGAACTTCCGAGAATAATAGCTGAAACATATTCTAGTATTGGTCGTGATAGCCTAGGGGCTCGACCGCAGAAACCACAATTGCAGGGTAAAAATAATAAGGATAATTCTAAGCAACAGCAACCTGAGGGTGCGAAAAAGCGCTGGGATAAGAAACAGCAAACACCTAAGAAAGATGGTGGGCAGTCTCCGCAACCGGAGACCCCACAAAATAAGTATAATCTCAGGAATAGGGATACTTTGAAGACGCCTGATAGATATCAATATACTGATACACGCCAATCTCGTTCCTTTCAGGACTCCTCGGAAAAGAGAAGTGAGAGAGGTGGGCGGTCAGAGCGGAGGACGGAGTACGTGAAACCGAGACAGGATTCACAACGCTCAGCGGAGGTTTCTATTAAACAAGAAGAGAAACCGCTGCAACAGAAACAGCAATTCAAAAAGAAGAAAGTGGCATCTGTCTCAGTTAGACATGCCGCTCAAGAAGAGAGTTCTCTTGACGAACAAGACATGGGCGTTAGCGCTGTTAGACAGCGCGGCAGAGGTCACAATAGTTCGCCGGAGTCTTCTAGAGCATCTGGAGGCGAAAGCAACTGATGACTTCATACAAGTCGAGACGGCGGATATGCGAGTCTCTGATCCTGATCAAGTATATCTTGTGACTCTACGATTAGAAGGGGACATTGACCGCGTTGTACACGCCATTTTTTGGGACCATATGGTGAAATCATATGATGTCCTGTTGGCCGAACAAGATTGGCCACCTGACTTTGTTCGCGACTGTCCAGTTGGGGAGGAGGTTATTGCGCCTTCCTTTTCACCACTTGTTCCGAGAGAACTAGCGGAGTCATATGGTAAATCATGGGCTCTAGCACAAGCCCCCGCCCTATATAGAAATAATGTGGGGTGGGATAAACAATCACCTTATCATGTCATTCCCATTAAAGGAGAACCTCAGCCACAGCCGCAATATCCTATTAAATTTGAAGCAAGGGCATCGGTTCGGAAAATTCTTACGCAATTGGAGTACCAAGGTGTGATTGAGCCTTGTGTCTCGCCGATGAATAATCCCTTATTTCCGGTTGCTAAACCGGACCATTCCTATAGGATAGTGGTGGATTACAGACATTTGAATAGTCATACACGCACATATGCTATACAGAATTCACATAGCGCTGCGCTTATGAATAATATAGTGCGTAAAAAATACAAAACATCATTGGATATCTCGAATGGATTTTTCTGCCAGAATATAGCACCCGAAAGTCGGGACTATACCGGTTTCAGTGCATTTGGCTCTCAGAAAAAGTTTTGTCGTTTACCTCAGGGGTATAAGAATAGCCCAGGACTGTTCTCGGCTCGTGTGACTGAACTTCTGCACGAGTTGGACCCTGAGGCGTTATCATATGTTGATGACATTTATTTGACGGACGATGAGATACTACAACATCTCAGTCGCGTATCGCGCATTGTTGTGGGTTTTGCTGATATTGGTTATAAGTTTAATTTTAAGAAATCGAAGATTGCCTTCCTCAGTGTTATTTTCCTGGGATATGAGTTATCGAGTGAGGGCAAGAGCCTGGCGCCACATTTTTTGGAGAAATGTGCTTTACTGCAGCCTTCTAATACGGTTCGGAGGCTCCAGTCTTTGTTGGGGTTTCTGAATTTTGGCAGAACTTACATTCCTGATTATGCTACACGTATAAAACCATTATATGAACTGATTCGCCCGAATTTTTCAAGTAGATTTTGGACGATTGAGCATACACACATACTGCGAGGGCTGCAGAATGATCTCTTAGCGGTTAAACATTTACACACGCGGGACAATAAAACTCATTTGGTCATCAGGGTGATTCCTGGGGCTCTTGGATTTACGTATGTCACCTTTAATGAAGGGGAGACAGTCCCGATAGCATACAAGTCCCACTTGTATTCTGCTGCAGAACAACGTTTTGCACAGACTGAGAAAATTCTCACTGCAGTACAGATGGCTGTGATCAAAGAAAGACCGCTAGCCCAGGGCCAACGCATTATTGTCGTTTCCCCAATTCCGGCCTTGGAGGCTGTTACAAAAGCGAGTGTTCCTAATTCGAAAGCTTTACACCCGCGGTGGATACAATGGGCTACGTCTTTGACGGCCACTGATGTGGATTACATATTTGACCCTAAGCTGTAGACTCAAGAATTTCTTCAATATGAAATAGAGTACCCGGTTCCTGCTGGCACATTACCTATTGACCAATATGAAGTGGTCATGTATACCGATGGCTCTGCGCAACCGGCGGTTGGGACTAAACAACAGTATTCAGCTGCATGTGCGGTGGTGAGCGGGACTATGGAGGGGGGAGTCTTCTGCCCCCGACATACTTATACTAAAACATTGGGAGATTGCACGGCGCAGCTGGCTGAGCTCAAAGCTCTTTTGTTAGCGTTGGAGCATGCAGAGCCGGCGATATTGACCTTGCTGGTCTGTGACTCCTACTACTGTGTGCAATCCTTCAATGAATATCTGCATTATTGGAAAATGAATGGGTTCAGAGATTCTAAAGGCAACACCATTAAACATAAATTGTTGTGGGGTAAGGTTGCGGGTCTGAAAGAAACGCTTCCTAAAGTCCATGTTGTACATACACTTGGACACCAGCACGTTGGAATACACGTTGCTGGGAATACTTTGGCTGATGAGGCTGCAAAGTCGGCAGTGGCTATCGCCACTGTAGCCGCGGTAACTCGTTCGAGTTCAAAACCAGACATAGAGATTTCGGCTGCCATAAAAGCTACGGCTGATGGCACGCCATTTCATAAAGGATTCCCTTCTAAATATAGTTACTGCTTGAGTGGTGCACTAAATGCTGTTGTTAATATTCCAGGCGTTGGTGTACGTGAGTTACCAAATAAGATTGAGAGACCTCGATTAATTTCTGCAGCGCATGAAGGGGTGGCATCTGCGCATGCTGGTGTGGCTGCCACGATTTCGCTTTTACAGGCCCGTTATTGGTGGCCTGGTCTCTATAAGGAGACAAAGCAGTATGTCCTTTGTTGTGACGTCTGTCAGCAAATTAAAGCATCGTCGGCTAGACGCCCGCAGCAGACTCCTCTTCTGATATCAAATAAACCATTACAGTGTGTGTACTTGGACCATTGTGGTCCACTGACACCAGATAGTGCATACAAATACATATTGGTTGCTGTAGATTCGTGCTCCAGATTTGTGTGGGTCTGGCCACAGCGCTCGGCTGACGCTCGGACTGTTATTAAAGATTTGCGTATCTTTGTCGATACATTTGCAGTTGCGGCTTTTCATTCGGACCAGGGCCCTGCTTTTGCCTCTAAGGCATTCAGGGACACCATGGCTTCGTTGGGGGTCCAACTCCAATTCTCGTCTCCATTTCATCCCGAGGGAAATTCTGTTGTGGAGCGTTTAAATCGTGATTTAAAGCAATCCTTAACAGCCAGGGTTATAGGTACGGGTCGTAGTTGGCTAGCCCACCTGTATGGAGTACAGAGAGCACTTAATAACTTGCCTAGAAGGTCACTGGGGGGTCGTACTTCATATGAGTGCCTGTTCGGAACACGAATGTATGTTCCTGATCTAGATGGTCCTGGTGTGGAGGCGGCAGATACGCCCTTTGACATAAATGATCGTGTCACTGTTTTGCAGGATTTACAACAATTTCGTGAAGATAACTCTTCTGCAAGTGCTGCCTCCTCTGGAATTAAGGATGAGCCAGTAACACCTACTGGTTGGATACCCAGGATTGGGGATCTAGTGCGTGAAAAGGTTGCAGTAAAGAAAGAATTTGGTCCTTCTTATCGAGCACCTGTCCCGGTGTTGGGGGTGAGCGGCACGAGAATTGTGATTTTGCCGCCGCTGCAAGGGGCCAAAGGAAATCGTTTTGTTTCCATTGATAATGTCAAGTTACCACATGTGGCCGATTCTGCACAGCAGACCAAGAGGGACACCCAGTAGTTCCGGCATCCCTCTCACTACTGGGGAAGAAGTCCCGCTGCAGGTGATTAGCACCGACCATGTTTCCTCTCCGAGCTTGGGGAGGGTGGAAGATGATCTTGCGATTGTTCCACAGTCAACGATTGATATCGATTCTTTTTCTCAAGTTGCTGTACGTTCTACTGATGTTTCTGAACATGTGATTTATAGCGTGCCTAGGAGAGAACCTCCATCAGCTTCCTTGTTCACTGTTGCACCTTTTGCAAGAACTGCCTCTGGCTGCTTCAACGACGCGGATGCGGCTGTATCCACCTCTTCGTCTTCGCTGTCTTCAATCCGAGGTCCACGTAAGCTACTAAGTAGGCTTAAACGTACATATTTTGTTGTTCCTTGGAACTATTTGTCGCTTTTTATGGCTGTACTGACTATTTTTTTATGGTTGGGATTTGTGGTTACCTTTTTTCTGGTAATACATGGTCATTTTCTTCCGGATCGATCAGACATTGAGCACGTGGAGACTGTGTTGAGACCACATTTTTCGTCTCATATGGTTCGAAGAGACTTATCCCATGTGAACATTTCTGCAATACCAATTCCGGATGGAATTGTGTGGGATAAAGTAATGTTTGAAATATATGGTCCCACTGAATTGATTCAAATACCGTATGTTCTTAAGTTATCAATGAATGATATTGTTATTCCAGGCATTGTTTCTGATGATTGGGATGTGAAGACAGTAGATGCTATGCTATAAGATTTGCAATATTATACTGTCTATGACGATGAAGATGCTTACCAATTTAAAGATAATCATGGTGATATGTTTTGCTACACCTATTATGGACACCACTTTATTCACAAAGCGAGTAGCACTAAGTCCATCTTTAATTATGTACAATGGGAACATTGCTCGACTCCTCCACAAGGGAGTTCGAAAACGTATAATGATAAATTTGCATATTTTTCTGGGCATGATCAGCTAAGCGCTAAGTCTTACTATTTTAAAGTGACACCGTATTGTAATAAGCAGATTTTGTTGACCGATACTAAATTACTGTATTCTAATTCGTTTGTATCTAAACTTTCGGTCGAAGGATATGAATACTGGTTGAAGACTGTTGACTTGAAAAGTGTTTGGGGTACGAAAAATTGGCAGATGCAAGGCACAGATACATTATTTCGAGCATGCATTATCCCTGTGCAAATGATTTTCCTCAATGACACAGTACAACAGACTAGTTGTTTGGGCTTGGCGTTGATTAGAGAATTGAATTTGCCTAGCATACATGTCCCTTCTAAATTAAATAACTGGCAGCACTATGTGAATGCTACTTTTAGTGAATTTACGCATTGGGTCCAGAATGGTACGCTTAACGCTTCATCGTTACATCCGGGCGGGTGGTTATTGTGGCCTGTAGACACTAATCAGTGTCATCAACGTTTTGTTACCTCTTCTGGGGGGTTCAGGACTAGTAGGGCAGACCCTCGTTACATTTCACCAGAACATGCAGATATAATAACTACATACAGTGTGGGGAAACTTTGTCAACAATGGTTGAAGTACTCCACGCTGGGTGCAGTTAAGTCACACCTCAAGTTACTGTCTAATGGTACTGATTTACAAGATTTCTTGTCAGGTCCCAAGGTGCCCCGGAGAAAAAGGTTCTTATACGAAGTGTATAATGAGTTTTGGAAACTTTCCCAGCAGGAGGCTGCAGCCAGGTTAAGACAGATTGATCGAGAAAATCTGCTGCAGACTTTGTCTGTTGTTGATAATGGCATGCATACCCTTTCTGACCCTGTTTACACGATTGATAGCATTGTCTCTTCTGCTATTGACATTATAAAATCAGACATGTCTTCTTTATATCATGGGCAGAGTCAGACACGATCTATCATGCAGCTGGATTGGACTCTTCAGACCTTGAAGGCGGGTCGCGTTCCATGGCAGCACATACGTGCCAGAGAGATCTTTATCTCCTTTAATTTAACTCGTCAACAACAATTGATGGCTAAGAAGGAAGCGACGTATGTTATGTTAAATATTGAAAAATTGGAGCAACTGCCTTTTACGGTGGCTGAGATTCCGTCAGCTGAGTGGTTGATTCATGGGGTTATTAATTTGCCTATCTCCACTCTGCAATTTACTTCTTGTTTGAAGCACATTCCGGTGGGAAGATATGAACTATTGGGTGACAGTTACATACACGAGGTGTGGGAGCTTCCTTTTCAGTACAAATGTGTTAATGGTTTTCGGGAAGTTTTTCTTAGCGGTAGCGGCTGCGAAACTTCTGTTAGCCATTCCATGGTTTGTAAACAGCTGTCCTTGCACGGAGCGTGTAATGCTTCGATTGCTAACTTAGCTTGTTATCTGAAGGGAGTTCCGGTCCCGGTAATTAAAAACACTTTCCAGGTGCTTTCTAACGGCAGTTACATTGTTCTTAACAGCGAACGCTGCTGTGGCATGCGTGCCGGAATAGTTTACATCGTCTTTGTCAACAAGGCCGTTACATGCTGCGGGAATGTGTTATTTCCCCCTACTGAATTTAGGGAGGTAGCGGACATCTGGCCTCATATTGCTACTTCCAAGGTTGATTTCGACAAGTTGAGTCGGCTGAAAGCTTTATTGTTTCAAAAGCATGTGGCCCTTACATCTGCTAGCGAGACCTACGCACTTCAAGTGGCAAGGTCATCGGCGGAGATACAGTCCCTTTTGAATACTAACTTTCCGAGTCACTTCGGTGAACTTGTGGGACGTATATTTAATGCATCCAGCACTGCTGGTATTGCTCATTTTTTCAAAGCCGTTGGTGTTGGTTTCGTTCACACCTTCTCTTCCATATTCGGTTTGATACCTTCGGCTATACACTCTATTTTCGGAAGCATTTTTGGGGGTTTCCCAATTACTTTGGCTTTATTGGCTGGAGTTTTGCTATTGTTGCTGTTTTTTCGCAATGGCTGTCCCGCCACGACGAGATCCTGTATTGCTGCTCCCGTCAGCGCAGCTGTGTCGTGAACGCATGATGCAGTGTTTTGGAGCAACACTCCTGGCTCATTTGGAGTGTGACTGGTCTTTGTCGTTCCGACCGGTTTTGGATTGTGTGCAACCCGTGTTTCTATGCCTTTGGTGCTCGTTTGAACATGCACTGGCTTTCTGTCTCTCACTGCAGCGCTCTCCAGTGGTTGATCTTGATTTGTTGATGTTCCCGATTAGGGCTCATTCCCAGACTTGTGCACTACGGTTGCGTTTGCTTCGTGAAGCGGATTATGAGATTCCCTTCCTGGAGGAAGATGGTTTTGTCTCTTTCCTTGGCACTACACGGGGTGCCGCCCTGAATGGTTTTGGGGATTTGGAACACACCTGCTCCATGGTACTTTGTGGCGTGGATCTTCCGATATTGACATATCTCGAAGTGGAGGAGCTTCTACGTTCTATTGCTTCTGTCTGACAATTGGATTTTTTTTCTCTCTCTCCCGACTAAATTGACACTATATTGCAATTCGCTCTCTCGTCACATGTTTCCTAAATTTATGACTTTGCTGTCTTCTCATCTTGTCGAAATGTTGGGTTTAAATTTAGGTCATGTTTTTTTTTTTATGTTGTTAGAACCACTTGCTACCGACAAGGGGAGGGTGTAGTGTGGTCAGTTTTACGTATATTTTGCGCATTAGCTTCAGGCCTTAGGCCTCTGTGCACTTTGCCCTAAATATATTTTATTCATTTGCTAACAGCTTAGAGCCTCTGTGCACTTTACTCTAAATGCTTTCTATTAGGCTTCGTACTGTTATTTTACAGAATAGCCAGTTCCACGGTGTTGTTTTTTATTCATATCACACTGTTTTGCCTACTTCAGCACTGGAGTTCTTCATAACATATTCACTCTGTGCTTTAGTCAAGGATACAGTCTGGTACATTGCCGATAGACGTGGTAGGAGTCTAGACTTGCCATTCCTGCGCAGGAACATTTTGTGATCACGATGACATGTTAGTTATAAAATCACTTCCTTGTCCCAATACAACAAGAGGGAGATTCCGACCGGGGAACCACAACTAGACGCTGACTGCCTCGTTGCAGATGCTGAACCAGATCACAGGCCTTTGCTCAGGTATGAGTGTGTCCGTCTCCCTAGTGATACAGAAAGGCAAGCTGAAAGCTTAACATGCTGTGCTCTAAATAGAACAAGCAGAGGGAGAGTAGAAACGGTTAGGAATTATGATAGCTTTATTTCTATGTTTTACTCTCCTGGTTACTATATCAATCCTACTATGTTGTATTGTTCTGGTTATTGCGGCTCACGCCTTAATATCTAAAATACAGTCGTTTTATTAAAACATTATATAAAACGTATACTGTCTTTGTCATTTGTATATGAGACCATATTGTGAATGAGAGAGTTGGTTTGGATCTGAGTGACCACGACTTCCCTGAGAAGTTCCTAAGATGTCATGCGCTCGGCTGCCCAATCATTTCTTCCCCGTGGGAGAAATGAGGCACTGCTAGTTAGCCGGAGCAACAACCGGATTTAGGGTGACAGAGTTCCTTACACGTGGGTCAGACTCAGTCCCCCACACCGTTATCGATCCTGCTGCCTAGAAATCCAGTAGTCTCATTTAGAATAATGAGAGCCCACGCGACAGGGGAATGAAATGAAAATACTAGTATAAGATCATCTTTAGAACAAGGCCAGACAGCTGGAGCCTAATGAATTATAATTGGATTTTATTTCTAAGACCCAGGATCGTGTAAAACATGAGCCATTTCAAACTACTGATTATAAAGTGACCACCAAGATCAGTACAGATTAACTATAGGGTAATGTAGGCATTATATATTATGGCCCATATTTATACTTTTTGACGCAAAACTGCGCTAACGCAGTTTTGCGTCAAAAAAATTAGCGCCGGCTAACGCCATTCTGAAGCACCATGCGGGCGCCGTATTTATTGAATGATGTTAGCCGGCGTTAGCCGCCGGCGCCGTCTGGTGTGCGTTAAAAAAAAACGACGTACACCAGGCAGCGCCAGCGTAGGGGGATATGGGGCTTGGGCGTCAAGAAATGGGGCAAGTCAGGTTGAGGCTATTTTTTCGCCTTAGCAAAGACAGGAGTCATGCCCCCTTGCCCAATGGCCATGCCCAGGGGACTTCTGTCCCCTGGGCATGGTCATTGGGCATAGTGGCATGTATTGGGGCACAAATCAGGCCCCCCTATGCCACAAAAAAATAAAAAATAATAAACTTACCTAAACTTACCTTAATGTCCCTGGGATTGGTCCCTCCAGCCTTGGGTGTCCTCCTGGGGTGGGCAAGGGTGACAGGGGGGGTCCCTGGGGGCATGGGAGGGCACCTCTGGGCTCCTTCAGAGCCCACAGGTCCCTGATTATAAACAAATAGTGGTAAGATGTATGCATTTAAGAAATGTGTGCTAAGTGGGACACACATCCAACAATTGCTATATGGGGGCAGGGTGGATCCTATTCTTTCCCCCGACAACATGGACTATGGTACAGATCTGGAGAGATACCCTTAAGTCACTAGGCTGGAATAATTGATTCACTGAACAGATACCGCTCTGAGGAGTACTAAAGCAAGTGACTGAGCCAGAGGGATTAAAAAAGTAGGATATGATTGGGATATCTACATTAGGGGTGTGATGAGTAATGAACTCCTTTAATGACTTCCAGGCTGAATGTGATCTACATAGCAGTCCCTCTTTCCTCTGTAGCCCAACTACAATACACCATTGTGCCTTATATCCGGCCTGAAGATCCTAATGTAAGTCAATCCTCTAGAAGAGAAATTAATCTTAGGAGAACTAGGGGATCATAAGATGACCCAAAAATACCAATCACCACTAAATATTATAGCAGGCTCATTCAAACCATTGTGCTTGGCTTGGGAGAAGACCTGGGGCCTCTCTTAGGTCATGAGTGCGATGAGACCAGAGCAGCTCAGAGAAAGAAGGCCATAGCAAGCAGAATGGGGTGGATTCAGATAAAGTTATCCCACAGAGAGGCATAAACTATGAAAGACGAGGAAGATTGTCCCTCCTGGTCTTTGGTGCTCTTTTTAGGAGGGTGACCTAATGATCAATCCGGGAATGTCAAGCACTACACTGATATTGAGGTGGTACTTTCTCTGTTGAGGTTAGTAGTGACGAAACAAGGCATAGTCCACCTTTGGAGGGAACAGACCTCCCCCCACCATGGAGAAGTAATAAGACGGCCGATATCAGTGTATGGCTATGGAGAAAACAGTCTTTGCAGGATGAGTGTGGCCACAGAAATCTTTTAAAAATTGGAAACCCTGGGGCAACACCAAGCGATGAATATAGATCTATTAGACACAATAAAAGATACCCCTGATGACGAGATTCATAGTTAGTAGGTCGAAACATGCTTGTAAAGAATCGGATGCCTTAGTTATAGCTGTCGACAACTTAGTACTTTTTAGTGGGTTATATGAGGGGGGTGTAAATTTGTAGTTACCAATCCTGAACCTGGTTGTACAGAATGGGAAGCCTTAGTTATTGCTGTAAATAACCTAGTACTTTTTAGTGGATTATATGGGTAGGGACCTGAGAATGCTGGGACAGGATGACTGAGTTTCTCAATTTTGTATGTTAGATTTTACTGTATTCTTTACTGTTGACTTAAAATCAGTGAAAAACAAATGTACTTGGGTTGGTATAGTGTAAAATGCTTACTTATATTATGTATGGAGGTACTTTTTGTCAGTTCTCCTAATCGATTCAGCCATTGAACTAGCATTTACATTTTACTTCTACTCACCAATGGATATAGCATGGGGTAAGAGTTTGGGCCACTTTAGCATTTGCTGTGTGAGTGACAGCAACTTGCTTGATATCATGTGTTTAATGGGCTACCCTCCGAAAACTGCATTTCTGTGTGAGTCTTTCAAATTTGCCAAGATGTTTTCCTTTTCATTGTTTATCCCATTGATTTTTCATCAAATGTGTGTTTAAATGATATCTTTAGGTTATAGTGATTCAAACCTAAAGGTATATTTTCTTTACGTCATTAAGAATAATACTTTCATATAATAAGCCTTGCAATTAAAATGGGTTCTATATATATTCTAAGTACACTAACATTTTAGAATACATATGTACTGTTCTATGTAAATTAGATAGGATAGTTATTATTTTTATAATTCAGAACGTACTCTGCAAGCATATGGCTGCCATCTTAAAGCTGTAGGATTTTGACTTTCTACTTTTTTTCCTTTTATGCATATGACTACACTAAATATATAATAGAACATAGCCATCTCACCAGCTTACAAGGGACAAACATACTGACGTTGCTAACGCTTGCCAAATACTGGAATAACCATGGCACTTTTTTATTTTGGGGGAATCTTTTCAGATGCAAAAACACTATTAGTTAGATACTTGGAGCCGAATTCAAGAAAAGTGGTGCTGCATCCAATGAAGTACCAACTTTCTTGCACCTCTTAGCTCCCCCTAACACCACCATGTGTGCCTGCAATTAACATATGGTGCACCATGGTGGTTTTTAGGGTACTAGTGTCAAAATTATTGATGCTAGTTTGGCTCTTTGCAGGATTAGCGCCAAAAATGTTGATGTTAATCCTGCAAAGCACTTTGAGGCCCATTGAAAACAATGGTGTACTTCCTTTTAACTCCTGCTCTGTGCAGGTGTTAAAAATGCAGCTAGAAATGGCGCAGTGAAATCTTTTGGGTTTTATTGCACTATTTTGTTGCCCCCGATGGGGAAACGTTCCTTCCCTGCATACATTATTCCTGGCACAGGCATAATGGGGCACAAGGGGTTACAAAGTGGCACACTGCATGCATTGCACCACTTTGTAAATATGGCGCAACGTTTTTGCCATAATATCGCCACATTAGTGTCAAAAAGTGATGCTAATATGCCGATATATGGTGCTTGGCCCTTCTACAGTTCAGGCCTTGGTCTCTAGATGAAAGAGGTGTGCACCCTGTCCAAGTAGGGACCACAATCCTAGTCAGGGTAAGTCCAACAGAGCCTAAATTATCCTTTATTCACCCTCTGATAACTTGGCAGATTTAACTTAAACGTCAATATGTGAAGTATTTGTGCAATAACTCATACATTAACACAGTGCAAACACCACAAAAAGTACTCCACACCAGTTTAGAAAAATAAATAATATTTATCTGAATAGAATAAGATCAAAACAACAAAAATTCTCTATGGTGCCGAACTTTGGGGCCATTGCAACTTGGTGAATCTGGCAAGGGCAGAAAATCAGTTCTTGAAAATGCTGCTAAAAGTTACTTCCAGCACCCCATCTCTGCCCATCCGAATGGACTTAAACCTTTTCTCTATCTCGCAGATTGCCGCTTTAAGGCCCCTGTTGTTCTGGATCCGGCAATGGTCAACAGAAGCCCTTATTCCATTTTGCTGCAGGCTTCTTAAATTGGTGGGCCATAATCCTATTATCAAAAACAAATGGTGTGCCTATGTCGAACGGTCCTTAACTCATCTCGGCCTAGGGTCCTATTGGCAGGATCCATCCTCCATTCCTAAAAATGCTGTGCAGTTGCTGAAGGATGCTTTTTGGCACAATGTCCAGATTGTTCAATTTGCCAAGATTGTCCCGTTGTCTATGTCTGATAGCTATTTATCAGTCAAATGCCATTACGAATTTGAGCCCTTTATGGACGTAGCACTATCTCCATTTGCACGTGCCCTTTTTATTAGATTCAGAATAGGTTCTCTCCCTTTGAGCTCCTTAACGTATAAATGGTCCAGTTCCATCAATAGATCTAAGTTCTGCCCGATGGGTTGCAAAAGTGAAGAGTCTGTTTCACATGTTTTTTTTCATTGCCATGCATATCACAAACAAAGAGCTCTTTCGATCATTCCGCTTTGCAAACACATAGGTGTCAGGTCCTATCTTCATGTTGAGAGAATTTTAAAATCTGACTCATCTGTCCAGATAGTTTTATCAGTGGCAACATTTCTCAAATCAATCTGGCGTTTTAGATTAGCAATTTTAAAGACCAAGACCGGGTAGCTAATTCTTAGTTTATTTATGTATATTTATTGAACTCTGATGTTTGATTTTAGCTCTCAATTTTCAGTATATAGATAATGTCTCACTAAACTATTGATTATTTATGGATTTAGGGAATTGGTCTCTTGTTGAGTGGAACTTTCTATTATTAGGAGACATATACTTTGTTGTATATCTTGTTTGGATCTTAACCTTCCTCAACTTTTTTTACTTTTTTATTGTGTTTATATCTCTAGTGTTTGTTTTTTTCTCTTTTAAAATTTGGATGTGCATTGTACTTTTATGGTATGTTTTTACCTACTGAAATAAAGTTAAAAATGATGATGAACAAAAATTCAATATGCACAAGTCAAGATATCACTTTTTAAAGGTTTAGATGAATCTCAATTATTCAGAGCCAGTGGTTGTATCTTTTTAACACAAAGTACTTGGGATGAGTCAGAAATAATGACACAGAGGGCTACAGAGGAGGAGAAGTATTGAAAAGTATAAAAAGATACGTTTGGTTTTACAGTGCGACAATGGTGATGTGTTATTTCTTTCCACATGGCAAGGTGGTGCATCAAATTTCATGCGCAGCCTTGATTCCTTACTGTGATGCGGGGATATTTTGACACCCAGGGACGATGCGTAGATAATCCAAAATGCGTTGTGAAGAGGCAACAGGTGCTGCAACGATCCGATAGGCGATGCAGCAATTTTTCAGTCATGAGACAAGTACTGCCTCAATTTTACAGACATTGCCTTGAATTTTGCAGGCATTGTGTTGGTTTTTCCAGCGGTGTGGATTGTCTCCTTCAAATGAAGTCTTTGATGGTTCTTAGACTTCAGAATAGGGGGCAAGCTCAGTCCAAGCTCTTGGAGAGCACTTGTGAGGAAAGGCAGAGTCCTTCCAGTAGAGTGAGGGGTCAGAAGGCAGAAGGGCAACAAGCAAGAGAGCAGACCATCCAGAAAAACAGTCCAGATGAGTCATTTGTGCAGTACAGCAGTCCCTCTGACAGAATCCAATTATAGTTCCAGGAGAGTATGATTTTAAGGGGTCACAGTCTCAGTATAGACCCAAATTTGCCTATGAAGTGGAGGAAAACTTCAAAGAGTGGCTTTGAAGTGTGCCAATTCTCCTTTTAACCCAGTCCTGTCAGCCAGGAGATCTGTGAGGGGGGGTTATTAGTCCTTTGTGTGAGGTCAGGCCACTAGTCTTTGAATAGTATGAGATAGCCCGTCCACCCTTCCTGCCCTGGAAGACCCATCAGTATGCAGATGAATGCAAATGCAGCTGGGTGTCCTGTGTTTATAGCTGTCTGGGTGGAATTCACAAGGAGAGCTGTCAACTAGCACACACCAGATGCAGATTGGAGAAGGCTGTAAGGCACAGAGAGAGAAGTAAGTGCATAGAAATGCCTACTTTCTAAAAGTGGCACTTCTAATATAGTACTGTTGAATCCAACTTCACCAGTACACAGGAATTCACACTACCATTTTAACCATAACAAACATAACAATGCCACTCCTCTCAGATCAGACATTACCACTTTATGTATATAAAGGAATTTCCAATGCTGGCCTATGAGAGAATCAGGCTTCACAGTAGTGAAAAATGACTGAGGCCCTCATTCTGACCTTGGCGGTCTTTTCGCAAGACCGCTGAGTTACCGCCGCGGTGAAGACCGCCGACAGCGGCGGTGTGCCGCTGTGCGCATTCTGACCGCTGGGAGCGTTCCGCTGGAAAACCGCCAGCAGCCACACTGGCGGTCGGCGGGAAAGTGGAGACTGGTCAACCGCCACGCCAGCAGAACACCGCCCACAGAATTACGACCCACATTTCTGTGTGGCGGTCTTCTGTTGGCGGTCTTCTGTTGGCGGTCACGTCCCTATGGCTCCCGTCGCCTCCCGGAGGACCAACGCGCAAGGTAAGTTGATCGTCCGTGAGGGGAGGGGGTGGGGGGGTGTTGTGTGATGTGTGCGTGCATGGGGTGTGCGTGTGAGTGTGTAGAGGGGGTGTGTGAGTGCGTGTATGCGGGCGGGGGGTGCTGCTGTGTCTATGGGTAATGTGTGCTGTTCGGCAGGTGCGCATGTCGGCATGTATGTGTGCGGGTATGTGTCCCCGTTGTGTATGTGTGTGTAGGGGGTGTGTATATGTGCATGTTGGGGGTGTGTGCATGTTGGGGTACATGTATGTGCATGTCAGGGTGGGGGTGGGGAGGGGGTTCGTACCACCTCTGGGGGGTGGCAGGGGGGTGGAGGGTGTGGGGGGAGGACTCGGGTGGGTAGTGGGGGGTGGGGGAGACCCCTATCAGTGCCAGGGAAGGAATTCCCTGACCCCGATAGTGCTTACCGCCATGGTTCGCACGGCGGTTCCCGCCCGCAAGAAACCGCAGCGGTAGGCAGGGTCATAATACCCTTGGCGGTCTTGGGACGACCGCCGGGCCGGAGTGCGCAAACTCCAGCCCCGCGGTCATGACCGCCGTGGCGGTCGGAGTGGAGAAGTAGCGGTCGGTCGCGGCGGGGACCGCCGCGGTCAGAATGCCATTTTTAATACCGCCGGTCTGTTCGCGGTCCGACCGCCGTCTCTCCGCCGACCGCCAGGGTCAGAATGAGGGCCTGAGTGTTTTTCACTACCAGGACATGTAATACTTACAAGTACATGCCCTGCCTTTTACTTACTTGCACCCTGCCCTATGGGTTACCTAGGGCAATTTTGGGGGTGACATATGTAATAAAAGGGGAGGTTAAGGCTTGGTAGGTAGTTTTAAATGTGAAGCCGATGTAGCAGAGAAACTGCACACAAAGGTCTTGCAATGACAGGTCTGAGGCATGGTCAATCGACTGCTTATGTGGGTGACACAATCAGTGCTGCAGGCCCATTAGTAGCATTTAATTTACAGGCCCTAGGCACATGTTGTTCACTTTGCTAGGGACATATAGGTAAATCAAATACGCCAAGGGGTATGAGCCAATTTTACCATGTTTATGGGAGAGAAGACATGCACTTTAACACTGGTCAGCAGTGGTAAACTGCACAAAGTCCTAAAGCCAGCAAAAATTCGATCACAAAAACGGAAGGAGGCAGGCAAAATGTTGGGGGAAGATCACCCTAAAGCTGTTAGGTCTAACACTATTGAACCTGAGAGTGAGAAAGGGAGGCAAGTAATTATTATTTTGTTTCAGTAAATTAACTGGACAAAGCATTGGCGGATGATTTCATGTAGACACAGATGACCCCAAGAACTACCGGACGATCTCCCTCCTCCCTTCCCAGCCAAGGTCATCGAAAAAATTTTAAACAGCCAACTATCCGGGTTCCTGGAAAACAGCAAGGTACTTGACACCTCCCAATCCGGATTCCGCAGAAACCACAGCACTGAGACTGCACTCATTGCTGCCACAGACAACATTAGGACCATGCTCGACGAAGGAGAAACAGCAGCACTCATCCTCCTGGACCTCTCTGCAGCTTTCAACACGGTATGTCATCACACTCTCCCCGCACATGCCTACACAACGCTGGAATCAGCGACAAGGAACTCATCTCTCTCATGCAGAACCCAGAGAGTCCGCCTCTCACCATTCCTGTCAGAAGCTTACAGAATCATCTGTGGAGTTCCCCAAGGATCTTCGCTCAGCCCCATGCTCTTCAACGTTTACATGGCCCCCCACGCCAACATCGCACAAACCCACCACATCAACATAGTTTCCTACGCAGATGAAACTCAGCTCATCCTCTCCATCACGAAAGACCCTACAACTGCAAAGAACAACTTCCACAATGGACTTCACGCCATCGCCAGCTGGATGGAATCAAGCCACCTCAAGTTAAACACAGACAAGACAGAAATCCTCATCTTTGGCACCAACCCCTCAACTTGGAATGACTCCTGGTGGCCCACCTCCCAAGGAACAGCACCCTCACCCACCACCCACGCACTCAACCTAGGCTTCATCTTGGACTCCACACTCAGCATGACTCAGCAAGTCAATGCCATCTCCTCTTCCTGCTACAACACTCTCTGCATGCTCTGCAAAATCTTCAAGTGGATTCCCGTCTAAACCAGGAAAACTGTCACCCACGCCCTGGTCAGCCGCCGATTGGACCACGGAAACGCCCTATATGCAGGAATAACAACCAAACTCCTAACAAAACTGCAAAGAATCCAGAACGCATCCGCCCGCCTCATTCTGGACATCCCACGCCGTGACCACATTTCCCCCCCACCTCAGAGACCTTCACTGGCTACCAGTGTCAAAGAGGATCACCTTCAAACTCCTCATCCACTCACACCAGGCCCTCCACAACACAGGCCCAGCCTACCTCAACGACAGACTCACCTTCCACACCCCCACCCGCAATCTTCGCTCCGCCAGCCTCGCCCTCGCCTCCATCCCCTGCATCCACCACACCACAGTTGGAGGAAGATCCTTCTCTCACCTAGCTGCCAAGACCTGGAACTCCCTACCGCTCCACCTTCGCCAGACCCAAGACCTCTTGACATTCAGGAAACTCCTCAAGACATGGCTCTACGACCAGTAGCTCGCCCCCCAGTGCCTTGAGACCCTTGCTAGTGATTAGTACACTCTATAAATCCTTGATTGATTGATTGATTGATGTATTTCACACAATTGTTTATAGAAGCCGTAGTCACAGCAGTTTGTTTTTCGAATAAGTTAACTCAACAGAAACAGATTGTCTTCTAGAATTATAGAGATTTGAAACAATGCACTGGCCATGTTACAGGATCAGTCTAGGCACAGGAATGCTCCTTAGAGCTGCTGTTATCAGCATGCTCCATAAGTGACCTACATATCTGATCATTGTTGCAATCAATACTATTCAAATGTGTGAACCAGTACGAGTGACCACCCATCCTCTTTTTGTTTTTAAGACAAAAGCAGTCAACTCTTAAATTGATTACTTTTGATGCATGATAGCGGGTCACACTTTAAGAAAGTTATGAATGTTCAGGTACCATGGAGCAGGAAAGTCAACATAATCGCTTTGCATTTGACAATAGGAGAAATGCTAATTGGTACTAGGAGGTAGAGATTGAACTCTTTACTGGTTATAAGAAATTGGAAAACATCCATGTATGCTGGTATAAGAATGTGTGTGTGTAGCTGTCTTTAATTATTTATGATGCACCGAGATTCAGCTATGATTTTTAGAGTGAGCAAGAAATGTTCAGGTTTCCAAGGATCTTTGATAATCGTATGAAATGTCGGCAGCACCAAGGGAAAAAAAGAACAAAATATGAACAAAAAGAATAAAAGAGTGGTCCGAAGAAACAAGGAAAATAGAAAAGAGAAAAGGCTGAGGCTGAGGCTGTATTCCATGAATTAAGTACTAAATCAAAGGAGGAAAACAACCTAATATCATAGAAGTTAACCTAAAAGGTAAGAGGGATTCAATTAGGAAAATGTTCTCATAGATAAAACATACATTGCAATATGCCTACTTATTACCATGAGGGGTGCATGAAGTTGTGAACCTTTCTTTTAAGATTGTAAGAATACTATTCAAAGATCACAAAATTAAAGAACACAAATATTTTTGAGCTGCATTGCAAAGGGGATGTGTTAGCAAAGTTATCGGCTGGAAGATGTTACAGTACGATTCAATTAACATTTTTACTAGTATGTGAATTGTTGAGAAGACACAGGATCACCAGGGAGGTTGTAAGTGGGTGAATGTCTTCAATTTAAGCAATCAAAGAACGTCCAACATGGTTGATGGGCTGGAGAGAGCCTACACAGGCTCCCGGTCTGCCTGGGAGCGCCCTGGCTGGGCACTCCCAGCCAATTCTGATGCTGCTCTGAGCAGCGTCTGCATTGAGCGCAGGGCAGGCTGGGAGCCTTGCCTGCAGCAGCAACGGGAGAGGAGTGGCGCGGGAGCAAAGCAGTAAAGCTTTTTTTTTAAATTAATTTTCTACCGTGCCCACACACCCTCCCCCGCCCTGACAAAGCCACACGAGCCGCTCCTGGGAGTAGGCATTGCCATCTGACCTGAGAAGTATTAAGGCAGTAATTAGGGGTAAGTTAGGTTACTTGATAATTTTTTATTTGCATATTTTTTGCATTGGTATGATTTTGTACCTTTGCAGTGCATAGTCCACAGATCACTGAATTTCAATGAGAATATGAAAGATTAGACAGATTAGACAGATAAGGTGAATATGAGAACTTGAGAATGTCAGAAGCTAATCATAATGACACAATGGCATTCTTAAAACAAAATGACATAGGAAAAGCCTGCAAACGTCTTTCGTTTAGGTTCTTGAAATTCAAATTGATGACAAGTATGCCAAAACAATAGCATCTCACTGTTGTACACAACCCCTGTTGTTCTATGTGATTGATAAAAAGACAATGAACCATATGTTTTTCTTTTCCCAGGAAAAATTGCTTTTAGATGTGGTTGGAGGCAGTGATGCCACCTATTTTTGCCAAATCTCACTTTGAAGAAACATGAAATTTTCAATTCAGTCTAAGTTCCAATGACATTGACTGTAGCGGTGCTCTTCTTTCCTTCTCTACGCCTCTTCAATTGATCACTGGACCAGTCTTTAACTGGCAATGTTTGCACTCCTCCAGTGCATACGCTTGAGATGGTCATGACACTTTTTCATTGGTGTTGTTTGGAGTCGTTTTTTACAGTCTCCCACCCCTTAACACCTGCTAAATTGGATTCACATTGGAATTCCGGACAGCACACACATTCTCCATGTGGGAATTCGCTCAAATGTCCAGTGTGACTACTAGTGACCAGACTCTAAGCTTTAGTTGTCACGAGGAACAGACTGCTAGGGGCGTAGATGGGGATGAAAAATTGACGGTAGGGCTTTCAAAGCAGTAGCTATTTTGAAAATAACATTTATTACTGAACTCTAGTTTATATTATTCCTCAATATTCAAAACAGTCGTATAACAGTGTTACAACATCTATGCGTTTTTCTTAGCATTTTTAACTGTACGAATGATTGACCACTGAGTAGCATGCCTAAATATAATACACGAGTTATAATTCTTCTGATAAATTAAATCATGTTTCTAATTGTGATTGTTAATCTTTATTTGTTTGACTTGGCAACAAGTTACGCATTCAATAAATATTTTGCTCTATTAACGCTAGACAGACAGGTAGGTGGGCCTTTCTAATCCTAAATGTTGTTGATGAGGTTAGAGAAGAAAGAGAACAATATATGCTGAACGCCAGCAATTAACGTCATTAAAACAAAAAATCTACTGGCTGGAGAAATGCAATGAAGAAAAAGAATGACACGATTTTGCAGAGGTGATCAATTGCATGAGAACATTAGACATTCACAGGTTGAAAAATCTTGCAGTTGCATTTTCTTCAATCCAACGGCAAGTACTACTGGTTAAGTTACGCAGTAGCATGTAAAGAATACGGGTTAGAAATCGTGTTTTGTCGAACTCATTTGGTTCTCATTCTGCATTCATGGTTGCTGACAACTGTCTCCTGGTCTGCCAAGAATAATTTGTATTCTTCCATGAGATGAAGGCGAGCAACTTGGGAAGGCACATCTGTTTCAAATATGAGCCACACCAAGGATGCCTGCTGCACACCTCCATTTTAGTGCTGCTTTATGCGCATTACTGTCAGCAGCAGCAGGGTGGTGCTGATAAACAGAAGCAAGTTTTATCTCTGGCCAAAATACTGCAAATTCACCAAGGAGGCAGGGAAATAGTATTTTATTCTGCATTTAATAGCAGCGGATGCTCCTGCCAAGGATAAAAAAGTAGCCAATAACCTTCCTGGCGTGTTCCAGTACTAGTGGTTTGAGGTCCACATGGTTCTACCTGGACTACATTTTGCTGTCTGAACAGATAAAAAAAATATATATATGTATATATATATATATATATATATATATATATATATGAGATGTTCCCATTTCTCTGACTTTCGGTCCTCGACTGAGATCCTTTTTGTTTATTCGTCATGCAGAGACCATTTGGTCGATTTTAGAACTTGGCAGTTGGAACCTGGATGCCCTGTGATTGGTAAGAGCCGTTTTACGGCACTTGCTGTGGGTTTTGATGCCTTTGTTTGGTAATGAAGTTTAGCACCACTTACTGTGGCTCTCGTGTTTTGGGTGACTAGTCAATTTGTGTCCTTTGAATTGATATATAAATTGCAATTTATATAGACAGGTAATGAGGAGAATTTTCTCCAATTTAATTTTGATTTGAACGGCACCTTAAGTGCTACTTTGATTATAATATTGCATATTCTGCACTATTTTTGGCATGCCTGTTTTTAGCGCACTTCGTAGGATGTGTTGCTTTTGTAATGGTACCAATTTGAGACTGGAAGAATCGCAAATGGCACCCCCAGAGGGGACACCCAATAGAGATATGTATGTTAAACATGGTCTTTCTTCTATAATGTACAGCACATTATGGAATAAATACACTCATGCAGATCCTGAGTTACGTTGGCCTATGCATGGGTCATTTGATTTGCGAAAGATTGAGTATGTGGAACAATGTATGTGTAAGTGAAGGTCTAGGCAAGATATGTTTGACTTTGTACGAATGTGGGAGAAATAAGTGCGTGGATGAGTGAAGTGTGAGCAAGCCTTGCTTGAGAAAAAGCAGCAGAAGAATGTATATGTGAAAGCATTGGAAATGAGAAGGAAAGAAATAAATGACTTAAAGAAGCTAGAAGACAAAGAATGTAAATTACAGGTAACTTACCAATACACTGTTAGGCAGCCTCTCTATCCTATCCTTAATAAACCACATGATAATTTGTTGTCACTAGATCGCCCTCCACTTCCGTATGTCATTCCTTCTGCCCCTCATGAGTTAGCTGAGGTCTCCGGTTCGGAGCAACAGAAGATACGAGACAGTCGCTCTATGTTGCCTGCTGACTGTGCGTCTGAGCTTAGATCTATTGCTCATAAAACAATTTGTAGCGTTGTCTCTGCTTCTGAACTTTTAGACAACATGAAAGGGTGGACGGAAAAGGAGCAGCTATATTTTATTGACGCATTTGGCACAGAAGTTATTGAACTATTTCGGAAATATTCTGATGAGTTAGAGCCAGATGATGTAGCAGCTGATCATAAGCAAATGCGTGATGGTCTTTTTGTTTTCTCCCTGGTGGCTGATGCAATCAGGCGTTTGGTGAAATTATGTGTTGTGGCAGTCCGTTTGCAAGAGGAGAAAAGGGCCGGGGGCGTAGTTGCACGGACATCTCAGACCGGCGGGGTGCAAGCTTCCATCTTCAGAACAGATAAGACTATGACAGTTCACGCGAAACCAATGCGGGAGGCCGCGCTTTTGTATGTTCCTCCTAAAGGATTGGGTACAAGTGATGATATTTTGTTGGCAGCTGATACCCCTGAGCAATGTGAAAAGTGCACTTTGTCCTTACTTTATTTTCTTGCTTCACACCATCATAAAGTGTCACAAAAGAAATTGCAATATTGTAGACCAAAGGTAACCTATTTAGGTGACCTTTTGTCTAAGGAGGGACGTGCACTTACATCAGATCACATTCAAGCAATGTTAGACACACCAGTACCCTCTACTCAGAAAGATGTTCGTGCATTCCTTGGTCTTACTTTTTGTAGGCAATGGATATTAGGGTTTTCACACATTATCAAACCTTTGCTAGCACTTTTGACTAAAGATACTCCAATGCTCCTCCCATGGACAGATGAATGTGAGACTGCTTTCCGGCAGCTACGACAAGCCCTTTGTTCAGCACCAGTGTTAGGTACTCCAGATTACACAAAGCCTTTTCCGCTTTACGTACATGAGAAAGATGGATGTGCATTGTCAGTTTTAGTACAGATACATGGCGATAAGCAGAGTCCCTGTGCATATTTTTCAGCAGTACTTGATCCTGTAGCTCGAGGATTGCCTGGGTGTTTTCGATCAGTTGCCGCTACAGCTGTGTCAATACGTCAGAGTGAAGGGATAGTTTTGTCACATAAGCTGCTGGTGTTAGTACCCCAATGTGGTTGATGCTCTTTTAAATCAAACAAAGATGCAACATTTAACTAGCGCTCGCCTGACAGGATATGAATTGACATTGCTGGCTCCTCACATTACACTTAAGAGATGTGCAACACTAAATCCAGCCACTTTGTTGCCATATCCGGTGACTCAGCCTCAGTCACAAGAAACACATGATTGTATATTCCTTACCGAAGAACATACAAAGGGTCGTATTGATTTACAAGATACGCCCCTTCCAGATGTAGACGGGGAATTGTGGGTTGATGGGTCTTGTTTGAAGTTGCCAGACGGTACGACCTCAGCTGCATATGCAATCACCACAATACACACAGTAGTGGAGACAGCTCGTATACCACAGAAGTCAGCTCAAGCAGCTGAACTATTAGCTTTGACACAAGCATGTGAGCTTAGTACTGACTTATGTGTGAACATTTATACAGACAGCTGCTATGCTTTTGGGGTGGCTCATGATTTTGGTTTGCTTTGTAAGGAGAGAGGCTTTCCCACATCCCACGGGATGCAGATAATGCACAGAGAATTAGTGCATAACCTCTTGACTGCATTGACATATCCAAAGAACTAGCTATTGTGAAATGTAGTGCACACAAGAAAGTGACCGATAAGATAGGGCAAGGTAATGCCCTTGCGGACCGTCTAGCACGTGAGACTGCGATGCAGCGAAGTACTACTTCTATGTATGTAGTGAAGTCACAAGCTGAACGTTGGCATAATGATAGACAAGATGTATTAGATACACAGAAATCTGCTTCTGTGAAAGAACGTGAGCAATGGTCTGAAGAAGGAGAATTGGATGCTGAGGGCTGTTGGCAGAATAAGCAGATGGATAAATGGAAATTGCCTATAGCTTTTGTACAACCTATGGTTCAGATGGCACATGGGCTGGCACATGTTGGAGCTTCAACAATAATGAAGTTGCTTACGCAAGTTTGGGAGCATCCAGACATTTCCAGTACAGCTAAGAGAGTAGTACAGTCTTGTTTGATCTGTTTACAATACAATCCTGGAAAAGGGACACAAACTCCTGCAGGAGGGTTTGCTACACCAACTGCACCTTTCGAAGTTCTACAAATGGATTATATTCAGCTTGAATGCTGCAACAATTTAAAGTATGTCTTGGTGGTGGTATGTGCCTTCAGTAAATGGATAGAGGCGTACCTCACAAAGAATATACGACGAAACAACGACTGCAAAAACAACTACTGCCTTAACAACGAGGTTGGAACACCGACCTCGTTGCTACTGCTAATGATTTTACCACGAATGCCTTAACAACGATATTTCGTTGTAAAGGCATTCCTGATAAAATCATTAGCAATAGGCACCATTCACCCTACAATCAGCAGGGTTAGTGGAAAGGCATAATGCTACTTTGAAGCTGAAGTTAGTGAAGATACAGGCTTCCACATCCTTAACTTAGCCGGATGCATTACCTTTGGCATTATTGTCTATTAGGTTAGTGCCACACTCTCGAATTGGCCTTACCCCCTATGAAATAGTATTTGGAAGGTCAATGAGCATTTGGGGAGTTCCTAAGCCAAATTCTGTATATGATGTACCTTGTGTCCTGATGAATGTTTATTTGGCACAGTTAACCGACAATTTGGTTTCTATTCATCAACAGGTTCGAGAAGCACTTCCTGACAGATCTACAAGTGAAGGCCATGAACTCCGACCTGGTGACCAGGTGATGATTAAGTCCTTTGAAAGATCAAGCAGCTTGGAACCAAGGTGGCGAGGCCCAGAGCAGGTGCTCCTTGCGACAAGGACAGCAGTTCGAGTGACGAACAAAAAGAATTGGGTCCATAGTACTCACTGCAAGAGAGTGCTACCTACCTTGGTGGAACCTGCTGTGCTGACCGATCATCGAGAGATTTGGCCTACAGAGAAAGGCCGTGCTATATCACCTGACAAATCTGCGGAGTTCTTCCCGGACCATACGATTTCTGGAGTGTCGCAATATAATTTGAGACCAGGGAAAGACCCCGTACTGTTGGAGAAAACTGGTTGAGCTACCGCCCTGGGTTAGTGAAACGGAGAGCCAATGTGGCAAGGGGGGGATCAGCCATGCATTAGAGTAGTGACACCCGTATTGGCCTGTGGTGAAGAAATCAGCAGCTACCCAGGGATAAGAGCTCCAACGATTGTTTTTAATTAATTTCTGAAAGGGTCGATTATCACTGTTGCTAAAATGAATAACAAAGTGATCATTAGTACTATAGGGTTTGTTGTTGTTTTGGTAGTTATAGCAATAATCACCTGGTTTGTTGAAAAGAAGGCTCCTGCTCGTGAGTTTTTTGTTGCCACTACTCCAGTACCAGAGGATCACTATTACTTTACGCTTCCCTATCAGGAGCAGAAGCACGGTCAATCGTACTTCAATAATACTTTCATTCAGATGTTGCATCATACTCACAATGCTACAAATACTACTAACTGTTGGGTATGTGGAATGATACCGGCGCTTCAAAAAAAAGGGGGAACACCTTTCATTCCTCTTCCTTTTTCACACAATGGTTCTTGCCAAGCTTGGTATACGCTTTTGTTTGCATCTGGAAAACATACAGAGGGTGGACTTCTTTTTCAGCTTAATGGAGTATACTACCAAGACAAAGATGGGTATCCCCAAGCCAAAGGAACTAAATGGGAATGGGAAGAGCATCAACCGGACAATGTTTCAATACCATATGGCTTCACAAATATAAGAGACTCTGACAAGAAAGAACAATTTGTGATTTCTGTTACAAAAACTAAAGCAGATTCATGTATACATAGCATTGGGCAAATTCCAGTGGGGATAAGCGATTGTACCTTGATTTTAACTATTGAGGGTGTAAATAATAGTAGTTTTACAGCTTCACATAATACATATTTTGTTTGTGGTAACTATGGATATTACCAACTACCTGTTGGGTGGTCAGGTGTGTGTTATGTGTCTTTTCTATTACCCCCTGTGTTTTTGGCCCCTGCATCATATCACCGAGATTTTAAACTGTTCAATGACATCATTAAAAATAGATATAAAAGGACAATAAGTACAAATGAGGTAGACCAAACTTACATTAGGCTGCAACAATATGTTGATTTTAATTTAGGGTTGTTCTCCTTTATGGGTGCTGCGTTAAACAGTAGGAAAGTGAGACGATTGACTAGGGTTGTGGAAGCTGTTACCAATCAGGCAGCTTTGGCACTTGGGAATATTACAGAGGAGCTCCAAATTGCGAGGAATGTAGTGCTCCAAAATCGTATGGTACTACATGTGACATTAGCTGATCGAGGTGGTGCATGTTGCATCATCGGTAGTAGTTGCTGAGTTTTCATTCCAGATCACTCACCTTCAGTATATGATGCAATATCTAAATTGCATAAAGTTGCTGCAGAAATCCACACAGAGACTGGTACATGGACTTTTTCTGGATGGTTTTGGGCTCTTGTTTCCGCTTGGGGCTAGAAACTACTGACTATCCTGTGTGCAATGATTGCAATATTTTTCACATGCTGTATCTGTATTCAGTGTGGTCCAATGTTCTGCTGCATGTGTATTACTGCTTGTATGCCTACCAAAAGAAATATTACAGAAATGAAAGCACAACACGTTAGATAAGGAAATAGCTGAAATGATGAGCATAATTATACAAGATGAATATTTAGATTATCTCAGAAAGAGGAATGTCTTCAGCTAATGCTGAAAGGGTCGTCTGTTGTAAATCAGTAGAGATTAGATTAAGCAATAGCAGAAGACATCTTGTATTTAGCAAATATTGTGAACATTTTGCAGAATCCATTTTGTATTCATGGCAGCCATTTTTTCTGCCATGTGCTCGCCATGTGCTCTGTCCTACCTTTCTGTTAACTACTCTTGAAAATCTGTCTAGTGACAAGTTATATTTAGCATCTCCCACTTTCGCACATGCCCAGTAAGATCTGCAGCTGTTAGTAATCAGTAACAGACTGTAATGTGTCAACTAGTCCTTGAAAACTGTTAGCCCCTCCTACCTGTCGACTGTGCATTTCCATATGACCTTATATGTATGTAAGTCTTTCTTCTATAACTGTACCACCTTCTTTTAGCCCCTGCGTGGGTATAAAAGGACCATGCTCTCTTAGTTCAGTGTGCTACTTCAAACATTACTGAAGGGTGCTGTTTGAACTGTAGTACCACCTCATGAGGTTTAATAAACTTTGTCTTTTATTTCAGTTTCTGTGCCAACTTCTTCCTATATGGTCTGAGGACTTTGTGCAGAGAAGGGCGAACCCTTGCACTAGTAGGCCTTGCTGAGGCTTACTTCAACACAATCATCCCTGCTCTTGGGTGGAGATGAGGCACTGCTAGTTAGCTGGAGCAAAACCCAGATTACACCGACAGGTGTCATCTGTAGTGGGTTCAGACTCAGTCCCCCACACTGCAAGTGATTCTGCAGTTCAAAACTAGCCTCTCATTAGGCTAATGAGAGCCTACACAACAGAGTTTTATATCTCAGTTTCACCAGGGAGGCAGATTGAGAAATTAAATGCCTTCTTTTTGTATTTGTGAAATTATTCCAGCCAATCCCAGTTACTACCTCTAGTCTCATTTCTGACAACACCAAAAAAGTCAAACATACAATATGCTGGGTGATGAATAACCGCTACTTTGTCATGGAGAAAAGGCAGACTACTGAGTTCCACTTGCAACGTTGGGTCTCATGTACAAGAAGGTGACGCATCGGCATTGCTGCATCAGAATTCTTGCACCTGATGTAAATGCTTTAACAATGCACAAAATGTTGATGCACTGAAGTCTCAGAGTGACGCAGTCAAAAATTGTACATTTCTCTGTGTCAGTTTTATGTGTTTTTTTACATGGGAAAAGCTACGCCCAATGCATCAGTTTGTAACTATGGAGAAGAGAAGAGCACTGTTTGCATCGCTGCTGCGTAAAAGAAAAATAATGCAGAGGCGGCACAAGGGGCTTGTAAATGAGGCCCTTTGCCTCCTAAAACTCTAGAAAGTCCTGATCGAAAATCTGAAGATCATCATGTTGTCATTTTGCCAGGGTTGTTCCATATTAACTTGTACTGTTTTTTTTCTTTAATTATATTCCTATTCTCCATACTGTTGGTGTTTTAGTTTTCTTAAAATGTTTATTTATGTGCATTTTTACAAATTGTTTCTTTTTAAGGGCTGAACATGCAACATTCATTACAATGTTTTCAATTTCCTTACAACACACTAAATTGTTGCCCATTAGAAAACCTTGACAATTTTCTAACTGACTATCTTTGAACATGTATGAGTACTTAGAGGCAGCTAGTCTACAGTGTTTAGTACTGGACAAGTACATGACATTGGATGGTTTTGGAATCAAATACAAACACTGTACAAAGCAGATACCTTTAGAGCAACTTGTTAAGTTGAGGCTTTGTAGATTGTTCCTTAATACCTGGGTTTCGAAAAATGTGATATGTTAATAGGAAAGGTTTCCAACTAAGCATGATGTGAGCAGACTTATAAACAGGCTTATTGTACACAGTGACAAGTTGGGATGGGAGCTTATTTATAAGCAAAGGGGCAGAATAACTGAATGTTGGAAAGTGGATTATTGGTAAGGGCAGGAAACTACCTACACTTAGCAATAGGCCACTACCCCTAACTAGGTCCAGTTAGGTCTCAATAAATTAACCCGAGCTCAACCCTTGTCAGCTTGGTAATGAGCAGTTGGGCTTAACTTAGGAGACAGGCCTGTAAAGCATTTAAAAATCACAAAACAGTAAATAAGTAAAACACAAAACACAATAAAAATCCAACACAAATTTAAGCAAATAGATTATATTTTTATCTTAAAAATGACACAAAAATAACAAAAATCTGAAAAAGGGAAACTGGCAATATGAAGTTTTTCTGAATACATGTTTTTTAGCACATTGAACCTAAAAGCACCAATCAGGACATCTGGTCGCACTCGACTGGGGAAAAGTCAAAATTTTAGGTAATCCGTTATGGAGCCCTGGTCATCTAAAGTGAGCAGGAGGCCTTGTTCAAAGTTTTTCCCTCTGACTTAATCTTTTTCTTAAAGATTTTCTTCACCAGGGCGAAGTCGCAAGTTGGATCTGACCTCACTGCAGCCCTCTTCGATACGTGTCGCAGGAGACCTCGGTGAAGAATTCCACCTTCAGACTTAGATTGGATCCGACCTCTCTGGAGCCCTCTTTGGACACACTGCACGGGAAGCCTCAGTCTACTTTTTATGTGAGGACTTTGTTGTTTTTCTGGAGCTTTTTCCTTCCTAAGTGAGACAACCCTCCAAAGCAAGCTGATTTTGAGTCAACATCATTGGATTGCTTTTCCACAAGCCCCTGGTGGATTTCTAGAAGTCTGTGGCTCCAGAGCTTTTCAGCAGGACAAGCCTGCAAGTCAGGCTGGGTCGTGGTTGAGGTAAGCCGGCTTGACTCATGACGTCAGGTCGGTCCACATATGGAGCTTTTTTCCAAAAGTTCTCCAATCATCTCCAGACTTCTGGATCTTCTTCCAGAAGTTCTTTGAAGGTCCTTTAGGAGTCCAAAACTCACCCCAAGGTTCCAGAAGCTCTGATTTGCTCCTTGAGGGTTAGGCCTCCAAATCCTAGAATGCACCTGGTTTAAGTCCACAAATGACCACTAGCCACTGGTCAGCTGGTCAGTTTCTTCAGAGCTTAATGCAGGGGACTTTGATCAGCTATTTTCTAATTGTAGCAAACAGGGAGTCTCTTCTTTAAGCAGTTGAAGACAGGCAAAGTCCCTTTAGTGGTGAAGCCCACGTGTGCAGGTGGTGCAGTCATTCAAAGTGCAGTACCCACGTCAGGGGACCAGTAGGGCAGTCCTTCTTCTTCTTTGCCTTGTTTCTTGTAGGGATCTGAAGTGTGGGTGCAGTTCTGCCATATGTATCCTTGCTCCTGGGGTAAAAAGCAAGGGGGGCAATTGTCCAATCACAAGCAGGCCACCACCCTCTTGGATTACCACTCCCCGGGAAGTGTAGCAAAAATCAATCCCAGGGAGCAACATTCCTCAAAAATCCAAAATGACAGAAATTCAATCTAAGAGGTTAGGTCTAGCTGAGGCTACCCAGTGACGTGTCTAATTTTCCTTTAACGCACCCCTTTCCAGCCCTCTCCTAATCTAATCAGGAGACACCTGGCTGTCTGAATTTGCAGGGAATGCAGGAGGTCCACTTGCTGAACCAAATGTCCTTTACGCCTTTGAAGTACAGTTTGACTGCTCTCCCCGCATCCTGTTTCAACATCTGTTGAGGCAGTTCTCCTCCCCAGGCACTTCTTTGTGTTCAGCCCACGCCACTTCACACCTCATCGAGGCAGTCTAGCCAGGCTGCCAGAGGCTGGCCAATCAGAGAAGGGCAATACAAAAATGAAACTAGTAACTTTCAAGTAGAGTTCTAAAATGCTTTCCCTGAATTAGGTATACTAAGTTCAACAATGGCAAGATGTTGGATTTAGTATAACAGTTTGATACAAGCTTGAAATTTTTAGCTCCTTTTGAGACTTTAGGAATTCAAAATAAAGTCTCTCAATGGTAGCCTATGGTGCCCATTCACTACAATGAAGGTAAACTAACTTAGCTATTCTTTTCCTCCCCAAGGCTTATAAAACATCTTTTATAAGCTCCCTGCTTATAGTTACACTGCATCCAACCCTGGGGGCAAAACGTTAGGGGGCTTCTGCAATCAGCCCAAAGTTTTCCCCACACAGTCCCCCCCCTCAGCCAACATGCCCAAGAGACTCATTCCAACCCTGGGAGAGTCTTTCTGTGGTATCAGGCGAGGAAGACAGTGAGAAAAAGTGACTGTCCTTTTTGCAGGGCCTACTCTACCTTACATCCTCATGTCAGGGTCACTCCCTCTGGGTAGTGAACGCACCCCAACAGTAAATGGACCGATTTTAAATGGAAACTTATCTCTAGGAGGGTCTTTCTCCTCTCTCTCTCTGCAAACGTGGTTAGTGAGGTGCTCACCTCCCCTATCTCTAACTTTGCTAGGGCAACACATAGCTTACCCACAGCGGTTACCCAACACTTGAGCTACCCAACCATGACCAACATGGTCAGGGAGCATACTTTGCTTTTGGCCATGGGGTCTGCCTCCTAGGTCAAGTGCAGTGCTGCCATGAAAGCCGGCACTCAGCAGAGGCCACTGGCAGCTGTCAGAGGCCTGAACCACACCCTAAGCTTTCCACTGACAGGAGGGTGAGCTGCTTTAGGGGCAGCTGTGGGGTCCTGGCACCCCTCTTGCTGTTTAGAGTGGGGGATTACCGTGTCCTGTGGCAGACACCCTTCTTCCACTCTCCCTTTTGTCAGTGCAGGGGAAACCCCTTGCAAATGGACATCTGTCTGACTACTCAGGACTTCCGTGGGGTCAATAATGCCAGCTCTGGACTCTCCACTACTGGGGCAGAAAGGCTTTGGCTCACTGGACCTCTGTTAAAGAGTGGCCTACCCTTCCTTTTCTTTTTCCATTTTCCTGGTGGACCCTTGTCTCCTAACTATAGGGACTGGCTCCCCAGAACGACAGGTTTGTGGGTGCCCCAGGTGACCGCCCAATCTGGGATCAGACTGACCTCTGGGAGGTCATTGCTCAGGATACAATCTAAGGGGAGATCACCACTGACCACCACCCCATACCAGTCAAGGATAATCTTCCTCTCTAGGTGCACTATGGCTACATGGTTTGGTAGTGACCTCACCTGTGGCTATCCTGACTCTTCTTGTCTCCCCTGGGACATACATGTCTGGGGAGACCAACCGGTCACTCACAATGGTGTGACTTGTACATGTGTCTCTCAGGCCAGTGGTGGGGATCCCATTCATCTGAATGGGGTAAAAGCACCTACTCGCACCCTCAGGGATCACAAGCTTACCATCTGGACCTGTCCCTACCCCAATGCTATAAGGACCTCATTGTAGGAAAGTACCATCTTTCTTGGCATGTTACCTCCATTTTTACTTGCATGTTAGTATGTTTTTGCCTGTCTCACTGGGATTCTGCTTGTCAGGACCCCAGTGCTCATAGTTTATGGCTAATATATGTGTCTGTATAGTGCTTAACTGTGTCACCGAGGCTCTGATAGTCAGAACCTCAGTGCTTATGCTCTCTCTGCTTTTAAATTTGTCACTATAGGCTAATGACTTAATTTACCAATTTCAATTGGCACACTGGACCCCCCTTATAAGTTTCTAGTTTATGGTACCTAGATACCCAGGGCATTGGGGTTCCAGGTGATCCTTATGGGGTGCAGCATTTCTTTTGCCACACGTAAGGAGATCAGACAAACCCTTTCACAGGACTGCCACTGCAGCCTGCGTGAAATAGTGCACACATTATTTCACAGCCATTTTCACTGCACTTAAGTAACTTATAAGTCACCTATATGTCTAACCTTCGCTTGCCGAAGGTTAGGTGCAAAGTTACTAAGTGTGAGGGCACCCTTGCACTAGCAAAAGTGCCCCCACATAGTTTAGGGTCATTTCCCGGGACTTTGTGAGTGTGGGGACGCCATTACACGTGTGCACTACATATAGGGCAATACCTATATGTAGCTTCACATTGGTAACTCAGAATATGGCCATGTAAGGTGTATAAGATCATGGCATTGCCCCCCCCATTTCCAAATCTGGTATTGGGGAACCAATTCCATGCATCCTGGGGGCTCCACTATGAACCACCAGTACTGCCAAAGCAGTTCTCTGAGTCTTGCACTGCAGTTACAGCTGCTGTCACCTCACAGAGAGGGTTCTGACCTCCTGGGATCTGAGAAGCTCAGTCCCAGGAAGGCCGAACAAAGCATTTCCTTTGGGAGCAGGGTGTTACACCCTCTCCCTTTGGAAATAGGTGTTACAGGCTGGGGAGGGGTAGACTCCCCCAGCCTCTGGAAATGCTTTGAAGGGCACAGATGGTCCCCTCCTTGCATAAGCCCATCTACACCGGTTCAGGGAACCCTTGTCCCCTGCTCTGGCATGAAACTGGACAAAGGAAAGGGGAGTAACCACTCCCCTGTCCATCACCACCCTAGAGGTGGTGCCCAGAGCTCCTCCAGTGTGTCCCAGACTTCAGCCATCTTGCTTTGCAAGGTGTGCGGGCACTCTGGAGGATTCTGTGTCGCCAGTGCCAGAAGGTGACATCAGAGACCTAGGGTCAACCGCAGCCTGCTCCTGGAACTGCTGTAACAGCAACAAAGAATCCACAAGGGATACTTTTCTTCTGCAACTTCAGCTCCAGCCAGCCAATGCAACAATTTCCATGGTGTACACGCTCTGAGGACTCTCTGTCTTCTCCCTGCACCAGAAGGACCGAAGAAATCTCCATTGGGGTGACAAAGTCACTCCCCAGCTCACGCAGGACCTGGTATAAGGTGTAAGTACACAAGGTACCCACTACAAACCAGGCCAGCCTCCTACACTCATCATCTGAGTCCTCCTCCTCTATGGCTACACTGGACAGCCCAGTTCAAACTACCTTCTTGGAACATGCTGCATCTCCTCTGAAGTGACCTCGCTGCTGACAGTCAAAGCAAGCCCAAGAGCTTTTTTTAATCCTGGGTCTCCCTGCTTCTCCTTGTCAGAGTGGGAGTGGGATTTACTTTTCTCCTTCTTAGGGTTCTGGGGTACAAAGGGAGTCTCTGTGGTGGGCTTACCACCTCCCTCTTTAGGTGTTTGGGGACCTGACCCCCCTTTTTGGAGTTTCCTCCCAGGACTTGACAACCACTCTGGTTCTCATCCACTCATCTGCTGCCTCCACCAGCTCTCTGGGTCTGCTCCACTGAGAGTCCACTACATGCTGGTGTAATCTCTCTGAGTTACAATTGGTCACGATGTACTCCCTCATGATGAAATTGTATACCCCTCATAAATACATGCTTTGTTACCCTGTATCCATCCCACTTGTGCCTTAGCTAAGGTGTCCACAAAGTCAGCGTAAGACTGGATTTTGTCCTTCTGGGTGTTTCCAAACTTTATCCTTTACAGCTCTGAGGTGAGATGAAACGGCTGGATGAGGCACTTCTTCATATTCAGATAGGACTCAGTCTTATCTTCCCCTAGGGTCAGGAGCCTCTCCCTCCCAGATACTGGAATCAACTCCCATCCTGAGAGCCGTCTCAAAGGCTGTCAGCCACTTGTCCATGTCATTCCCCTCTTGATAAGCAGGATCAACCTCCTTGGGTAGTATGGGGCAAAAACAACCATCCTTGGGAACCTGAACTTCTATATCGCTGCCACCATCTCTTTGTTCACTCCTTGCACACTTCTTTTTCTCTAGGGCCAACTTCTCTGCCTCCAAAGCTGTGAGGGCTACATGGCCTCAAGTTCTGTTTACCTGAGGTCCAGTCATGGTTATCCTTGGTACCAGAACCTCATTTCCCATTAGCTCTGGATGGGGCCCTAACTACTGAAGTAATAGAGAGGCAAACATCCTCCTCCCACTGGAGGTTGTAGAGGACATCTTCCCCCTCCCTTCCTATCTCTAAAGCTTTCTCTGACTCCACCTTCATTGCATAGGCATCAAAGGACTGAATCATTACGTTCTTCCTATGGTTGTTGGCAGCAGGCAATCCCCTCCTTCTGCACAACACCCTAATCTCAGCTGCAGTGAGTGTGGGTAGGCTAGCCAGATCAAGCTCCATGGTATCCCTATGTTGTTGTGTCACTTAGAAAACTGTGGCACCATTTGAACAGAACAATTTAGAAAAATCAAAAATGAAGTAATTAAAAAAAAACGTTGTTTAAATTTGAAAAACCAAAACTAATATTGCTCATGGTCAATTTAGATGATTTTTAACTTGTTTCACTTAAAACTGTAAAGTGATGTTGTTAGACCTGACAGCCTTAGGTTGGTCATCCCCCAACATTTTGCCTACCTCCCTCCATTTTATTGACACTGTTGGGCAGATTTATGAAACGTGGCACTACTTTTCTTGCTCCCCTTAGCTTCCCCTTAATGCCACCATGTGTGTGACGGTAGTCAGGCATACTAGTGTCATACTTTTCAATGCTAGTCTGCAACTTTGCAGGATTAGCATCAACAATTTTGATGATAATCCTGCAAAGCACACAGAGGCCCATTGAAACCAACGGAAGCCTCCTTTTAATGCCTCCTCCGAGCAGGCATTAAAAGAGCACAAAAAATGATGCAAGGAACTCTCTTAGATTGGCATATTTAATTTGCGTGTAAGTCCCTAGTAAAGTGCACTTCATGTCCCAGGGCCTGTAAATTAAATGCTACTAGTGGGCATGCAGCACTGTTTGTGCAACCCATATAAGTAGTCCCTTAACTATGTCTCAGGGCTGCCATTGCAAGGCCTGTGTGTGCAGTTTCACTGCCACTTTGTCTTGGCATTTAAAACTACTTGACAAGCCTTAAACTCTACATATACGTCATCCTTCAAGTAGGCCCTAGGTATTCCATAAGGCTGGGTGCTATGTAGGTAAAAGGCAGGATATGCATTAATGTGTTTTACATGTCCTGGTAGTGAATAACTTGCAAATTCAGTTTCTACTACTCTGAGGCCTGCTCCTCTCATAGACTAGCATTAAAGCTGCCATCATGTACTCTTAAGTGGTCCTGTTTGGTATTGCCAGACTGGCACTAGAAAACCCTGCTTACTGGTGAAGTGGATTTAATTTTACTATTTTAGAAATGCCACATTTAGAAAGTGGGCATTTCTCTGCACTTGCTGCCATCTGCACCCTACAGCCTGTCTACAATCCATGTCTGGTCTGTGCTGGTTGACAGCTCCCCCTGTGCATTCCATCCAGGCAACCATAAACACAGGACACTAACTCACATCTGCATTCATCTGCATACTGAATGGGTCTTTCTGGGCAGGAAGGGTGGAGGGGCTCACACTTTCATTTCAAAGGCCAATGGCCTACCCTACAGAAAGGACCGATAATCCCCCACACAGGGATCCTGGCAGACAGGACTGGGCTGAAAGGGGAACTTGTGCACTTAAAAAAAACCACTCTTTAAAGATTTCCCTACTTCAAAGGCACATTTGGTATATAAACTGGGTCTCTGACCCCACCAAATCTAATAATCCTTAACCTACACCTATACTCTGTCAGAAGAACTTCCTGGCTGCCAAATGCCTCATCTGGACAGCTTTGCTGAGAAGGACTGCTGCCCTGCTTGTTGCCCTGCTACCCTGCTGGCCTCCGACTCTGTTGGAAGGACTCTGCTTTCCTCCTCAAGTACTCTCTCGAAGGGATTGGATTGAGCTTGCCTCCTGTTTCTGAAGTCTCAAGGCCAAAAAATACTTCACCTCTTCAACAAAATCCTTGTGCACTGAAAATCTGTGCAACACATGAATAAATTGATGCAAAGCATGCGTCGGGGCTGGGAAACCACCGAACCACCATCTGGAACGACCAGCACCGACTTCCTGACAGAAAATTTGTCGCGTCATCCTTGCGACGTAAAATTCAACTCATTACCTACCAAATGAATGCAGCACCTGCTCCTTCTACCAGCAAGACAATTATTTTCAACGCATCGTCCCAGGGAGTCAAAATTTCCCTGCGTTGGGGTGAGGAACCAACGCTGCATACCTGAAAAATGACGCAAACTCTTTCAGCATGGAAAGAAATGACACATTGTCTGCACTGTGCATCAAAATATGATGCAACACCTTATTTTTCCACGCATCTCCTACTCTGCGGTGTCTGTGCGTCGTTATTTTTTATGTTTTCCAGGTACTGTGTGTAACAAATAAGCAGTTATTCATTTCTAAGGATTTAGACTCTTTTAAACCATCTAAATTGATATTTCAACTTGTGCTTACGGATCTTTGTCATTTTGACCTCATTTTATTCAGATGAATATTATCCATTTTACTAAACCTGTGTGATGTATTTTTGTGGTATTTTCACTGTGTTACTATATGATTTATTGCACAGATACTTTATACATTGCCTTCTAAGTTAAGCCTGACTGCTCAGTGCCAAGCTACGAGAGGGTTGGTGCAGGATAATTGTGTTGTGACTTACCCTGACTAGGATTGTGGTCCCTTCTTGGACAAGGGTGATACCTCTGCCAACTAGAGACCTCATTTCTAACACTGGTGATCAGCAGTGATGATAGGACTTGTGCTTGAGCAGTGCCATACAATAGTTAGGAGTTTTCCACTACCAGGTCATATAAAACTCATAGATATATGTCCTGCCTTTTAGATACACAGCACCCTGCCCTTGGTTTTAGCTAGGGCCTACCTTAGGGGTGACTTATATGTAGAAAAGGGGAGTTTAAGGTCTGGCAACCACTTTTAAATGCCAAGTCAAAGTGGCAGTAAAACTGCACACACAGGCCTTGCAATGGCAGGCCTGAGACATGGTTAAGGGGCTACTTATGTGGGTGGCACAACCAGTGCTGTAGGCCCACTAGTAGAATTCAATCTAAAGGCCCTGGGCACATGTAGGTCACTTTACTAGAGACTTACAAGTAGATCAAATATACCAATTGGGTATCAACCAATGTTACCATGTTTTAAGGGAGAGAGCAGTTTACTGGGAACTTACAAGTAGATTAAGTAAGCCTATTATGAATGAACCAATATCACCATGTTTTAAGGGAGAGAGCATATGCACTTTAGCACTGGTTAGCAGTGGTAAAGTGTGCAGAGTCCTAAAACCAGCAAACAAAGTTTCCAAAAAGTGGAGGGAGGCAGACAAAAAGTTAGGGGTGACCAGCCTCAGGCTGTTAGATCTAACAATCATCATCAAAAATCTTTATTCGGTTATAAAAATATTCACAAAAGAAGCCCAAATAAATACATACAAATAAGTGACCAAAACCATACACAGGTTCAAAACAGTAAAATTCAAGCATATTGATCACAGAGCAAACAGTTATAATCCTCCTTCCTCTTCTCCATAGGTTAAAACAGTGTAAAAGCTGTTTTCCTCTGTGAATAGCTTTAGAAATGTAAACAGATACACACGACTCTCCCACAGTACCAAGAGCGTTAATAGAATTAAAAACATTTTAGTAATAAAAAGTTTTTTCCCATAAAAACATTGGTCACAATAGGTGTTTTCTCAAATCCATATAAGAGTTGCAAAAAAAAGAACAAAGCGCATTATTCTCACATAGGCAACTGGGTAACTTTTGGGAATGGAGGCCGATTTTAGGGAAAGCAATCATAAAGTGCAAAAATGCCCATTCATATGAGATACTTCCATTATGGAATATTTGAGCTAAAATAAGATAACTCTGTACATGAGGGTGCACAGGAACTGAGATATACGTTGCCACTGAAAACTTAAGATGCCGTCTGTCCTCCATTTCTGACATCTTTTCCCCCCTGAGAGTCATGAATAATAATCTTTATTTTATCAAATAAATAAGTTATAAAAGAATCACATATCATACGAAATATAAAGTCATATGAGATATTAAAAACACTTACAGGTCCTTCCCTACATACAATTCATCTCATCTATTTAAAAGGACGGAAAAAAAAGCCTTTTAGAATAACATCTCCTTGTGCCAGGCCAGCGCTCCTTTAAAAAAATGGCCCACCGAGCAGCATACCTCATAATTATTTAACTGGCAGAGAAAGAGCAAGGCAGCCCTACAATTAGTTAAGCCATATTTTTGTAACAGGTACAATTTTTTTATGGGCACATAGGGGGTGATTCTGACCGCCGGGGCCAGGGTCGGCGGGAGCACCGTCAACAGGCTGGCGGTGCCCCGCAGGGCATTCTGACCGCGGCGGTTTGGGCGCGGTCAGAAGAGGAAAACCGGCCGTCTCCCGCTGGTTTTCCGCTGCCCAGATGAATCCTCCATGGCGGCGCAGCTTGCTGCGCCGCCATGGGGATTCAGACACCCCATACCGCCATCCTGTTCCTGGCGGTTCGCCCGCCAGGAACAGGATGGCGGTATGGGGTGTCGTGGGGCCCCCGTAAGAGGGCCCCATAAAGAATTTCAGTGTCTGCTTTGCAGACACTGAAATTCGCGACGGGTGCAACTGCACCCGTCGCACCTTTCCACTCTGCCGGCTGCATTCGGAGCCGGCTTCCTCGTGGGAAGGGTGTTTCCCACTGGGCTGGCGGGCGGCCTTTTGGCGGTCGCCCGCCAGCCCAGTGGGAAACCCAGAATAACCGCAGCGGTCTTCTGACCGCGGTGCGGTATTCTGGAGGGGTGAACTCTGGCGGGCGGCCTCTGCCGCCCGCCAGGGTTAGAATCACCCCCATAGTGTTTTCAAAAGAACACAGAATGTATCAGCGTTTGTGGGGAGTGCTCATCACAGGGGCAAATGCAAATAGTGCTGGATGAGAACTGTCTTTGAGGAAAAGACAAGAGCCAATGAAGAGACCCCAGTCAGAAGCAGGTTAAAAGCAATTGTTCATACGTATTATGTACAAGCAATAAATAAGTGGCCGGGCCCGGATTCATTTGTCCGATGTAATAATCTTTAACAGCTGCCTTATCCGCTTCATTTAATTCTCGAGCTGCCCGCCTTATCTTAAGGAAGCGGTCACATACCCACATTTTATCTTTTTTTTAATCAAGTGCGGATTCTCAAACAAATGTGGGCAACCCACTTCAGTCAGAGTTCCTTTGACATATTTCAACCATGGGATTGAACAGCAGGATCACTAACAAGGCAATCCTGAAAATCAGCTGGCTGAGAACGAATTCTTTATTGAGCCAGTTTACACATAACAGCTCCAGCGGGGCAAGACTAATTCTATCTTGTAAGTATTCAAGACTCAATTCCTGGTGAGCAGAAAAGTGTGGTGTAGAGGCAAAACACCCAACAACCGGTGAGTGAATCAATTTTCCTCTACCTGAACGCTCCCAATTTCTTTATACCCCCACAACCCCATACCATAGGTCATAGCCAGCAAACATTTTCTCTTATAAACCTCCAATATGGGGGCAACCGGCTTCCTCCCTATATTGGCGGCTAGAGAGTAGGTAATACCCACTGTACCCAAAATGTGTGAAACCCTGTTTTTTAAGCAGGGGCACCAACTACATGCTTAATCGAATTCTAGCCCCAGATATGAGAAGGAACTTACTTTTGTTAGTGTACAACTTTCTATATGCATATATCTTGGTATTTTTAGGGCCACAAACCATTACAAAGGTCTTCAAACAGTTGGTTTCAAGCTTCTAAGTTTTTCATGAACTCAACAAAACTATCAACTAGCAATTTGAGCCTATTTGCTGTCCTCGCCAGCAATACTGCATCATCCACATACAATAGAGCTGACATACCGTTATTATGTATGCAGGGAACTTTGGCTCCCTGGAAACCAAGATTTTCTCTAGATCATTAAAGTATAAGAGAAATAAAATAGGGGCGAGAACACGCCCCAGGCGTACACCCTGACTTACACTAACATGAGATGTGGTCTTGCCATTTGGCCCATACCTTATTTTTGTTCTCTGCCCCTGGTGAGGAGTCTCTACTAGGCCATCATCAAGACCCATAGTTAAGTGTAAAGCATTTAAAAATCACAAAACAGTAAATAAGTAAAAACAAAACACAACACAAATCCTACACCAATGTATAAAACAGATTATATTTTTATCTTTAAAATTACACAAAAATGACAAAGATCCAATAATCCAATAAGGGGAATAAATGTTAGCCGATGGTGCCCATTCACAACAATGGAGGAAAACAACATTAGCTATTTTTCCCTCACCAGGGCTTATAAACATATTTTATAAGGTTCCTGCTTATAGTTACACTGCACCCACCCCTGGAGGCACTTAGGCACACCTTAGGGGTTACAAATAAGGTAACTTAACACTTTGGAAGTGTTTTTAATTCCAAAGTTGAGTTAAGAGTTAACTTTAACTTAAAAGGAGCCAGCAAGGAAGACCTTCCTTTGAAATGACCCTGGGCACCACAGCAGTGCACCTATGGCTGTACATCCTATGCTGGGGCCCCTAAAACTACATGCCCTACCATATAGTAGGACCATTAGGTAGGTTGGTACAGCCAATTATAATGAACCTAATTTGCATAATCATTTTAATCAGGGCACAGGCCCTGGGACTGATTAGCAGAGACCAGAGAACCATCAAGTCAGAAAAACACCAGCATAAGTGTACAATGGGGGCACAAAATGAGGGGGGCGTCTTCAATCAGCCCAGTTTTTCCACACTGAACGTTTCACACTTTGTGTTGGCAAATAATACAATTGTCAGGAAAACTCTAAAACTGCTTGTAGATTGGCTGATTATTGAAGATTCCTCAAGTGCAATTGGCTTGCAAAATGGCAGCCTTTGCCAATGGTAATGTTACATTCCAGAATCGATGAGAACATATGTAGAAGTAATTCTATGGGTTGTTAGAAGGTGTTGCAGTATAAAAAGGAGTGCAAGTAAAAAGGAAGCAGACATGAAGAAATGATGACAATTTTGGCAAACTGATTGAAGATGGGGCACTTCATTGGAAGGTTTCTATTAAGATGTGTACTTGCAGGTCAAGAGGAAGGAAGACTAAGCTTAAGCTTACAACATTTTTAACTGATGATGAACGATTCCTTGTCATTTGAGTACTGTATATACAAATACGTCAATGACGATTGCACTTCGAGTAAAGGAGGCCACACAATCTTTTATATTTTATTTTATTCAATGAAATATAGCATGTTCAGAACACCTGAGAACAAAGTGGAAAGATGCGGGAGGGGAAAATAATATCTTGAAATAGATTGCTAGCGGGCCATTATGCAATTAATGACCCAATGATTTCATGAAGTGGGCTTTCCTATGGCCCCATAGAGGGCAAGGTAAAAAAATATTTGTAAAAACAACCATGTTCATGATTACAACCTAAATTAATTCACAGACGCACAGCAAAATAAATGATATCTGTTATTTAATGGTGATCATGATCAGCATGAATGGCTGCAATTCTCAAACAGCACAATGTTTTTGGAAACAGAAAGCCCACAGACTGATCTTTTGAAGACAGCAGGACTGGGAGAACTGCCAACACTGCATGGCTAAAAGATGTGAACAGTGAATTTAGGACACAAATAAGGAGTGCAAAGTGTCAATGAGCATAAGTTTGGAGAGAAAGAACAGGGCATATTGTGTGACTAAATGCCAGAAACTGTACTCAGTTGCCATCATCACAGCCGAATGCCATCAACAGGTGGGATGGGGGCCAATCGCTAGGTGGAATGGATGATGAAATGACATAACCTGCACCAGTGACCACTGTACAAGGCTGAAGGTCATTCATAGTATAGTAGAAAGCACAAAGTTTGGCACACTGCTTGGCCAAAGGCCACATCCCACTCTTAGTAACTGTCAAGAGCA
Organism: Pleurodeles waltl; assembly: GCF_031143425.1. Classification (NCBI taxonomy): domain Eukaryota; kingdom Metazoa; phylum Chordata; class Amphibia; order Caudata; family Salamandridae; genus Pleurodeles; species Pleurodeles waltl. The sequence goes on along the minus strand of NC_090440.1, from coordinate 1,485,817,264 downwards.
TTGAGTTTGGGGGTACAAGGTATAGGAATGTGGCACTACCCAACATAGGTATCATTATCTAGTGATTTGTATCTCTGATTCTATTCGTCAAGGTGCAGTTCTTCCAAAAACAAGTATAGAAGGCTGGCTCTCTCTATAGTGACTTGCACTATGCAGAGAGTCCAAGCAGCCCCACTTTGGTATCCAGAGGTAAAATGCATACCACCTAATGCTCTGTGTTTCTGGTAGTGTGGGCGAGCAGTTAAGCTCATCTTGGAGATGTTCTAAGCATTTGTTATGCTCACTGTACCAATAAATGTGGACACACACTCAGAAGTATAACTCAAGACCAATTTTTTAAAACAATATAGATTTTTATAAAAATCTTTCAGACCAAGATCATACGTCTAAGTTAAATACTTCTTCAGTTAGGATTTTTCAAAGTTTAGAAATAATGTGCTTTTTGTGAGAAATTATGCACCATAGGAATACATAGGAAAATCTTTAAAAATGCATATAACATCAGGCAATGCTCACACATGTGCCACCTTCTATTTTAAGGTTGAAATCATTGGAATGTTCTGAGGGGCCAGCCAGAGAAGTTAGGATGGTTCCCGGTTTAAGCAGGAGTAGCGACTGAAATTCTTGGAGCTGGTGCACAGCAGAGAGGGGTCCAACTGACCACTTGGAAACACACTGCACAGATGGACTGAAAGGTAAGCCTGGTGGGTTCCCTTGGAGGGTAGAGGTTGCAAGGGGTTAGTGACCCCTAAAGCACAGCTTGTTAGTCGATGCAACAGCCGGGTGCAGTGCAAATAGGTCGGTCATGAGTCGTGCATCTTGGAGTCCTTGGAGCCAGGAGAAGGTCACTTGTAGAGTGGATTGCTGGTCATCAGGGCCACTCTGTGGGGGTGGTTCTTGGGTGTCTTGAAGTCCCTCGACTGGTGCTTGCTTCCGGGCTTTTGATAGACCAGAGTGGACTTTTCTTCTGGGTGTCAAACTTTGGGGGTCCGGTCCCCCAGGTAGTGGTATGCTACAACCGGTTCTTTGGTCAGCAGCAGGTCAGTGAACTGGACTTCACAGGTTCCTTGCCTGTGGGCTGCAGGAGAGTGATACCTTCAGTCTCTACTGAGATTCCTGCCCTACCAAGTGGTACCCTACCCAGTTCCTGGGCCCTTGAAATGTGAACTTGGCAGAACAAGAGCTGAAATCTATCCATATAACCCTGTGCCTGGAAATTTTTGGTGCATCATCTGCAACCCGACTGATAAACGGTGCACCCCCCGCTTTGGGGCTGAAATCGACAGTCCACCTGCATTGCAGCTGGGAGATCAATGCATCACCACTGGAGAAATTACAAAACACCTGCTTGAAGCTGCTGATAATGACGCAAACCTCACACAGCGCAGTTTTCTAACACCCTGAGACCGGATTTCTCACGCATCGTCCCTCGGCGTCAAAGTGATCCTAAACTGGCACAGATTCGAGGTCCCCTGTCTGGAAATCGATGCATCGCTTTCTTGCAAGGGAGGAAAATGATACATCATTCAAGTGAGGAATTGATGCATTGCTGATTTTTGTGTTTGTTGGATTTTTGTCATTTTGATCTTGTTTGATTTAGGTAAATATAACCTATTTTTCTAAACTGGTATGGCGCCCATTTTGTAGTCTTTCACTGTGTTACTTTGTGTGTTGGTATACATACTTTACACATTGCCTCTGAGATAAACCTGACTGCTTATGCCAAGCTACCTAGGGGATGAGCAGGGGTTACCTGGGTGTGTACCTCCATTGCACTGACTGGAGTGAGGGTCCCTGCTTGCACAGAGTGCACACTGACTGCCAACCAGAGACCGCATGTCTAACAGTTCTACTCTGTAACACAACTGAAGTCTGTGTGTACTCTGGTGTCATCAAATGCAACTAGATACAAACCAGACAATGTCCGAACTTGAGACAAAGCTACATACCTTATACCTTCCTTGAAGACAGAACTACCAATATTAACAAATGCCTTATGATTTATGAATATTAAAAGGTTATGTTAGAGAAACTGGCCACTATTTACATTGAGCATATAAATCTTTCATAAGCAAAAAACATGCAATAGAACTTCCAATTTGCTTTGTGCTATCAATCTAACCACATTCAGGGCTTCATTACGACCCTCGTGGTCTTAATACCGCCAGGGCCACTTTGGCAGTCAGACTGAAGCCAATGTGAGGTCCAACAGCTACATTATGACTGTAGTGGTTGTGCCACGGTCGGATCGCCAGCACCGCCAGTTCCCCTTCACTGCAGGGGCTGGTGGATCTGGCGGTCCTAATCCGCAAGCAGTGCTACCCTGGGCATTTTGAGTCCCTTCTCCGCTGGTGATTACATGGCGGTAGCCCTGTCAGGTGAAGGCTGGTGGATATGGGGTGCAGGGAAACCGAAGGGGGCCCATGCACTTGGTATTGGGCAGTGCAGTGGGCCCCCAAGCCAAGCCCATCGCGATATTCAATGTCTGCTTTGCAGACAGTGAAAATCGCCACAGTGGTCGTGCACCCTATGGACTGTAGCATTGGCACTAGCTCTATTATGAGCCACCATCAATTTTGTAGGCCGTTTCCTGCTGGGTCAGTGGGCGGAAACTCTGTTTCTACCCGCTGACCTGTCAGGAAACTCTTAATTAGGCAGCAGGAAGGGGACGCACTGATGGTAACCTGACCGCGGAAGTTTGGCGAACAGCCTTTTCCATCCGCCAAACCCATGATGCCCCCCTAAATTACAAAGTATTCCACTTCAATAATATAAGGAAAACTAATAAAATCAACAAATTTACCCATAGCACCATTGACCAAACCTTCCTCAACATTTAAAATTTGACGCAGAATCACTCTACAATTTTTGAATAGACTTAAACATTTCTCCAATCCTATAGTTCATGACACAGATTTTTCTAATTAATCAAATTTTGCTTGTAAATCTTTATTTAGCAATAATTTCACACCTTGATGTTCCATTATATCTATTGTCTTCAGTTGCAAAATGTCTTCTATCTCCGATTCCAGGAATTATTTGTTGAATGAAGCACACTCCTCCAAAGTAGACATAAGACACACGCCATGAATACCTTCTTATATCAAAGTGAACATTAAGTTTGAGACCATTCTCAACTCATCAATGATTTAAAGCTTTAACTTTTTTAACACCCTTGACACTGCATGAAAAGCTTCAACCGATAGCAATAACCTTTAGTATGATAGTTTGTTGTCATGTTTCACAGGCAGTATCAAAATGTGATGTAAAGTAATACCTTTGATATTGAATGCAGCTAATCCAGTAGCTGCTGTAACCACACATGATAAACTGCAGTCTGTAGTCTTCTGTAGGAAAGCAGTAAGAACTTGTATTAAGAAACTTTCACCAGTACCTGCTTGACAACTGACATACAACAAAATAGGCTTAAATGTTGGGCACATACAATGTTTGCTGTCATGAAGCAATCTATGATCAAATGTGGTTTTCGCTTCCATATTTATTTCGATCTCTTCATCATTTACTTGTCCTACTAAATCTGCCAAATATTTTTTTCCTCTTTGGTTGCTCCATTGCTGTCTGCACTTCATTCACTACAATAGCAGACTCATTTGAAATTATCGGATATCCAATGTCCCTGTGTGAAAACATCTTCAAACTGAAGCTGTGGAATTTCCTTGTTAGAGACTTTTTACCAGAGATCTTTTCTCACACATCTTTCATCTCCATCTTCTTAGGTGCTGCAACAGCTACAGAACTGTCTGCCGCAAATTTAACTTCCATATTTGCGCTCCACATTTTCAAAATGACAGGATTGTAGTCATTAATTTATTTTGAAGCCTCTGTTCTTAAAATGTTGTAGATGTGTTTGGGTGATTTACAAGTAAGTGTATATCTCACTGCAGACATAAAACTGTTCTATTTTTCTTTTTGAAAGAGCAGGTCTTGGAAATCCAAAATTACATTTTGTATAAACATTTCCTTTTTTCTTTGTATGTCTACCAACAGTACTTCACATTTGTGTGATTGGTTTGCTGATTTAAATCTTCTTCATCAGTGTCTCAGTGTCTTTTTTAGGAAGCTACATGCAACATACTGTTCTATGAAACAAAGTACAGACTCATCAGTGTCTGTTAAAAATGTATGTGCATCTTTTATCCCCAACTGCAAATGAGTATGAGGAGCACCTCTTGTGTGGTACTCTTTTTGTCAAAAGAAATCAATACCCTCTATAAGAGGTGCACTTTTTTGTTGCATATGAAGGACAACAGAGCTTGAAATCTGTGGTTGAAGACCCTGCAAGCATTTGCAGGATCCAAAGAGCAAATCTTTTTATGTCTTCAATTCAATGAGAGTTTGCTTCTCTAAAAAACTCATGTAAATCATCCTATGCAACTCTGCACAACTCAATGTTACAAACTAAGTTGATGCACCTGAATTTTGCAATATACACTTTAGCTCACCTTGTCGATGATACCAACTTTCATTGGTCCCACATTGGTGCACCATCAAATTTATCAAATTGTAGTCAAGCTTCTCATCTTTGCCATGATTTTTTTTCCACAAAGTCCTTTGTAGACATCTTTTGCATATTAACTCCTGTCTTAAGAAAATGGTTAACAGCGTATGACAGTTCAGAAAAATAACAGATGGCACACATATGGAATACTTTCTTGAAATCTAGGGTCCTCTGAATATAATGTTTTTGACCTACACTCAGTTGCAGGGATTTGCACAGGGTGCTTACCATACCGTTCATTAGGCCTGGGCGTAGAACTTTGCTCCTCTCTGCTCTGCTGGTGGTGTTGCAGAATTCCCACACTTCACGCTTTGCAGAGTAGCATGGAGTTTCACGAATTCTGCACTCCGGCATCAAGCGGATTTTGTTTGAGCTCTCAAGATTGGGTTTTTGCGCTCTCTCACGAGCATGGCAGTACTTCCAGGCTGCTAGCGAGTGCTTACTTGTGCTACTTTCGGCAACAGTGGCCAAAACAGACTCCAACTTCCTGCTCCTGTCCTGTAGGCTCCTCCCAGTGCTTTGTCTATTTTCTTGTCACTTTTCACTTCGTCTTTGAGGTGGAAGGATCACTCTCTTTGCCTTCTCTATATACCTTTGGATTTAAGGTTTTTGTTTTTGTTCAATCACACAAGTAAGTTCAAAAACTATTGTTTGCTTGGACATGCTCCAGTATTTCTTTGTACTTTAATTAGATTTTTACATTTTATACTGGTGGGTGGTCTGGTGTTTGTATAGGCCCAGTTTTAATTTATTTTGCAGTTCAGTGATGTTTTGCCTGTAAAGGGAAATTTGTTACACAGCTCAGTACCTTTTCTTCATATTTGTAACATTTGCAATATTATTTTAGTATATGGAGTAGATTTCCAGAGGGTAATCAAGGCAGTAGGAACCAGCACCAGTAGTCATCGGTGTATGAAATAAGGCAGTGTGGCCAGGGTTCATTTTCTGTCCATAGGCTTGCATGTGTTCTTTTTTGTCCATGTCCCCTTGTTCGCAGTTCTTGTTTGACGATGTGGCTGGCAGCCATTTGTTGATCTAGTTAGTTCCCTTACCATAGACTTGTGTGTGTTCTTTGTTTGCCATGCCTCCTTATTCCTTGTTGTTTAAACATGTGTTTGGCTGGCAGCCATTCTGTGCATGCAGTCACTATCCCTTACCATGGACCTGCATGGGATCTTTGTTTGTCATGAGCCCTTGCTGTTTGATGTTGTTGTTTGACCATGTGGCTGGCTGGTAGCCATATTGTGCTTACAGCCAGTGTGTCTTTACCATATGCTTACACACACACACATTGTTAATTATTGATCATTTGTTTTTTTAAGTTTCTATTTCTATTTATTGTGCTTGCAGCCAGTGTGTCTTTACCATATGCTTACACACACACACATTGTTAATTATTGATCATTTGTTTTTTTAAGTTTCTATTTCTATTTTATTTATTTTTTTATTTTCCATTTAACTTTTTTATTTAAATTCTGTATTTTAATAGTTGATCTAATTTTTATTCCATTTTTATTTTTATTGTTATTTATTTTCCATTCTTCTATTTAATTTTTATATTTAAAAAAAATGTTTTTAATTTGTTATTTTAAATATTTATTTTTATTTTAGCTTTTATTTTTTTCACATTTTTTTATTTTTATTTTCTTTATTTTTCAATTTTGCATTTTGCTTTATCCATCCATCCACATCATCAATTCCCTCATCCATCCATCCACCCATCCACCCATCCACCCATCCACCCATCCACCAAAGATGCACACCTTCAGTATAGCATTCAGTTTCTTTAGGTATAATCCTATTTCCTCCAGGTCACACTGGCTAGGAGCACTGCAGACAAATCAACAGCATAATTAATTTTGTTTTTCCTGGACCACCTTGCCATAATAGGTTCCAGATTATTCCATTTATCGATGCAACCTCCTTATACTGCCCCAGCTGTCTCTTTGAAACAGGTGGAGATAAAGCAAAGAGCTAGATTTGCATGTTGTGATGTCTGATTTGAATTGTAATGTTTTTTTATGGTGTGGTGGTGTGGTTTGACTTTACAATGTTTGATTGAATTGTTATTTTATTTTTTAGATAAGTAACCAACTGCACCAAGATTGCATTTGTCTGTGCTATTTCAGCCTGCTGTAAACAGTATGTTTTTCTTGTTTGGTTGTTTTTCGGCTCACAAGAGAAGAGACTCCACATCACCTGTAGTACTGCCAAAGAGAAGGCCGAGAAGGCTTTCAGTTACTTTGGTCCTCCAAACTCTTTTGCTTGTGCATCTTAGTTCTACTACCAGCCTTGAGCTTGAGATGGCCCCAAAGAAAGTTGCTCCCAAGAAAGTGGCTAGAGAGAAGAAGCAACTTTCAGTGGCGTGCCAAGCACAACCCTCTTTGGGAGACATGTGTCTGCCACACTGTCCTCTTGGGAGGAACCTGGAAGCAGCACTCCTGCATCAACAACACTCCCCCAACCTGAGCCCAAGACCATGTCTGTCAGTGAGGCAGCCACTGCAATCATGGCGATGCCAACGAGCAATGATATAGAATGGGATTTGTCCCTTTCACAAAGTAGTACTTCACCATTTCAGGAAACAGAGAAAAGTGGACAGCAGCTGCAGCCAGCAATATCTTCCTGAAGTTGGTGCAGAACAGGAGGTCGGGCTTTCTGGCTAGAAAGAGTCTCCTCTTTTAGAATCAAGGGGTCTCAGATATCCAGTAATAAAAAAAGAATGGGTACTACCCTAGCATTTTCTACAAGCACCACTTTTGATGATGATGATAGGGACAAGAATTGGACCCCGGCAGAGTCCGGAAGACACTGTCAGAAGTAAGGGAAAAGAAAAGTTCCAGAAAGCCTTAAATCATGGAAGGGGATGATGAGGATGATACAATAAGCAAGTCATTGTGAAAGCTGGCACAGAGGAGTCTGACATTACTATCCAACCTGCTCTGAGGGATGCGGCATAGATAGCACAACCAGCTCCTATGTTTGTATGGCCCCAGCAGAGACCTGCAGCAACTCATACCCTCAGTAGAAGTATGCACTGCAGAGAGGCAATCAACACACCCACCTTCCTCCAGTTCTTTTTCAGGCATTGACAGTGACCTAATGAGAAATTACTTCTCCTCAGTTTGGCACTTTCCGTGATTAGCAAAAAAAAAGAGAAAAGTGTTACATGCTCCATTTGCCATGCAAGTGTTTGTTGAGGTAAGCCTGGTTCACATTATGGTACTGGAGGCCAAATGACCCATATGAAAAAACATCACGCAGGGAGGAGCACCTGAAAACAAATGCGGAACTTGGTTGCAGGAGTGAAGGTGAGGAGAGCCAAAAAATATCAGCTACAAGTGGTCAAATCATGGTGGAAGGTGGGAAAGAAGAGGGGGACTTCATCCTCATGCAAAGCAGCCCTGTCCTCAGCAGTACACATGAAACACCAGCTTCAGCAACCTCACAATAACACAAGAAGACCTGGAGTCTAATGGAGACACTACAGTGTCTAGTTCTGCCCCATGATGCACATTATGTCTGCCACCACTCACAACTTCTTAAACGTCACCTGCGTCAGTGGCCCCAGAAAAGAAGAAAATCCAGGCTACTATTAGAGGCATGTTTAGGCAGGAGGGGCCCTATGACCTCAACCACCCAATGGCACGTTTGTACAATGGGAAGCTGGCAAAAATCTTAGCGCCGGACCTCCTCACTATTTCTTTCGTGGAAGGAGTGGGATCCTTAGAGTTTGTCGCAGCCATCTGCCTGAAATGGAAGGTTTCAAGTCAGACCTATTTTGCCAGAGTTGCTATTCTAGCCCTGCATCACGGTGTGCTGCAATTGGTTGGGAAAGCTTTGCAGCTAACACTATATACCAAACAACAGACATGTGGACCAGTTGTCAGGTGAATGATTACATGTGCATTACTGCACACTGGGGCCCGTATTTATACTTTTTTTAGCGCCGCATTTGCGCCGCTTTTTGACGCAAAATGGCCCAAACCTACAAAATACAATGGCATTTTGCAAGTTTGCGCCGTTTTTGCGTCAAAAAACGACGCAAATGCGGCGCAAAAAAAGTATAAATACGGGCCTGGATCTCTTTTGTGGGAGTAAAGCAAAAGCTATTGCTCTTGACCCTGAAGAAATGTTTTCAAGTGTTCGGCACTGTGCAACAGTAGCCATGTTCGTGGTAAAGAAATCACACACAGCTGCAAACATCTTGGAGGAATTAAATACCAAAGCATCTGAATGGCTGTGACCCAGAGGTATTCAAATTGGTCTTCTTGCCATGGACAATGGCAGTTACATAGTCAAGGCCATGGCAGATGCTGCCTATTTCAGGGTCCTGTGTTTGGCACACTGCAACAACTTGGGAATGCAAGACTTTCTTAAAAAAGAAGACATCTGAACTCATTTTGCCATTCTTTTAAAGCCCAGAAACACTTGTGAATTATTCAGCATGGTAACTGAGTACCGGTTAAAGCCCTGATACAGGAGGTGCCAACACGTTGGAACTCAACCTATTATAGGTTGCGACGTCTATTTAAACCGTACACACAGATCTATGATTATGTAATTCAAAGAGGAGGAATTGCTATTGGGAAAGCTATGACCACTGATGTGGACAAATGGGGCCTAGTCAAATTCCTCACACAAATGCTGCTCCTTTTTGAGGTTTTCATGTGGAAAGTTAACAAAGGGGATTGTGCAATGGGCCAAGCTATCCCATTATTGCATTTGCTACAGGGGCAGCTGAAGAAGGTGTCTGTAAGGTTTGCATCCAAGGGTGCGAACGAAAACCCATAAGCGCATGCCTTGGTTGACAGCCTAAGCTATGGCTTGACTTGTAATTCAAGGCTGCAAAATGACATTATCTCCTTCAAAGAGTGTGTCTGTGCCACCCTACTGTATCTATGCTACAAAAAAGCCTTCCCACTTTGGTTTCACAATACAACAGTTCTGGGGTGCGACCTTCAATTTCTAGAGAGGGCAGTCTTGTCTCACAGCAGTCAACACCAGCAACAAAAACAACAGCAGTAACAGAAGAATTGGATCCAACCTCTGCATTGGCTTGGTTTTCAAGTCAGAGGTTTTAAGTCCAGTGCAGAGGCAAAGGCAAAAGGGGTTGAGCAAGTGGCAGCACCTATGACCTTTCAGATAATGTTCTAGGAGTATCTGGATGACCTGAAAGAGGTGTATGTGGATCAAAACCCATTGGTGTATTGGTATGGGACGATGAACAAACGGCCAGAGCTCAGCAGGCTGGTAATAAAGTTTCTGGCCTGTCCCATAGCCAGCGTGTCTGCTGAACACTAGTGCAGCTGGTGCAGTTGTTACAGTGAGAAGGACAAGTTTCTTGCCTCAAAACGTGGAGTGATGAACCATGGTCAAAATGAACTAGCATGTTATGCTACCTGATTACACCAGTCCCAAAACACAACAGGGGAAGGAAGAAGATGTTTGGTCAGAATCAAGTGCGTTAGCTGACCAACTTCTGGGTGAACCACCAGAGTTTCAGGATGAACTCTACTTCCCAGAATGAGTATGCCAGTGTCATCCATCCATTCATCAAGCCCCATAACCCTTTTCCGTCTGATGGGTGATTTATCCGGGTGTGATGTTAATTTACACCATAAATGTATCACACACTTACTGGAGCGGATGTGGTGAAAGCGACACCAACTCATTGCATGACCTTCTATTGTCTGAGCAAAATTCCACACCAGCCCCATCAACATCATCATTAAGATGCGTGGTGTTGTGTGATGCACAAACACGTAGGGCTAGATTTACAAGGCCCAAGCGCCTCCTTGCATCACATTAGTGTCATTTATTTATGCTAATGAGGCTAAATGAGGCAAAAATTGCCACGTCATACTTACAAAGTGGCACAAGGCATGCATTGCACAACTTTGCGACCCCTTGCACCACATAATGACTTCATCAGGCATAATGTATGCAGAGGGGCATTCTGGCATTTGGTGTCCCACAAAAAAACAGCATTAAAAGGATGCACCCATTGAAGTCAATGGGCCTTCTTGCACTTTGCTGCACTGGCATAAACATTTTTGATGCTAGGGCTGCAAAGCGCCACAATTAAATAAAAAATGTTGATGCTAAGGGCCTTACGTGCACCATAGTAAGTCATATTGTAAATACTGTGCACCCATGGTGTTGTTAGGGGAGGTGGGGGGCACAAGAAATATGATGCATCAGTACAGATGCACTAGTTAAACTTGTACAACCACTCTTGTTGAATCTGAGCCCACTTCTCCTGACTCAATTTTTTCATTTCCTAACTTAGGTTTTAAATACTAGATCCACATAATTTCTCAGAAGAAGTTGATATTACCAGTTTTTTATTATCATAGCAGGTCTTCTTTGTTGTGTGTCAAATACTGTTATTGTGGTAGTCTGGTCTCAGTCTTCCTGAAGTCAAGATATGATATGACACACTAATTCTTGTTTTTCTTTCAATCTTTTTGACAGTGATGGATATCCCTTTGATTAATCCTGCAGTTGGAGCTTTATGGGTGGAAATTGCACCTCTTTCTTCCCTGTAAATATGCTAGCCTAATTCTACTACTACCTACCGCCTCCTTAGGATGCTATCTTGGGAAATCAGTGCAGAAAGAAGAATCACTCAAATCTATTCAGGTAAGAAAGAACTATGGATTGAAGTTAACTTGTTTAGTTAGTAATTAACTCCTAATAAAGAAGCTGTTGTCTTACATGTCTATGTGTATCTAGGTTTTTGTAGGAAAGATAGGCAAATCATCCCTAGTGGTCAATATAGTTGCAGAGAACAATAAAGCAAGGGTATAAGTAACAGAGATACAATTTTTCATCAGATTAAAAAAAAAAACTGTCTACACTATAAGACAGCAGTGCAAACTAAAATACCTAAATAAACATTTGAGGCATAGATCTAGTCACATTAATGTTCCCCTTTATTTTAAACAAATACAAAAACCCACCCTTTCACTCACAAAAAGGCCTCCCCTCTCCCCAAACAAATAGCTCTGTCCTGAAAAAGTCCAATAGAAAATAAGTAATGTTCTTGAAAAAAAAACTCCCAACTCCATCCCCACCCTCTCTACCCAAAAGAAGTATCCTTCCCACAAAAACAAAAAATTAAAAAAGGGTCAGAAGAGGGCATTCTCGATACGGATCTGGAGGCCTCTGAGGGTTGCGTCTATGTGTTCGATACAGTTGTCTAGGCAGGCAAGGTGTTGGAATATGTGGTACTGGAAAATACAGTCCAATGCGAGGGGGGAGCAGTGATGGAATAGGGATGGGCTGATGCCGGCTGGTGGCTGCAGTGGTTGTGCTGCTGGGAGGCTGGAGGAGCTGGTGGCCAGTTTGAAGATATAGGGACAGCATCAGCGGTCACTGCTGCCTTGGCTTCATCCTCCTCCCCCTCCTGAAGACCCACCAGTCACCGATATTCATTGCGGATAGTCTCCAGCCTCTGCTGCCGCAGCTGGGCTGCAATCTCTTGCTGAGTTGGATGATTTTCACCAGAAATAGCTATAGCAGGAAAGAAAAAGGAAAATGGCAAATTATAAACCGTACTCTGTGCAAATATTTTTTTTTAAAGTAGAGTGGCACATTAGCATTAATTTGCTGGTTCCCTAGGGCCATTGGAATTTGATGTGACTGATTACAACAAGTTAGAGGGCCATTTTGTATCCAAACATGCCTCACTGTACTTGACAAATATCAAAAGGGTAAAATTTGAACTAGCATAAATCTGTTCTGGAAGCTATGAAATAGTAAACAATTATACATAAATATGGTGCATGCAAGGGATTTAATTTTTTTTGGGGTGGCTGGGACAGAACTTTGGAAAGACATTAAGGACTGAAGTACTAAGAGGTGACGGATGGGCTCTGGGAAGGAAGGGAAACATATTTTGAGTTTACAATGCAACTTTGTGAATTCTTCATTATCTGAAACAGATGCACATTGCACAGAACACATTATTGTACTGCCAGATTGAACCACACTGCAGTTACCTCATAATAGCATTGATGACTACGTGAGGGAGGTACGATGATGGGTAGTAGGATACATATTTGCCTTGCTTCAACTACAGTGAGTTAAGGGAGAAGACAGAAAATTCAAATATCCCGACTTTGAACAAAAGCTTTGATAACCATGTGAACCAAACGAAGTAGCTGAACAGTAGACACGCCCCTCTCCAAATCAGCTTCCTTATTCCTTAATCGAAGCAACTATATGCTCATCTTTTCATTCATGTATTCCATTCACCCTTTGATTCCTACCATTTAAGCTTTACATGCTCTTGTCCAGTCTTTCACTATTTCAATCCAGACATCGATTGTAACCTACCCATCCATCCATACACGTCACTTACCTATCCAGTATCCACTCTTTCACCTATCCATCCATTTACCTACATTTTGTTAGTTACCATCTACCTATTCCTCATCCAAACATCAGCTTTTACCCATCCACCCTTCACCCACTAAGGCATCCTTTCACTCCTTTCATCTCTTTCATCCATCTTTTCACCCACCCATGCATCTCCTATCACTCACCTGTACATCCTTTCACTCAAATACCATTTCACCAATTCTTTCTTTTAGCCGTCTATCCTTCGTTTGCTTTTCCATCAAGCCATCATTTCTAGTGTCTGTCCATTGTGACGTTTTGTCTACTGATTTGCAGAGAGAAGAGGCCATTAAGAACTCAACCCCCATTATAGCTGCTAAACCAGAGGCTTCACAAGCAACACCCTTGCAGTGAGTATATTAGTAATTGTCAATTATCAAGAGCAATATGACTTACCAGTGCCCTTCCCTGCTGCCTCGGGTTCTCCCCTTCTGACTGCTGCTACCTCAGGTGCACTGGTGCTGCCGCTGGCCCCTTCACTGGTGGTTGGCGTGGCTGAAAAAAAAGTTACACATTTTAGTTCCAACAAAATACAACCACAATAGATGATTACAGTTCTATCTTCTTCTTTCATTCACTTTAGGAACTTTGTCAGTTGTTAGAAAAGCCAGGTAGACACATCAACTGAAAACATTTTGTAATGGAGGGGCAGAGCTAAGGGCCAGATGTAGCAAAGGATTTGTGTTTCGCAAACTGCGAAAATCGCAGCTTGCGAGGCGCAAATGCCTCTTTTCCATGCAGAAATGCATATTGCGAGTCGGGACCGACTCGCAATATGCATTTCAGAATTGCAAATAGGAAGGTGTGTTCCCTTCCTATTTGCGATTCGGAGTGGTATGCAATACCATTTGCGACCGCATATGCGGTCGCAAATGGTGTTGCAGTTACCATCCACTTCAAGTGGATGGCAACCCACTCACAAATTGGAAGGGGTCCCCATGGGACCCCTTCCAGTTTGTGAATGGACCCAAAACAATTTTTTCAGGGCAGGTAGTGGTCCAACGGACCACTGCCTGCCCTGAAAAAATACCGAAACTAAAGGTTTTGTTTTTTTTTTTAAGTGCAGCTCGTTTTCCTTTAAGGAAAACGGGCTACACTTAAAAAAAAAAAACTGCTTTATTTACAAGCAGTCACGAACATGGAGGTCTGCTGACTACAGCAGGCCTCCATGTTTGCGAGTGCCTAGACTCGCTATGGGGCCGCAATTTGCGACCCACCTCATGAATATTAATGAGGTGGGTCATTGCGACCCCATAGCGAGTCGCAGACGGTGTCTGAGACACCGTTCTGCATTGCAAATTGCAACTTGCAATTTGCGAGTCGGAAGGACTCGCAAATTGCAAGTCGCAATTTGCAATTTTCCTGCATCTGGCACAATAAGGGGGTGGAATACTTGGGCAATCCAGGAGAACCTATGGTGAGGACTTGGTTGGCAAATGCAATGGCATGAGCAAGGCAAAGGAAACCTTCACAAACGTGTAGAAAAGCGGACTTGGGCATGAAATCTTGTTGGTAGAATACCTGTCCTAAAAATCTGTCCTCTTGGTATTATGTACAAGTCTGCAAGATATCTAAGGGGAAAACAGAAAGACTAGGGGCCAGATGTAGCAACCCTTTTGCGAGTCTCAAACGGCGAAAATCGCCGTTTGCGACTCGCAAACGTGGGTTTGCAATGCACAAATGCATATTGCGAGTCGTTACCGACTCGCAATATGCATGTGCGACTCGCAAATAGGAAGGGGTGTTCCCTTCCTATTTGCGACTCGCAATGGTATGCAATACCATTTGCGACCGCATATGCGGTCGCAAATGGCATCGCAGTTACCATCCACTTCAAGTGGATGGTAACACAATCGCAAATTGGAAGGGGTCCCCATGGGACCCCTTCCAGTTTGTGATTGCACCCAAAAATAGTTTTTCAGGGCAGGGAGTGGTCCAAGGGACCACTCCCTGCCCTGAAAAAAACCAAACAAAAGGTTTCGGATTTTTTTAAAATGCAGCTCGTTTTCCCTTAGGGAAAACGGGCTACATTAAAAAAAAAAAAAACCTGCTTTATTGAGCAGCAGGTCGCTAACATGGAGGCCTGCTGACTTCAGCAGGCCTCCATGTTAGCGAGTGCCCATAGTCGCTATGGGGCCGCAATTTGCGACCCACCTCATTAATATTAATGAGGTGGGTCTTTGCGACCCCATAGCGACTTGCAGAAGGTGTCTGATACACCTTTCTGCATCCCAAATTGCGACTTGCAATTTGCGAGTCGCAGAGACTCGCAAATTGCAAATCGCAATTTGGTTTTTTCGTACATCTGGCCCTAGCTTAGTAACTAAGAATACAAAAGCTAGTACAGACAGGAGAAAGTCAGGCACAGAAACATGAAAAATAGATCAATGCAGGGATCTAAACAATCTAAAGGAGAACCAATGAGTCTGTGGGAAAAAAATTTAGAAGCTCAGGGCCATATTTATACTTTTTGATGCAAAACTGCGCTAACGCAGTTTTGCGCCAAAAAAATTAGCGCCGGCTAACGCCATTCTGAAGCGCCATGCGGGCGCCGTATTTATTCAATGACGTTAGCCGGCGTTAGCCGCCGGCGCTGTCTGGTGTGCGTTAAAAAAAACGACGTACACCAGGCAGCGCCGGCGTAGGGGGAAAATGGCGTATGGGCGTCCACAAATGGTGCAAGTCAGGCTGAGGCAAAAAAATCGCCTCAACCCGATTTCCGCCATTTTTTTTCCACGCCCAACCCCCATTGAAATGACTCCTGTCTTAGCAAAGACAGGAGTCATGCCCCCTTTCCCAATGGCCATGCCCAGGGGACTTCTGTCCCCTGGGCATGGTCATTGGGCATAGTGGCATGTAGGGGGGCACAAATCAGGACCCCCTATGCCACAATTTTTTTTTAAAAAAAATACTTACCTGAACTTACCTTAATGTCCCTGGGGTGGGTCCCTCTATCCTTGGGTGTCCTCCTGGGGTGGGCAAGGGTGGCAGGGGGTGTCCCTGGGGGCAGGGGAGGGCACCTCTTGGCTCATTCTGAGCCCACAGGTCCCTTAACGCCTGCCCTGACCCAGGCGCTAAAATCCGGCGCTAATGCGGGTTTTTTAGACCCGCCCACTCCCGGGCGTCATTTTTGCCCGGGAGTATAAATACGACGCATATGCATCGGAGTCATTTTTTAAGACGGGAACGCCTACCTTGCATATCATTAACGCAAGGAAGGTGTTCACGCAAAAAAATGACGCTAACTCCATGAACTTTGGCGCTAGACGCGTCTAATGCCAAAGTATAAATATGGAGTTAGTTTTGCGTCGAATATGCATCGAAAAAAACGATGCAAATTCGGCGCAAACGGAGTATAAATATGCCCCTTAATGTTTTCCTGAACTAGTTCCAACTGGAGTAGGTGAACAGTAGGGGTCGGTTGGAGCTTGTGGAGTCCCACTATGTGGAATTTCACGAAATAATTGAAAAACTCTGTGAGCTCTGCAGAATTCCGCATCCATTTGCGCTATGTTTCTCATGCTCGGGACCGAGATTTGCATTCTCACATTGAAAATATTGCACGAACTGCACCATGCTGTTCACATGGGCCTGGCCATTTTGTTTTCTCTGTTGCTGTGCATGGTGCTAGGCCTATTTTTTTTATCCACGCTTAATCTTTATCATCCCACCCTTTTCTAAATTATCCACCCCTATTTTTCCTTTATTTTATCACTGCGTGTCTTTGTGTTTGTGTATTTTACATTTTTGTCATTTTTTTGGTGTGTTTTTGTGACTTTTGAATACTTTTTTTTGCTTTCCCCTTTCCCTTTTTTTCTTTCTTCCTACCTTCTATCTCTTCCGCTTACCTTTTCAACCCAGCACCATGGCAGAGGGCGTCAGAGGGAGTGGCAGCGCCAATGCAGCTGCTAGCCACTTACCTTTTGGACCTCAGCGCCACCCAGGGTTGCAGCCTTGCCCATTTTCACAGAGGCAGAGGTGTCAGAACTAATCTTTTTTGTGTAGGGTCACGTTCCTCCATGCTAGCAGCAAGCAGAAGGCCTGGGAGTGGTTTTGCCCTTTTGGGAGCGTCGACTTCTGTAGGGGAGGTTGCACTGGTTGTTTTGTTGGCACACTGATATCCAGTGCACCCAGCAGCAGTTGACGCACCATTCGGTGGACATCATCAACCGGGAACAGGACCTGCTTGACCTGCTGGGTGTCGGGCTTGGTGAGGAACAGTTATTTATTTGTTGTCTGTGATGCGAAATGCTATTTTCTTTCTAATAGCAGTGCTGACTCTGAGAGGTAAGGTATGGTTACGTTTGTTTATTATGTGATCCAGTTTGAACTAGCAATGTGAGTCAGCACTTCCTGATTGTTATCGTCAGTGAATACTTAAGAATACAAAAGGATGATGGATGGAGTGCTGAACAAAGCAAAATACTCATCCCCAGTCACAAATCTGGGTTTAATCCATTGTTCTTTTGCTCACCATGCCACCCCAGTTTGGGCCCAGCAATATGCAAATAAGTCTTGACCCTGCTCCTCATGTGAACAGTCCAGCCTGAACTGCCAGGCCAGGCCCTCCCTGGACTGGAAACAAGCATCCTGACACCAGGGTATCACCCTTCATCAGCCAGGCTAGCTTGAATCCAGTGGCACAGTGAGCAAGGGACCCACGTCTGGGCATACCCTTCCCACTTAGGGCAACTTAAGCAACATAAAAGGATGATGGAGGGAGTGCTGAACAATGCAAACACTCACCCCCAGTCTCAGATTTGGGTTTAATCCATCGTTCTTTTACTCACCATACCACCCCAGTTTGGACCCAGCCATATGCAAATCAGTCTTGACCCTGTTCCCCATGGGAACAGTCCAGCTCAAACTGCCAGGCCAGGTCCTCCCTGGACCGGAAACAAGATTCCTGGGACCAGTTTCAGGATATCACCCTTCATCAGTTCGGGCTGGACTGTTCCCATGGGGAACGACCGATTTGCATATGGCTGGGTCCAAAATGGGGTGACGTGGCGAGCAAAATAACGATTGATTAAACCCAGATCCGTGACTGGGGTTGAGTGTTTGAAAAGTTTCAACACTCCGTCCATCACTTTATTTTGTTTTGTGATGCTGCTTTGTGCGCCCTGAGTAGCAGGAGTATGCCCAGACGTGGGTCCCTTGCTCGCTGCGCCACTGGATTTTAGTTAGCCTGGCTGATGAAGGATGATACACAGAAACCAGTCCCAGGATGCTTGTTTCATGTCCAGGGAGGACCTAGCCTAGCAGCTTGGGTTGGACTGTTCCCATGGGAAACAGGGTAAAGACTGATTTGCATATGGCTGGGTTCAAACTGGAGTGATGTTGCGAGCAAAATAACAATGGATCAAACCCAGATCTGTGAATCGGAGTGAGTGTTTGAAAAGTTTCATCACTCCGTCTATCATTTTATTTTATTTTGCAAAGTTGAATATTTAAGAAGCCATTCAGACAAAGACTCCTTCTGTCACCAAGAATAAGATAGTGGTGTTAGTAGTAATAAGTAGTATCATCTTAGTATGCATACATCTATTAATGGAAAAAAATGCAGGCTGAGTTGCCCCATCAAAGGTGTTTGAGAGAAGCAAAGATCATTCATTGCAATATAAATGCATTGTTAGTGGTGCATAGTTGTAAATGTAGGGCCATATTTAGTTAGAAGGCCCTTTGTGCCACTGAAAGTCACGTTTAGTGACAGTCTGGCATCGCACACTGCAGGGCCATATTTACAAGGCCACGTAAAGCCACTCTGTGTGACTCTTCATGGTCTTGTAAATGTGGTCTAAGTCAAAGTAGCACAAGTCACCAGCTTGACTCACCCTGCCAAAGAGAGGTGTGCCATGGGTGTTACAGTGGGTGTTCCCACGTAATACCCATGGCATTTGACACATTATCAGATTTACAAGGCTTGGTAAACTTCTGAATGCATCAAAAGACATTCAACGATGAAAAATACCTTTATTTCTCCTTGTTCATCCTTTTTCTATGCTTGCTGCAATCTGCAGCACAAATAGGTAAAGGAAAACTCCTCTTGTGATTGTTTTTTTGCCAGAAGGTGTCCCTTCCCACACAAACCAATCATCACCTCAATGCATGGTGCAAAGGTTCCTGTATTGGCCCATGCCAGCCCATTGTGTGCTGCCGCCAGTGTAGGTAGGAAAGGACAGGAATGGGCCATGTTGGTTGTAGATCCAGCACATTCCTGCTCTTTTCTTTTGATGCAGAGCTGTACTGCAACAAGGCTTGTGGTGCTGCCCTGCGTCAAAAGTTTGTAAATAATATGGCCAGTAGTTTAGGAAATTTGGAGTAGGGTTTAGGTGTAGGAATTATAAAAGTAAAAGGAAAAGGTCAACTCGAGCTGAGTCCATCCTGCTAGGAGATATGATTTAGACAAGTACTACGTTACTGTGTTTGCCTCTGCTAGTCGAAATGTTTTTGGGGAAATTAAATGTACCACTATTTTTGTAAAAAAAAATTATCTTCTTCATTTCTCACCTCTGCACCCAAAAGGAAGAAGAGGACGACATCAGCAGAGGGTCCACAAGGAGACGATGGTGCCAGTGTCACCACCTGTGTGGATGCTGGTGGATCTGAAGGCCCCAGTAAGTCTTCCCGTCATATTATTGTTATTTCCCTATTTTCACCTCTCCTCATTTTTAATAATTTTTATTTTAGTTTTACTGTGCATGTCTACTGTTTTTATAGGTTTTTTTTAACCATTTATTTATGCTTTTATGCATACAAGTAAAGCAGTACAGTAAGAATATGTATTTGCAGACTAATACAATTCAAACATCATATTGCATCATTTCAGTAGGCATTTTCTCCTTCTGGAGTTTATCGGTACAGAGTCTTTCAGTTATGTATACAGGCCCTTGGCAGTCTTAAACCACACATCCTACCGTGATTGTGTTTTGTTTATCAATCAGTTGTCTCGCCATCCGTTTCTCCAGTTTCTTTCCCTATAAGATACTTTTTGTATGTTTCACAGAATTTCACTGGTTTGTTTGAGGGAGGGAGTAACTCACTGTAAGTGTCTGTTTGCGTGTTGCAATAAGTCATATCTCTATGCCATTCAGCTATCTTAGGGATCGGCCCCCGGTCCCACCGCATGGCAACTCTACACTTAGCTAGCAACCGACCCATCGCCACCAATTTGCGAATAGATTTTGGGAAATGGGCATCCCAACCAACAAGAGCCAAGAGTGGCTCAGCGTCTATTTGTATGCTAGTTATGGCTTCCAGCTCACCAAATATTTTTTATATTTTCACACGCCCATGCCATATGTAAGAAATCGGCTCTCCCCCTCCCCACATCTGGGGCAGTTCGAATTTTCACGCAAACCATATCTTTGTAGACGGATTGGGGTGTAATATTTTCTGTTAAGGAATTTGAAGTGAATGAGACAATGTCTGCCATTTAGGGAGATAGAGCGTGTCTTAGCACAGCAGTAACGCCACTGCGTGTCTGTGATCTGTACACCCAGATCTCTTTGCCATTCCACGAGGGCCCTTGAGAGCTCTTGGGCTCTTGTCTCCTGTGTTGATGCGTACAGACGGGACACCAAGCGCCTCGTACAACTTCCCTGCAGGATCATTGAAAGCGATGTGATCTCGAGCGGTTCTTGCAGGTCATCACCCAGTAACTGTGTTAGTGCGTGTCTTGCCCTGTGATATTGGAACTGGTGTAGGGGAGTAGTCTCAACGGTTCAATCTCTTATTTTGTCCCAACTTTTCAAACTGTTGTTTTCAAATAGGTCTCCTAATGTGTTGATTCCTAGTTCACCAAGGGGGTATATCAGTTTACTATTGCGCCATAGTGGAAATCATGCACAGCAATATACTGGAACATGTGGGGAGTATAGCATAGCCAACTTCTGTTTGTCCATGATCTCGTGCCATGTCTTTGCTACTGAGTCTAGGGATGCCAGTTTTTAATATTGCCTACGCGGGGCATGGTATAGTCTTCCCTGTAATGGAGCTGGTTCTCTCTATATCCTAAGAAATGGGGTATCTTCCAGGCCATGAAGCCAAGCATGCGCTACTGCAGCTCGAGCTGCCACGCTACAGGCCTCCAAATCCGGCGCTCCCAGGCCACCGAGTTCATATGGCAAGGTCATCACAAGCCATTGCACCTGGGGCTGTTTGCCTGCCCAGGCTAGTTTTATGAGCAGTGATCTTAATGTGGCAAATTATTTCTTAGGTACCACCATAGGGATATTCTGAAACAGGAAAAGAAAGCGCGGCAACACTACCATTTTCATCAATACTACTCTACCTAGCAGGGACAGTGGGAGTCGTATCCATCTCTCGACATCTGTTGCTAATTTAGTTATCGCTGTGTCATAATTATCCATCACAATAATGCTAGGATCAGTGTGCACCTTAATGCCCAGATACCTAACTGACGGAGTCTCCCATCTAAGCGGGAAGCCCACCTCTGTCTACACTGTGGAGGGAGTCAGTGGGAACATCAATGATTTACCCCAATTGACTTTAAGGCCAGATAATGTTCCATATCGTACTATTTCTTGAAGCATCTGTGCCGCATTACATTTTGGATCTTTGATATACAGCAAAGTATCATCTGCGTATGCTGAGATTACTACTTGTAGTGCTTGAATTCTAGGCCCCGATACCCATGGAATTCCCTCATAGCCCAAGCCAGTGGCTCTGCCACCAGCGCATACAATAAGGGGGAAAGCGGGCATCCCTGTCTAGTGCCTCTGGTGATGCTCAGTGCCTTCGTCACTGTGTTGTTGATCCGCATTCTGGCCTGGGGTTCCCCATATAATGTGGCTATCAAGTGAAGAAAAGTGTCCCCAACACCGAATTGTCGAAGTGCTGCCCATAGAAAGTCCCACTCCACTGAATCGAATGCTTTTTCCATGTCCAAAAAAGACTGCCACCGCTTGTATATCGGGGTTTGTGTTCTGTATTGTGCCGAATAATGTGCGTAGGTTCATGGTTAGATTGCGGCCGGGGACGAATCCTGCCTATTCAGGTTTTACCAGTAGGGGCAGTACTTTAGCCAGTCGTTCCGCTAAGATTTTGGCGTATATTTTGACGTCAACACTCAGTAACAATAGTGGCCTATAGGAGGAGCATTGTTCTTTTGGCTTCCTGGCTTAAGCAGTGTAACTATCATGGCTTCCCTCATCGATGGAGGCATGCAACCATCCACAATCATCTCCTCAAACACCTCTTTCAGGTGTGGAAGTATTAGTGTTTGATGTGCTTTGTAGACATACACAGTCAGGTCATCAGGACCTGAGGCCTTACCCTCAGCCATGCTACCCAACGCTTTTGCTATCTCGGCCGGAGTAAACGGTGCTCCCAGAGCCTCTCTGTCGCTCTCCGAGAGTTTCGGTAATACTATGTGGGTGAGATATTCTTTTATGGCGTTAGGTTCCGAGTTTTCCTTTTGTGGTGTAAAATGTTTAGTAGTATTCACGAAATCTAGCAGCTATATCCTCGGGGTCATTGAGTACTCTACCGTCTGCTGCTGTCATTTTGTTAGGTCTGTCCCCCTTCCCGTATGTCTGGGCAACGGCATACTTCCCCATATGACGAATTTCCGATGGAGATGTCTCCTGATACTCCTGTACTTTGACACGAATATGACCCAGTGTACTTGTATCTGCAGTGTCACAATGTTCTTGTTCTAACTGGGATAGTTCCCCTTCAAGTAATCGTAGTCGTCCGCGTATTGATTGGAGCATCCCGCATGTTTGGACATGGTAATTCCTCTTATGTATACCTTAAATGTCTCCCAGATTATATCCACCCTGGCAACTCTTCCTTTATTTAGTTGGAAAAATTATTTGATTGCATTGGCCGGTTCCTCCTTAAACACAGTGGGAGTGATTCTAACATTGGCGGGCGGCGGAGGCCGCCCGCCAATGTTCCCCCGTCAAAATACCGCTCCGCGGTCACAAGACCGCTGAGGGTATTTTGAGATTTGCCCTGGGCTGGTGGGCGGCCGCCAAAAGGCCGCCCGCCAGCCCAGGGCAAATCTACCTTCCCACGAGGACGCCGGCTCCGAATGGAGCCGGCCTAGTGGGAAGGTGCGACGGGTGCAGTTGCACCCGTCGCGTATTTCAGTGTCTGCTTTGCAGACACTGAAATACTTTGTGGGGCCCTCTTACGGGGGCCCCTGCAGTGCCCGGATTCTCAAGGGCAGTGGTAAACCGGCGGGAGACTGCCGGTTTACCCTTTCTGGCCGCGGCTGAACCGCAGCGGTCAGAATGCCCTTGGGAGCACCGCCAGCCTGTTGGCGGTGCTCCCGTGGTCGGTGACCCTGGCGGTCACTGGCCGCTAGGGTCAGAATGACCCCCAGTGTCTGTTACCGAATATGGTGGGAATCACCAGGAGAATGGTGGCAGTGGAACATGACCTACTGTCAATAATATCGGGACCAGTGAGTGATCCGAATACGTTCATGGCCAAGGCGCCTCTGGCATCACTCTGTGTGATATGCTGCTGGAGACTAGCCAAAGATCTATGCATGTATACAAGTCATGTGCTGATGAGTAATGAGTATAACCTCCCTTTTCTGGATGCCTATCTCTCCAAACATCTACCAGCCCCGAGACCACCATCATGTCTAGTATTGCACGTGTTGCAGCAGCTGTGCCCCTTGTCATACTCCCCAATCTATCCAATGCCGGAGACAATGTGCAATTAAAGTCTCCACACCAAAGTTGTGGAACGTCTCTCCATTTCTTTGTCCGTGCCGCTAGATCTCTGTAAAACTGGGGGTTGTCATAGTTCGGCCCACATATCGTCCTCCGGGGTCAATTTCCACGCTCTCAAAATCAATGGCCGATGCACGGGAGGCCCACAACAAGACGCCCCTAGAGTGAGTTGTATAACCTGCAGCTAAGAACTGTCCTTTCATTCTGCGAGGGTTGAGCATAGGACTATTTGGGGCCAAATGTGTCTCTTGCAATACTGCAATATCGACCTTATATCTGAGTAAATACGCCACCACCCCCCGGGTTTTGCGTGTGTCATTGAGACCTCTCAAATTCCAGGTGACCAATCTAAGCTTGTGGTGATCGTTTTGTGTGTCAGTAGTCGTACATACCGGGGCAATCTATTTTTCTAGATTGATTTTCTAAATCTGATTGTGTATAGTACTCGTCTGCGTTTTGTCTGCTTTGTCTTACCCTACATTTCCACCACACTGTTACTGCAACTTCTTCCCTCCCTTCAACCCCCCTCCCACAATAGGCTAACCCCCAACTTGCCCATCTGTTAGTAACTTTTGAAATCCTCCTGCGATCTACCCCACTTAATACTAACCCCAACATTTCCGTAAGTGGAACACACATGAAGGCGGATGTTGCTTCGCCTTAACAATAGTTATGTTATCTTGGCTACCAATATACTTTTCCAACAGACCATCCTTATATCTCTGGGCACGTCGCACCCAGTGTGTTATTCACGTATGGTTTTCCTCCAGACCCAGAAGACCCTAAACCTTCTCATTATGGGTGATACTCACATATCTCTGATTTACAACTATAATGTGCATAACTTTCTCCATTCTGGTGTTCTGGACAAATTACTACAGAGAGAGCTTTTACAACTAGTAACTGGTCTTTGATTAGTCATTCGCCGGTTCAGCACCCGGAGCGTTTCTTTTATCTGCCAGCTTACGATTCACAAATTGTTCCAACTTTTTATGGTCAGTGAAGAATACTGTGTTACCTTCTACATCTACTCTCACTTTAGCTGGGTATAACATTCTATAGTTTAGCTGCAGCGCTCTTAGCTGTTTCTTTCCTGGCAGAAATTGTTTCCTCGCTTCCTGTAGCTGTAGTGTAAAGTCAGGGTAAAACGAGAGAGTCATTCCCTCGTACCGCAATGTTTTCAACTCACGTGCCCGTTTCAAAGCAGTATCACGGTCCCTATAGTTCAACAGTCTCGCTATCACCGGGTGAGGTGGAGCCCCAGGTGGAGGCCAGACCGCCAGTGACCTATGTGCTCATTCCACCACGAAGAACGCTGAGAAGGTGTCCTGCCCCAGCAGTTTTATCAGCAGGCTCTCAACAAATTTCTCCATATTTACGATCGATGTAGACTCCGCAAGTCCCACGATGCGAAGGTTGTTTCTCCGAGAGCGAGACTCCAAGTCATCCATTGAATGTTTAAGGATATCCAGTTCCGTGTTCACTTTTAGCTGTCCAGATGCTAGTGCAGCTTGTCCATCCTCCATTGCCGATGCGCACCTTTCCACCTGGTCCAAATTTTCCTCCTGCTTATCTAGTCTTTCCGACATTCTATCCACACGGTACGATAGAGAGTCGATTTTACCGTCTATTTGGGTTAGACTTTGTTGCATATCTGCTAGAATATGGCGCAGTTCTTGTTCATCTTGAGTTGGGATCTCTGGGGACCCTTCCAATCTAGCTTCCGCTCCTTCCCCAGTCTGACTCATAGTTTTACGTCTCTCGAAGTGTAGTTTAGGTTGAGCTTTGTCATGTTTTCCCATGTTGGTAGGAGCGAATGACTTTACCGCGTGGTCTGCCCTTCGTCACTGTGATTTTGTTTGATGTAGGTTCCAGTATCCACGGCACCCTGATCACCTACCGCTGAGGGCCCCCACAAAGAGTCAGTGCCACCAATCTAATGCTCAGCTCCGGTCCCGCTCACCCGGGACACGTCTCGCCCTGGACGGCGCCCCACCCGCTGGTTTCTAGGGACGCCGCGGTCTGCCCTCGGCCCGACGATAGCCAGCGCGCCACAATCAGCACACCCAGTGGTCTTCTTACATTTATTATGTGTGCGTGTAATACTTCTAGGAACACACTGGTTTGCTGACTTTGGCTAGCCAGACTCGGGATGGCATTCACAATGGCAGTCTACCACACAGAGATACTCGTCAGGAGGTCAGCAGCTTCCTCACTCTGGGCAGCAGGGGTAACATGAGCTGATGCTGAGGTGCCTGCAGCAAAGAAGATGCCCACCCTCTTCGGTAAGTGGGCACAGCCAACTGGTTGCAAAGCAACAGTGAGGGTGGTAATATAAATGGGGGGGCAGGCAAGGATGGTACAGGAGCAGGTCCCGATGGTTCCGCCACCACTAGGGAGTGGCCATGGGAGGCAGAATCCAATGATGATGAGGTTGATTCTGTCTTCACTGTGGCACTCCCCTCAACCTCAAGGCCACTGGGTCTCTCCATGTGGGTGGTGTGATGACTGGAGGTACTGTAGCCAGATGCTTCCCTACTTGGTTATGGCCTGTCTTCTTTGCTTGCCTGGGATGATGCTGTAAATACAAAGAGGAATAGGGTCACCACTTGTTCCTGATCACACTTGAACAGCTGCAATTAGCAAACAGTATCATGACATCAAGTAGGCCCCAGCAAGAAATTACATCAACGTGGCTCCTACATGTACCATATCATATGCATGCATACCATCTGAACTGTCAACAGTTTCCCACAGGAAAATCAGGGTCTCAGACAACTCCAATTGCATGGCTGAATGTGTGCAATCAGAGAAACCATTGAACAAGTAGCAGACCACAACACCTTCAAAGTTTTGCCTCATGAAGCATATATCAGTTACTTGTTGCCATACATTTGTAGGCCAATGCCAAGTTCATTCACATAGATCCCGCACAAGGTCATCCAGACATCTATTTGTCACATACAAAATAACACAACAATTATAAATGATGCTCCAAAAACCTAACATGTTGCTGACAGCAGTATAGTAACAATGTACACTTCACCATTTGTAATTTGTCCTAAGGAAGTCATGGAGGCGGTACTAATGTTGCTCAGATATGCTACACAATTGGAAATGTACACTGTCAACAAAATGTGCAAATTGTCAGGTAGCTCTGTCTCTAAAATCCACAATGCAATGAATCAGCAAGCCCCAGGGAAATCACCACTACTGTGGGACCCCCTCACAATTACCTTCTCTGATTATATCAGCAGAAGTCTTTAGTCCTTTGTATGTTGGAGAGGCCCTGAGATTTCCAAGTACTTGTAGAAGGGCCTCACCATGTTGCCCATTGAGAAGCTACATCACTATCTCCATTTTCATCCTGTAAACCAAGATGTCCATGGATGAATGGCTGTACCCAACCACATGTGATTCCAACATAACTGCAATTCTCTCAATGATGCATGCCAACAGCCAGGTAATGAACTATCACCATTACACATGTGCAGTACACATTTCCATATGATGCCACATCAATGGTATGGAAATGCACATTGTGTGTAAAACCTCTAGGACTACCTGTCATCTCTGTTATTGCTACTGCATTTGTACATGCCAAATGAAATTCAATGACGGGTGAGGCAACAATCAATGGTGACACACTTCTGTCTGTGGTGCTACTTGAAATGTAGCCTCACTTCTTATGTTCAATTCCAAACACAGATTGGCATGCACATATATGTGAGGGAATACAGACATCATCCCATGAACACAGCTAGACCATGCATTAAACACTAGTGTACACATTTTGTCAAAAGTGAAAGGGACACATGCTAACATGTAGGCACAAGGAATCTTGGCTACAGTGATGGTACATAAATCATGTCAATGGACATTCCCCATTCACCAAGGGAGAGCTTTGATCTGTAGCTGCACCCAAAGAACAATGTATGCTGTGTCACATGTATGATCGCCACCTTCACATGACAGACAATAGTGAGGCACCAACACTTGTCACACACTAAAGACAAGTGGCCACTGTCGGGCACATGGCAATTTACTCACTTGACCAGACACATGACTGAGGACAGTAATCCATCTCTTCTTTTTCATTGTCCTGTAACATTAAGGATGAGTGGACTATAGTATAGAATATACACCTACTACAACAACAAACATTACTTGATCGATCAATGTAGACAGTCATGTGTTGTCCCTGGAGAGCAATTTTGTGGATTGTACCCAGGTGTGTCTTTAGTCCCTTGGCTAATAGGCAAGGCATATCAGTATGCACCAGATTACATATCTACACAAACAGTTACTCATCTAGTGTTTCACACATGGCCCATTCCCAATTGTCAGGGGGAGATATCAGAACCTAGCACAGCAACTTGGCTAAGTAACAGGCAGGAATATGCCCTGTACTCATCCCCTTCTGGATAACGGGCTCCCCCAAATGCCCATCAAGGTTTGGGTACACCACCACCAGAATGCAGGCCATTAGGGGGATGATGGTCTGGTGTGCAACCCTCCCATGTTGGGAGGACAACCCCACCTGGTTAGCCACAATCTTCCGGGTTCAGCGTCTTCGGTCCTCCCACCTCTTAGGACAGTGGGCACTCCACCAGCTGGGAACCCCCAGGGTCCGCATATTTCAGGCAATAGCTCTACAAATCTCCTTCATCTGTTGGGCGTTTACCTGTATGGATGCAGGTAACAAATCAAGCAATTACATTTAAAAGTTTTTGTCAAAATAGTTGTGTCACACACATGTAAGAAACACCAATCAAAAAATGGTCAATTTGACAACACACCACAAGTGTAAAGAACACATGTCAATAAGTACAGGGACATGACTATACACTTTTTTATCCTGCAGACTAACCTACTACCCTGCTCAGGGCCTGCAATGACAAAGCAAGCCTACTGAGATCAGGTAGCCCATACTCCAGCAACAGGTAATGTGAGGTGAGTCAAAATTAAACGCTATGCACCACTGTGACTTCTGAAGGGAAAACTCCTTGGACCTGACTGGACCAACACATTTATGCTCTGCAAGATTGACTCAATGCAGCTACCATAGTACAGACTTCACCCCTACACTTGAGTGACAATGAAGGGGCTGACATAGTGGGTAAGGAAAGTGTCTTCCCTGTGCATGTGTATATGTGCCCTACCAAATGCAGACTAATGCCACTTCATGGTAGATTTCTGTGGTATGTACCTGTACCAAAGAACACTCCCTTGGACCTATGTGTCTAAACTACAGAGAAGGCATCCAACATACAAAGGTATGCATTGTACAAATCATGCCATATAACCAAGCTACTAAGTCACATGTCAAGGTCTCCCTGGAATCTACACACTGTCTGCACTGTGAGTCTGTCATAAGCCTGTACCGGGCAAATAAGACTTCTGTGAAGGTGATAACAGATCTTTGGAAGTAAGGGACCTATCATGAGTCAAATACACACATTGACAAAGATGCCAAATGCACATACAGACAGGTTCTGGGATTTACCTCAGTGCTCTTCCTAATCTAGTCAACGGACTAAGGCATTCAGGACAAGTGCTGCAAATAGATCCTCAAATCAGCCATGTGCAGTTCTACCGGGAGTAGGCACAGTGCCACAGTTGCATATCCACAATGACTCTCCGATAGAATGGACTGTCCCATACTGGGACATACATTTGACAGGCCCTGGTCTCAGCAGGCTGAGCATAAAGAACCTGCATTACACTCACATTTCCACCACTTTCGTGCATGACAGTACATCATGTGGCTATCAGCAATGTGACTTGTGGCTTGAATGGCAACCTGAAGGGCACAGTAGGTCATGATATGCCTTCCAGATAACAGTTTGGTAAGGCCAGGTGTGGGGTGGAAGATATGTGGCACAAAACACATTGCTTAAAAGACCCTCAAATGACTCAGATAAGATGTACACACAGCTCCTGCAGTCAAGCACACACATGCTGTCTAACATGTACAACCAGTGTAATCAAAGTAATGTCATTGGATGGTTGTAAAGTCTTCTTGTCCAGTTATGTTGCACCCAACACAAGGTGGGTCTAGGTCTAGGAACCCCAAAAACCTCACACAACACAATGTGAATGAACACAACATATAGTACTGGTTACCAATACCTGTACTAGGTAACCAATGTAGTACCTTCAAGGCAGGGGAGATGTGGGCCTGAGGCTTTACATGTAGTATTAGTCTGGCAGCTAAGTTCTGAATGCGTTGTCGTTTTTTCATGGTAGATAGAGATGATCCATGGTAGAGGTCATTGGCGTAATCCAGTTTAGATAGTACAAGGGAGATAGTAGCCTGGGCCTTGTGTGGAAATTCGAGGTGGGGGAAGATGTGTCACACAGTTTTTCAAGGTGATGAAGCTTGGTCGTGCTAATTTCTCCACTCGGGCATTCATTGTTAACGTGGAGTTCATGGTAGTTCCAAGGTTTTTAACGTCCTTAGATACTTGAGGAGGTTGTCCCAGATCGTCAGGCCAGGCGCAGAGTGGGTCATAATTTTTCAGTCACCCCATGTGAGTATTTCCATTTTGGAAGAATCAGTTTGAGAGTCATCCACTGATCCACGATTCTGAGCCAACTGAAGATTTGTGAGTTTGCAATGTATTTGAGAAATTCCAATTTAAGGAGTATATGTGTGTCATCTGCATAGTTGTAGCATGTGAGATTAAATTAATTGATTAATTCTGGTAATGACATCATGTAGATGTTGAAAAGCATAGGTGAGATGATTGATCCTTGAGGGACCCCTGTTTTTGTGAAGTAGGGTTTGAACGAGAAAGGGGGAGAATAGATCACATTTGTTCTGTTTTGAAGGTAGGATGTGATCGAGTCGAGATCAGTTCCTTCTATACCGGCTTTTTGGAGTCTTTGAATTAGGGTGCTATGGCCAACACTGTCAAAGGCAGCTGAGAGACCAAACAGAAATAGTGCAGCAACTCCATTGAAGTCATCTATGTTTTGAAGATCAGCCCAGATTGCGATGATTGCAGATTCTGTGCCTTTTCCTGGGGAGGAATTCAGGTTGGTAGTCTTAAAGAATTGTGACATCTGGGTGAATACCACTCTCTCTATCAGTTTGCACAGGAAAGGTCCATTTGTAATTGGTCTGTAGTTGTTGGGGTCCTGTGGGTCGAGGCTTCTTTTCTTTAACAGTGTATGTATGACTTTTAAAGGTCTGATGGAAAGGTTCTCATAGATAAAGAATTATTGATGGTTCTTCTTACAGGTGTGGCAGCAGAAATAGATTTAAGAATGTTCTTGAAGATATGTGCTAGACAAGGGTCGGAAGGGCTGCTGGAAGGCCTGCTTGCTTTGACCAAATCCATAAATTCACTTTGTGATATTAGTTTAAAGGAGTGCAGATGCTGGGTTTGCTTACTCTAGGAGGGGATTGTAGGAAATGGGGTGGCGCTGGTGGTTTTCCTTTGTTTAAAATAGGAGTCCAATGTGCCTGCTTAGTTGTGTAATGATGTGCCAGTTTGGCTGTGAATTCTTGAGTAATGGGATGAGTTCCTTCCATGCATTTAGGTTTTCGAAAGTTGGTGATAATTTTATAAAATTCTTTATTAGTGGATTTAGCATTTTGTATTCTGTCTGAGTAGTACCTTTTTTAGTCTTTTTGATTGATGATTTGCATATTTGCTTTTTGATTTGTTGTTTTGTCTTTTTGTCTTTTTTTGTTCTGTATTTCTCCAAGGTGTTGGACTTTTGTCCTCTTTACTTTTTTATAGTGGCATTGGGATTTCAAAAGCTTCCTGTAACAACTCAGAACATATTGGAACAGAATTTATTGTGTCTAGATCCGTGTTTGCTGTTAGTTGTGTTTCAAAGACTTCAAAATTGAGTTTGTTCCAAGGTCGATAGATGGAAGTATGTAAGGTGGTCTTGGGTGGGTTGGTTTGTAGTGCTTTAAGTTGTAAAGTTAGTAAATGGTGCTCTAGCCATATGACTGCTTTGATGCACAATTTACATCTAGAATGTATCCAGTGTGTGGGGCTGTGTACAATTTGATGTAAGTTAAATCAGAGTAGGCCAGTGGTGATAGCTTTTGGATGTGGCATATTGGGTTTGTCAAACCAAATGTTGAGGTCCCCAAGAATGCAGAGGTTGTAGTATAATGTTATAAGGTTTGAAATTGTGTCTAGAAATGTGCCTGGGAATGTTGAATTGTTAGGCAGAGGTCTGTAAAGGAGGAGAAAGTTACAGGAGGAAGTTGGTGTCGGTTTGCATCTGGTGATGAGGGCCTCACAACCTTATTTGGAAATGTTTTCTGTTCTGCTGAGATTTACTGCTTGTTTGAATATAATAGCTAGGACCACCTTCTCTTTTGCGTATACAGTTTTGTGTGATAGTTTGATAGCCTGGAGGAATGGCTTCATATGTCACTGGGGCCCTGTTATCTCCCAAACATGATTCTGTTATGAATAGGAAGTCAGGTTGTGTATCAGTGAGCAGGTCTTAAATGTGGTGCTTCTTTTTTGATAGTGATCGAGCATTTATGAGCAGGGAGTTTAGAAAATGTGTATTAATAGTGGTGTCATTTTGTTTTAGAGAAGGATGAGCGGCATATTTTGAGTTTGTAGCAGGTGTGTTATTACTTGTGATAACTGTATGAGGTTCACAATGTTTTTTTTAAAATATATTGTGTTGTTTTTCTATATTGTGTTCCTTGTCTAGCAGGCTTTGGAGGCATTTTATTGGATCTGTGTGTGTTGGTGGTGGGCTTGGTGGCTAAGAGTGACATGATGAGTTTAGTTTATTATGTAGAGTTGCCTTGTTCTGTATTAGCATGGGGGATGAGAAGATGTTCAGGGTGGCATGCTGTTTGTTTTGTTTGCCTCTGTTGAGGGTCAAAGGAGTATGGGTTAGGGGTATTGGAGTAGGATGAGGGTCATAATCTAATTACTTAAATTGTATAATTGATGAGAGGGGGTGAGTGGATGTTGCTGTGTGGGGGTGTATGTTGTAGATGTTTGTGAAGAGTGAGAACTTTGGAATAAAGATTGGGCAGGATTTGTATTATTTATATAGTCATGAGGGTGGGAGTGGGTGTGACGGAAAGTATTATGAAAGTTTGTGTTTTTTTGATGTGGTGATGTGTGTGGTTTGTTTAGGTTTTGTGGAGTAGTGAGAGAAGATATTGACGTAGTGGGTTACTGTGAAGGATTTGCATGTGAGTTACTGCCTCTGAGTGGTGTTTGAGTAGTACAGGGGGTAGGGATGTGTTTTTGGGACAGAACTCATTTAAAACAACAATACATTTAATACAGGGAGCATGTGAGCAGTTGTATGGGTGAGTGATAGAGTGTGTGAGGTTCTATGTGGTGTGTGAGTGAGTGTGTGGGTCTGTGAGTGGGTGTGTGAGTGGGTCTGTGGGTCTGTTAATCAGTGTGTAAGTGGTTGTGTGGTACTGTGAGTGGATGTGTAGGCAGGCAAGTGACTGTGTGATTGTGTGAGTGGCTGTTTGGGTGTGTGAGTAGGTGTGTGAGTGGTGTTATGGGTATGTGAGTGGATGTGTGAGTGGCTATATGGTTCTGTGATGTGTGAATGACATGACTGTATGGGACAATGAGTGTGTTTGTGAGTGGCTGTAGGGGTGTTTGAGTGAGTGTGTGAGTGGCCATGTGGGTCAGTGAGGGGTGTGTTAGTGGCTGTGTGGGGTGGTGAGTAGGTGTGTGTGTGGCTATAAGTATCTGTGGGTGAGTGTGTGAGTGGGCTGTGATGGTGTGTGAGTGGGTTTGTGAGTGGCTGTGTGGGTCTGTGTGTGAGTGTACACCAGAGGGCCCCTGCCACTAGCCAGACTACTGAACAGCCCTCCACCTCCGTTGACACTAGTGGACAGGAGGCCCCACCACAGGCCCAACAGGCCACCAGCACCCCTCCCCCTGCAGAAGGAGAACCACCCCACAAACGTTCCCTGTGAGCCAGGCAGAAGCCGGAGACTATTGCCAAGACCTCTACCAGGAAATAAGACTCTCCTGATTGTCACCCTTGTGTCCCACTCTGTCACCTGGTCCACCTTGAACTGCCATTGCTCCCCTTCCTATGCCCCCTTGGACAATGCACCTGTGCTACCAATAGACTGGACTCTACCCTGGACTTTTCCCCTGGCCAATGGTGATGTACGCCGGCGGCGACGGTATGCACCGCTGCAGAGGTCACTGCCATTTTCTATGTGTTCACTCACTTGCTACCTGACCTTCAACACAAGAGGACCTACACTGCATTTGCTGCTGTGACCTGTGTCTAGAACCTACCATGGCTCATGTGACTGGGGAAAGGGCCCCTGCCTTCACCTCGGCAGAGTTGGAGAGACTGGTGGATGGGCTCCTACCCCAGTACCGACTGCTGTATGGGCCTCCAGACCAACAGGTGAGTACACAGTGAGCACAATGAGTGGGGCATGAATGCATGGAGTGGTGTGTGTGAAGGCCTCGTATAGGGGAGTGGATGGGCCCTGGGCAGCGTGTAGCATGTATGCTGGGCCATGTCTGTGCGTAAGGGGATGGGAAGGGATATGGTGGGCAATGAGTGTAAAAGGCAGGACGGTCTGACTGATACCTTTCCTTGTGTATATTTCCTCTGCAGGTCAGTGCCCATCAAAAGACGGGTATATGGTGTGTCATCACCAAGGACGTGCGGACCCTGGGGTTTACGGCAGGTGGAGCACCCGCTGACAGAAACGGTGGGAGGACCTGAGACGCTGGGCACGGAAGACAGCGGAGGGCCAGGTGGGGATGTCCTCCCAACGAGGAAGGGGTGTCCGTCAGTGGCCCACATACTGGCAGTGGCCTATCCGGAGCTGGATGGGTGTTTGGGGTGCATCACATAAGCCACAATGGAGTGTGTACAGTGCCCATCATCACTACTTACGCCTGGTGGGGTGGTATCCGGATGGGTGATGTGTGCCTGTGGGTGCCTCTAGGCCACGGCTGACATTGCAGAGTAGGTTCCATGTTGGGCAGGGTTCTGATGTGATATTCCTCCAACTTAGCTAGTAGGCATTCACTACTGGGCAGGGCTGTGTGGGTACCAGGTATGCTGTAGTTGGTGGTATGTGTCCCTCCCCATGGCCTGATGACTAGCATTGTTACTGGTAGTGCATTGCATAGTGTGTAGGGCTGTTCCCATTGTGTGAGTGTGTTGTGTATGCCAACGGTGGTGTTGGTGCAGCAATTGACCAAGTGTATCCTTTGTCTCTCCCACCCTTTTTGTTTTGTCACCCTGTACTTATGTGCATTAGCATCATCTGGTGGAGGAGCAGCGGCACCAGCGATGGAGGGAGCTGCATCCACTGACTGTCAGGGCACCAGTGGGACGGAGGGCGAGGGGAGCACCACAGCGGAGACTGGAGGGGCCAGTTCGGACACCGATACCTCAGATGATGGAAGCTCCCCGGTGGTGGGGGACTCCTCTGTGCCCACCCCTGTTAAAGGTACAGCTGACACCCCGTACCAGCACTACCCTCCTAGCAGCCCCTCAGCGAGTAGTCCGTGTCCGTGCCCGCTCACCCAGGAGGGTGGGCATCTCCTTTGCCCCAGGCACCTCAGGACCTGCCCCAGTTAGCCCTGCTGCCCTGAGTGAGGAGGCTAGTGACCTCCTGCGATCCATCTCTGTCGGGCAGTCAACCATTGTGAATGCCATCCAGGAGCTGGCAGCCCAAATTCAACAGACCAATGCATTTCTGGGGGGCATTCCCTCTGGATTGGTGGCCCAACAGAGATCAGTCCAGGCTCTGGCCTCCTCTCTGATGGCAGTCATTGTCCGTGTTTCCACGCTCCCCCCACCAACTTCCTCTACTCTATCCCATTCCCCTCAACCCCAACCTATCCCAACCACACAGGCAGACGAGCATGCACACAGGACATCACACAAGAGTGGCACACTCAAACACAAGCACCACACATCATCCCAAAGGCACTCACACAAACACCATTCAGATGCATACATTCTAACATCAACTGACTCCACTGTGTCCCCCTCCTCCTCGTCCTCCACCTCCTTCCCAGTTGTGTCTACA
This sequence comes from Pleurodeles waltl, assembly GCF_031143425.1. Lineage (NCBI taxonomy): Eukaryota > Metazoa > Chordata > Amphibia > Caudata > Salamandridae > Pleurodeles > Pleurodeles waltl. The sequence goes on along the minus strand of NC_090440.1, from coordinate 1,485,781,587 downwards.
CTGATACCTGCATCCACTACATCCTCATCCACTACCATCATCACCAGCACACCTATCAGAGCACATACCTTACTGTCAGTCACCACACCCACATCCATGCACACGTCCTCTGTGTCCTCTCCCGCTGTATCTGTGCCCCCTCCTACCAAAGTACACAAACGCAAGCACTCAGACACCCAACAGCCATCCAGCTCACAACAGCATCCAGCCCATGCACCTGCACCCAAACACAGCAGACACCTCCTACGACCACTCCCTCTTTTTCCACTCCCAAACCTTCTCTCTCTTCCTGTCCCAATGTCCCTAAGAAGCTTTTGCTCTCCACCGTTGACCTCTTCCCTATCCCTCCTCCCCCCATGCTTCACATCTGGCCAGGGTGGCTAAAACCCAGACAAACACCTCAGCCACCCAGTCCATGGGCCCAGTAGTGTCTACCGCAACTACTGGTGGGAAAGGATCCCGGGCACCAGGCAGCCTCATGGAAAGGGTGCCTGCCCCAAGTGCTGCCAGAAAGGGCAAGGAGCCACCCCTAGCTACTGAAAGGAAGGGAAAGGTGCCATCCCCAGCTGCTGAAAGGAAGGGAAAGGTGCCACCCTCAGCTGCTGAAAGGAAGGGAAAGGTGCCACCCCCAGCTCCTGCCAGGAAGGGCAAGGGGCCTGCACCAGCAGGCAGAAAGGACAAAGGGCCTGGTGTTGGGACTTAGTCGGAGCCCACACCACCAACCAGGGTGGTGCACCTGTCGAAGGCTGCAGGGGATGAGCTGGACCCTCCCCCACCACTACCAGCAGCTCCACCAGCAGCACCACCACCAGCACCACCACCAGCACCACCACCACCAGCAGCAGCACCAGTGGGCAGCTGTCCGAGGCTGCAGGGGATGGGCATGGAGCCTCCCCCCTCCACTACCAGCAGCTCCACCAGCAGCAGCACCAGCAGCAGCACCACCAGCACCACCACCAGCAGCAACAGCTCCAGTGGGCAGCCATCCAAGGCTGCTGGGGATGGGCTGGAGCCTCCCCCCACCACTACCAGCAGCAGCACCACCACCACTGCTACCACTGAACAGCCGTCACCTCCGGCGGACAGTGAGTAGTCCTGCGTCCATGGGCTGTTGTGTGGGCTGCCCCTGCAAATCCTGTGGGTATGACACCCAACTGAGAGACTGTGACCTTGCACTTCCCAAGATCAGCATCACAGGGCACAATACCCCCTCCAGAACCAGTGGAGAAGCCATCTATTTACCCCATCCTCCCCAGGATGAAGATCACAGGGCACAATGCCCCCTCCAGAACAAGTGGAGAAACCATCCACTCACCTCATCCTCCCCAGGATGAAGATCACAGGGCACGATGCCCCCTCCAGAACCAGTGGAGAAACCATCCACTCACCCCATCCTCCCCAAGATGATGATCACAGGGCATGATGCCCCCTCCAGAACCTGTGGTGAAGCCATCCACTCACCCAATCCTCCCCAGGCTGCAGATCACAGGGCACAATGCCCCCTCCAGAACCAGTGGAGAAGCCATCCACTCACCCAATCCTCCCCAGGCTGCAGATCACAGGGCACAATGCCCCCTCCAGAACCAGTGGAGAAGCCATCCACTCACCTCATCCTCCCCAGGATGAAGATCACAGGGCACGATGCCCCCTCCAGAACCAGTGGAGAAACCATCCACTCACCCCATCCTCCCCAAGATAAGGATCACAGGGCATGATGCCCCCTCCAGAACCTGTGGTGAAGCCATCCACTCACCCAATCCTCCCCAGGCTGCAGATCACAGGGCACAATGCCCCCTCCCGAACCAGTGGAGAAGCCATCCACTCACCCTATCCTCCCAAGCATTAAGATCATAGGGCATGTTGCCACCTCCAGAGCCAGTGGGCAAGTCACCCACTTGAGAGACTGTGGCCTTGCACTCCCCAGGACTGAGTAATGGGCATGGTGTCCTCTCCAGAGCCATTCGGCAAGTCACCCACTTGAGAGACTGTGGCCTTGCACTCCCCAGGGCTGAATAATGGGCATGTTTCCCCCTCCAGAGCCAGTGGGCAAGTCACCAACCTGAAAGACTGTGGCCTTGTCTCTCCAGAACTGAGTAATGGGTATGTTTCCCCCTCCAGGACCAGTGAATTTGTTCCATCTGCCGGCTGAGGTGCCCCCACATTGCCCATCCCCCTGAGGTGCCTGGCTATTTGCTAACGGATGCCCCTGCAGCGTTCTCTCAGTGTTGTTGCAGGAGTCAAGTGGGGCCTTGAACTTAGTGATGTGGCCCTGTGTCCCACGAACATTGAGGACTGGGCAGTGTCCCTTTATTTGTAAATATGTATATACTTTTAGATTTGTATGCACGTCTTACTGCTATATTTATCTTATTACACTCACTTTGATCTATTGGTGTTGTCCTTGCATTATTACGAGGGGTACGGAGTCAATATGTAATGTTGCTGCATCTGCTTGTGTGTATGGTGTTGGGGGTGGGGGTGTTGCATGTTGCATGTGTGTGCCACTCTCCTTTTCCTCCCTCCCTCCCCTGTGTGCTAGGCGGCAGTACTCACTGTGGTTGTCTGCGGTGGCGTTGGTGTTCGTGGTGGAGCAGGACGCAGAACATCATTGGAAATATATGCAGTTCGGGCTCCATGGCGGTGTGGGTCATCCCTCAGTTTCTACAGGTGAGTCGGTCCCTTCTTTGCAGTGTTTCCGCCAAGCTTTTAATGTCGTTGGTACTGTCCCTGAAAAGGTGGCGGTTTCCTGTCTCATAATACTGTGGGCGGAACATTGACTTTCGCCTGGCTGTAGGCGGTTACTGCCATGGTGCCTGTTGTTTCCACCCTGGCGGTCGTTGTGGTAAAGTTTCTGTCTGTCTGAGCTGTTTCCACCATGGTCATAATTTGGCGGTATTCACCGCCAGCCTGTTGGCAGTATTACTGCTGCTTTATCACCGACCGCCAGGGTTGTAATGCAGGCCTCTGTCTTTTTGTGTTCCTTTAAAAGTCGTTTTTATGTTATCGTATATATGATTTATCATTTACATTTCTGAGTGTTTCTTATTGTGCATGTTCTTTTGCTGTATGAAGTGCAAACACTATATTATGCGTATACAAATAAATGCATAAGGCAGTAGTGGACATTCAGATTCTGAGATAACAATCTATGGTTCTTTTGACTTGGTCAGGAATTCCAAACAGAGTTGTTTAACTTAGTGGCAAATGCAATTTAACGTTTTTTAGGCCTTGCATTTACTCACATGTGTTTTTTTCATTGTGCCCTCACATTCTAGAATCATGTATATTTGTTTCCATCATGGAGTAGTTATAGATTCTTCAACAGAAAGTATGTCAGTCTGCCAGGAGATTATTTATGAATTGTAACCATCTATATCTTATGGCTCAACACATATCCAGTGTCACAGAAAGCAGGCATTGCAAGTTTTAGCACACTTCACAATTATATTATGTTAATTAAACAGTTATGTTCATCAGAGTGGACAGATTCATCTTTTTATATCAAATACAAAGTAAGCATTAATCACAACTGAGTTGCATTTCACCATAATACAACGATAAAAACAAATGAAGCAGTGCAAAATTGGTTGTTATGCAGGTTTTATCAGTTATCAAAATAAACACCAATGTTGACATAAGAAGTGATTTATGTTTACACTGAAAGTCCCTATAAGCAAAGTTATGACTTTGTAAAATGACAATATCATGACGTAACGTGCAATGAAACACGGCCTAATGCAACATAGCATAAAAATTACGCAGTATAAGACAACTCAACATACCAGAAGAATCCATAACATAAGACGAGGAAATAATGTAAAATACTGTTATCAAAATAACATAACATAACATAACAACAATTAAATAGCACTGGATTTTTCACATTTTAAAGAATAATTGTTCATACACGTTGAATGTTCAAATGTGACTGTTACCATTCCAGCCTTGCTCTGCCCAGACACAATTTGATAAATTGCGCTAGAAATATGATGGTGAGGTTTAGACATGCATTTTAAACTCACAGAGAAACGTTGCTGGTTTCATGGCAATTCTTTTATTCCTTAAAAAAACTCTTCCATTTCAAGAAAAGTGTTTTTGACAAAACAATCATAAAATAGATTGTGTTTCATTTGACAAATAGCTTGGTAGATCCAATGTGACTTTACGTCTACCAAGTGTAGAATACATTTGAATGAAGTATGAATGTTTACCAGAGCATAACAGTTTTATGGATCATTGACATACCTAGTAAGTGTAGTTAGGGGACAGCGAGTTATGGTATCACGGTCGGATAGTGGCTCCTTCTATGCTAATAAATTACCCAGACCAAAGATTCTGTGCTTCTCTGCAGTTTGAGGTAATAGGAATGATTCACTGCTAAATCTTGTTTAAAGGTTTTCTAACATTTATAATCCACTTCTAATCCACATGAGTGCATCTGAGCCATTTGTGAGCAGATAAAGTGGGATATGTTAATATTTGTGATGCCAAATAAATGCCAAGTAAGATAATGGGTCACTAACAACTTCCACAGTGTCAAATACTGCAGCAGCAGTGACCTTATTCAACAAAAAAACAGCAATTAGTTATTCAACTAATACTACATATAAACTGCAAACTATATCGCAATCAGTTGGACAAAATACATTACAGTGATGTGTATATGTGTCTAAAGTACAGGTATGATAGTATAAAGTGTACCTTGTACTATCATTCCGGCTATTGTAAATATAGGGCCAGATGTATCAAAGAGGTTTACCCATTCTGTGCCTATGGGAAAATGTGTTCATACATATGCCGCATAGTGCCTATAGTGCTTCATAAGCTTCTTTATATATTGCGTTAAATATGGTTTGCTGTGTGCTACACAAAACCCATTTCTTATAATGGCATTTCGTAGACCTGTCAGCCTTAGAGTAGTCTTCCCTCCATTTTTGCTGATCTCGTTTTTGCTGGCTTTAGGACTCTGCACACTTTACCACTGCTAACCAGTGCTAAAGTGCCTGTGCTCACTATTTAAAACATTGTAACATTAGCTGTTACCCAACAGGAATATTAAATAGGCCTGGGCAGAGTGCGTGGAGTCATGCTATGCAGAACTCTGTGAAGTAAAAAAAAAATCTGCAGCGCAAAGCGGAGTTCTGTGAGTGGACGGACATCTCCATTGCGCTCGAACATGTTGCGTTTGACGTCAAGCGCAATGCAAAGTACATACTCACATTCAAAATCACGCATTAACGGCACCACATGGTTTGCATGGGAGTGGCCATCTTGTTTTTCACTCTGTTTATGGAGCTGGGCCTATTTTTTTCATCCCCAATTTATCTTTGCAATCCTCTACCCTCCTAATTAATCTACCCCTCATTTATTTTATTAGAGTCTCTTTTTGTGACTGTATTTTTAAGTTTTTAAACTTTGTCATGCTTTTTGTATTTTTGCCTATTTTTCCCTTTTCTTCCTTCCTTTTCTCTATACATTTTTTTCTTCTTCACCCAGCATCATGGCAGAGCAGGGTGGCTCCGGATATCAGGGAAGTGGCAGCACCAGGACCCCCGGGACAGCCAGCAGACTTCTACATTATTGGTGGCAGTGGCCGCAAAGGGATGCAGTCCCAGCCAATCTTTTCAGAGAAGGTGGCAGCACTGGTCTATGTGCAGCACCACATCTGCTCTATGCTGGCAGCAGGCAGCAGGTCTGGCAGAGGTTACCCATTGCAGGAAAGTTGGGCTAGGGTGTGCTAGTGTGTCAGGGCCACCACCCAGGCCCAGCGCACCACCCAGCAGCTGATGCATTGCTGGGCGGATATAATCAACTGCAAGTAGGACCCGCTCAACCTGCTAGGCATTGAGATTTCAGGGCTTGGTGAGTGTTATATAATTGGGTTTGTGTTTTGCAGTGCTAACCTTTTTTCCGAATAACAGGCGACTTGCACTCAGAGGTAAGTTATGTTTAGTTTATGTTAAGAATATTATTTATTATGTGATCCAGTTAGAGCTAGGCAGGTGCTCGGCTCTACATCATCGTACTCATAGGCACTCACTTTGGCTGATTATTTAAGAAGTCATTGCAACACAGACTCCTCTGTCCCCCTGTCTCGATAGTGAGTTAGTAACATAAGTTAGTTAGCATTCTCTGTGACTTTACGTAGCTCCTACAGTCCCAAGCAATTTTACAGTGATGCGAGTGTGCATCTATGTATTGCAAAAAAGGTACACTGAGTTGGTCCATCAAGGGCTTTGAGAAATGAGAATAGAATCAAAGATCATTCATTGCAGTGCATCAGTTCCAAATGTAGTTTTTGTTATAAAAATTTAGAAAAGCGATATTAAACGTTTAGCCATCTCAATGATAGTCCATCATACCAGCAACATAGGCTATCCGATTTAAGTACAAAGTTATTGCATTTGCCTGTTATATAAAAATGTTGTGGAGAATAACAGTATCACTAATGTATTTTTTTATCTTCTTTATTTCTTGCATCAGCACCGAAGGGCAAGTAGATGGGCACTACACGGGATTTCGGCAGGAGCTGGGGAGATACCAACCACCAGCACCAATGCTGTTGCCAGTAAGTCCTATTATTTTATATATACCTATGTCATATTATTATTATTATTATTATTATTATTATTACTATTATTATTTCCCTAACTTTCACCTCTCCCCACTTTTATAATGCTTTTAAGTTTGCCTTGTTTACTTTTTTACTCCCTTTTTATCAACTCCACAATCCAAGTTTTGTGTAATTCCTGTAATCCCTGCATTATCTTTTTTCTGTCTTTCATTGATCATTTTGTATTCCACCCCTTCATTATTCTCCAATAATTCCAAGTCATCATCATCATAGGCTATGGTCCAGCACCTCCATTACGCAAAGTTTTTGATTGGCTTGACTTCCTGGGTATTCTAACATTCCAACATATTGCCAGAGTGATATTTTTGATAGAAAATACTGCAGTGATAACCGAAGTGTGTATTGGGTTTCATTTGTTTGATTAAAAAAATTAAGAAGGGTTGGTTTACATGGCATATGAAAACTGTATACTTTTTCTCTAGACACACTGACCAGTACAACCAGTGGTGCCGGCTCAAGTTCCAATGCTGCCCGAGTAGATAGAGCAGAGGGAGAAGCGGTGGCATGGACGTGTTATTCTAAGTCACATTGCTTGCTTGTTGACAATTACTATTAATCACTAGCTATAAGGGTGTGTCCTGATCAGATTTGTGAACCCACCACATTACAGCTTCATTGGGGCTTGGGCTATGTATGGCCTCCTCTATCTGTAACTCAGCAAAAATACACATAATGTACACTAAAAATGATGACCCAATGGGAACATGAAAAAATGGAAGGTTAAAAGAAAGGATGGGTGAAAATAGTTAAAAGAAAGGATGTGTGGGTGGGTGGATGGAAAAGGATGCATGGGTGAGTACTGGGTAAATGGATGGATGGGTGAAAGGATAATTGAAAGAAAGGGTGGATAGTGGGTATTAAAGGAATGGATAAAGGAATGTGAATTTGTGGAAAGGCTGGATGATAGAAAGTAAAGCTTCAGTCAAGGTGACTAGGGGTGAATATAGTAAGAAGAATGATAGGATGATTAGATATTTGCATGGATGAATAAAGAAGGGAACTCTTCTGTAGAGGGGCATGCTGCTCAACTACCTCACCTACTTTGAGTTTTATCATTTCTGGGTATCAAAGCTACAGTTAAAAGTTGGGATATTTCAATTTGTGTTCTAATCCCTTGACTCACTGTATTTGTTTAAATGAGGCAGCTATGTATCCGATCATCACTCATCAAACCCCTCCATGCCCATGACATTTCACCACATGACCGGAGAACTGCAGTGCAGTATTCCCAATACAGATTCATCTTATGCCTGTCCAGATTTTTTCCTAGACTTTAACTATACAGTGACGGAATAGGCCAAAGCTTAGACACTTGATGAATCAATGATCAGTGATTACTCTCTATTCTTCTATAGCAAAAGCTCTACCTACCTGCCTAATCCCTCTGCCTTACTTTGCAGTACAATAAGTCAAGTTTCCTTTCATTACTGCCCAGTGAATGAATTTGATGGAAATAATTTGTGATGGTGGTCGAGACCAGTGAGTAAAGTGGGACTAGTAAGTGCCCGATAGGATTTCAAGTTTGCCATAAGGGATACCATGTGACGAACATGCCAAATACAATCTATATAGTCCATTCCTTTCCCTGTGGTGCAGTGCATCATTTTGCCCACAGTCTACTTACGGTAGACAGGATGAATATATCAGCATTTTATAGATGACATGTGTGATGTATCTTATTTATTCACCTGCCTCGTTGGAGTCAGGGTAGAAAGTAAGTGAAAGACATACAGGCCATTGGAATTAAAGATAGATAATTGTCAGCTCCAGCTGCTCCAGCTGCAGACAGTAGCACAGTACTCAAAATGATGGCTAGCATGCCTCAAATAGTTTGTCACAGCTACTTGTACTCCATAGTGCATAATGCCTTACTCATCATAAATGAGAGGTAATCCATTTTTATTTTTCCACTAAATGTGTCTGTTTAGGCACTAGAAAAGCCTTTAAAAGAAAAAAAATGAAATCACTGTTTATTTAAGCCTGTTTAACTGTTGTTATTCTGCCTTAATTATTTTCTATCAGACAGTCAGTGCTTTTTCTGTGAGAAATGTGAGGTAAACAAGAAAAATATGCTTATGACTCTCCTAATCATAATCACATCAAATTCCAGTGTCCCTAGGGGACCAGCAATGTAGTGCTACTGTGCCACCTACTACCTACTTTTGAAGAAGTGTTTGTTCAGAGCACTGTTTGCAATTTGTCTGTTTTATTCTTCTTTTCTCAATATAGCTAATTTTGCTCGATGACCACCACCAACCAGGCAGGGGATAGCAGCCCGTCTGTGGCAGCAGCGGATGGAAAATATCCAGGATGAATATACGCAGCTGGTGGTCCTTGAGGAAGAAGAGGCTGAAACAACTCTCTCAGACCCAGGACCCAACACATTCAGCATGCCAGCTCCCAGCCCCCAGCTTTACAGCCAATGCAGTGCCAGTGGCGCCACCAGCATTTAGGGTCATTGACTGTACCTGCTGCTGCACCCTCCTACACAAATAGGGCATTGCTGAACTGCATCCTGCAATGGATGGACCACACTGAGAGCAGACTCACCACCATTTAACAGAGCCTGAACCAGCTCCTGACCCATATTGACAGTTCCCTCTTCTAAGCCCTTTTTTACATTTTTTTTATTTAGTGGGAGGGACTTGTGTGTGAAGAGGGTGAGGAGGGGGTTGGGATGGAGTTTGGACTTTTCATTGGAATTTTTGGGGATGGGTTAATATTTGTTCATGGAGAGGGGTGGAACTTGTGTGGGTAGAAAGGCAGGGAGGGTTTTCTATTTGTAAATAATTGAAGTGGATATATTTTTTTTTAGCTTCACTTGTAGATTAAATCTTTATTTTTACTTTTTAGTTTGCACTACTGTCTTTTAGTCTAGCCTTTTTTTTATCTACTAAAAAAAGTGTATGTCATTTACTTATTCCCTTGCTCTGTTGCCCTCTGCAACTATATGCTGACCACTAGGGGATGATTGTCATTGTCTATTTTGAGCAATGATGGGGAGCTATAAAACTAAAGTTAGGAAATGAAATCATGGAGTCAGGAGAAGTGGGTTCAGACTCAAGAGTGGTTGGTCCAGGTTAAGCGTTTTCAGAACACACATACAAGGCATGAATGATGATGTTGATGGGGTCGGTGTGGAATATTGCTCAGGTAATAGAAGGTTAGAAGATCATGCATTGAGCTGGAGTCATTTTCACCATATACTCCTCAGCAAGTGTGTGATTAATTTATTGTGTAAAATTAAGTTACACCTCAATAAATCACTCAGTCCGGAGGAAGAGAGTTAGCTGCTCGATGAATGGATGGAAAAGGGTATTTCGGGAAAGGTGTGACAGAAATAAACACTGCACAAAAGAAACCATGACAATATTCATTGGGGTGCTGAGCAGCACAACATCATCAATCTGTTGTGGAAGGAAACAAAGTGATAAACATGGCACAGTTCAGTTAAATGATTTGCAAACTGTCCTTCTTCCCCGGAGAGACCCCAGATAGTATAACCTAGATGTTACGTCTTCTTGAAATATACAAATTATGGAATATTAAATTTAACCCACTAAGTTCTAAAAATGATGATTGTTAAAAGGAACATTATACTGTATTGCCTAATTAGGTGAATTTTTTTATAGAGTAAAGGAGAAAAACAAAAGGAAGCGAGATAAGCTTCATGAGAAGTCAGGAGTGTACCAAGAAGACTCAAAGAAGAGCAACAACATAAGAGGAGATACACGTTTGAGCAAGCAATGACGAACACATATTCTCAGAAGTATTTCCAAGTCAATGCACCTCTGTCCAGATCGTAGAGCTGAGTGAGTACTAGCCCTCAGAGTCTTCGCCATCACCATGGTTTCTCTTTGAAGTCAATAACTTTCTCCTTCTATCTGTTGAGGTTTTGCAGACCTGAGTCATTCCATCCTCCAGCTCCAGATTCTAAGTAACTCCCTCTTAGTCCCAAACCAAGCAATGTGAAGTGCACAGCTGTTGAAGAATAAATAGAGAAACAGAATTAGAGTATTTTGTGTAGATTTATGTTTGATAACTAAGGTGGCTGTTCTGTTCTAAGGAACCAGAAAAAAGGAGGGGACCCTGCAGGTAAATTTCACTATGTTTGGAAGGCCAATCAGTTTCAGCAAAAAACACCATTCAGCCCCCAAACATTGCAAATCATTGGAAACAAGTTTACAAATGTGTTGAACTCCCTTCCTCACTGTTAGCCACCACATATATCAGTCATCACTCACAAATTCACAGTCACTCAATATATCACCACTCATCGATACAGTAGGTACTTACTAATTATCTCTCCCAATATAAGCACAGTGATTGAACAAAATATCTCCTCTTCAATGGTATCAACACATTGGACTTTGGCATTTGCACTGGCAGCTTTTATTGAATGATTTTGTACGGCAGCCCTGGTAGAGGATGTAAAAAATAGGAGAGCCAATGGCATGTTAAGGAGGCAGGCATTATCTCCAATGTCTTGATTGGTATGTGGGTCTTCTTCACTGCACATGGGTCCACCTCCTATCTGGGCTTATATGTGACTATAAAATGATGGGGAGCATAAATCAGACACAAACATAATGTTCCATTTGCATTGTTTTGCAAAGAATGAAAGAATAAAAGAAGTTCAATGAGAAATAATTAAAAAGTTATATGGTGGCATTGGCATACTTAGCCTGGGAAGTAGAGTTCATGTTCACCCAGAAGCTGGTCAGCTAACACACTTGATTCTGACCAAACATAGTACTCCTCTTCCTGTGGTGTTTTGGAAATGATGTAAGCAGGTGGTATAAAATACTGCTTCATTTTGATCATGGTTAATCTCTCCACGTTTTAAGGCAAGAGACCTGCCCTTCTCACTCTAACAACTGCACCTAATGCAATGCACTGAACACATGTTCAGCAGACACACGGGTTACAGGACAAGCCAAAAACATTTTGCCAGCCTGCTAAGCTAAGCTATGGCTATTGGTGCGTCTTCCCATACCAATACACTAATGTATTTTGATACACATGCACCTCTTTTGGGTCATCCAGATACTCCTGGAACATCCTCTGAATGGTCATTTGTGCTGCCACTTGCTCGACCGATTTTTCCTTTGCCTCTGCACTGGACTTAAGACCTGCCACTTGAAACCAAGCCAATGCAGAGGTTGGGTCAGATTCTTCTTTTGCTATTGTAACCAGTTTTCCTGTTGGTGGGGTTGGCGGATGTGAGACAGGACTGCCCTTTCTGGAAGTTGAAGGCGGCACCCCAGAACTGCAAAGTTCCAGCCATTTTTGTTCCAGTTCTCTGGCTTGCTCAACAATCCACCTCTTGCATTGTGAAACATCCCCTTCAGAAAAAGAAACGAAAGTGGGAAGAAATTGTTTTTTAGCTTGAATCATGTAGGTTGGCACAGTAGGCTCTCAATCAAGGCATGCACTTCTGGGTTTTCGTTCACAACCCGAAATGTGAACCTTTCAGACATCTTATTTAGCTGCTCCTGCAGCAGATGCAATAACAGGATAGCTTGGCTCTTTGGACTGTCCTCTTTGCTAACGTCCTATGTGAAGACCTCAAAAGGGAGCAGCATCTTTATGAGGCATTTGACTAGGTACCATTTGTCTGCATTCATGGTCATAGCTTTTCAAATTGCATCCCCTCCTCTTTGAATGACATAGTCATTGATCTGTTTGTACTGCTCAAACAGACGCTGCATCATTTATTAGGTTGAATTCCAATATGTTGGCACCTCCTGTTACAGGGCTTTAACTGGTACTCTGTTACCATGCTGAAGGATCTAGCAACTGTCTCCAGGCTTTGAATGAATGGCTGAAATGAGTGCAGATGCATCTGCAGTTGGTCAGTATGTTCCTGACTTTCTTCTTTTTAAAGAAAGTCTTGCACAACTAGATTGCTGCAGTGCACCAATCACAGGACCCTGAAATAGCCACTCACTGCCATGGCTTTGACTATGTTACTGTCATTGTCCATGCCAACAAATACAATTCGAAGGCGTCTGGGTCACAGCCATTCAGACACCTTACCATTAAATTTTTCCAAGATGTTTGCAGCTGCGTGTGATTTCTCCATGGCAAACATGGCTACTGTTGTATGCCACCAAACATTACTAAAAATGTCTTCAGGGCTAAGACCTGTAAGTAGCTTTTGCTTTACCTCCACAAAAGAGATCCAGTGTGCAGTGATGCACATGTAATCAGTCACCTGACAACTGGTCCACTTGTCTGTCGTCAGGTGCATAGTGTGAAAAACACTTTGCTGCAAGGCTTGTCCAACCAATTGCAGCACATTGTGATGCAGTGGTGGAACAGCAACTCTGGCAAAATAGGTCCAAGTCATTTCACAAAGGAAAAAGGAAGAAGGTCCAGTGCTAACATTTTACCAGCTTCCCATTGCACAAACATGCCATTGGTTGATTGCGGTCATAGGGCCACTCATGCCTGAACATGCTCGTAATTGAAGCATGGATTTTCTTTTTTTGTAGGGCCACTGACACAGGCCTCTTTTGAGATGTGGGTGGTGGTAGACTCAATGCACGTCATTGTGGTGAAGTCACCATATGCAGTGGTATCTCCATCTGACTCTGAGTCGTCCTGTGCCATTGTGAGGTCACTGAGATGGGTGATTCTAGTGCATTGCTGGGAACAGGGTTTTTTGCATGAGGATGTCACCCTCTTCTTCCTCACTTTCCACCATGATTTGATCAGTTGTAGCTGATGTTTCCTGGCTCTTCTCACCTTCACCACTGCAACCACGTTCAACAATTTTTTAAAGGTGCTACTCCCACCGGATTGCATGATTTTTTCTCATAGGGGTCTTCTGCCCCCAGTACCATAATGTTAACCAAGCTTTCCTCAACAAACACTTGTGTGGCAAATAGAGCAGATTGCAATGTTCTCCTCCTGTTTGCTAATCATAAAAATGTCCCAAACTGGGGAGGAATACTTTCTTGTTCGGCCACTGTCAATGCCTGAAGAACTGGAGGTAGGTAGGTATGTTGATTGCCTCTCTGCACTGCTTGCGTCTACTGAGGGATGGGATGGTGCATGTCTCTGCTGGGGTCTTATAAATATGGGAGCTGGTGGTGCTGCCTATGCCACATCCCTTGGAGAAGGCTGGAGAGTAATGATGGACTCCTCTGTGCCAGCTTTCACACTGATTGGCTTGTCATCATCATCCTCCTCATCATCCCCTTCCATGATTCTAAGGTTTTCTCGAACTTTCCTTTTCCCGTGCCTCTCCTGGTGTCTCCTGGACTCTGGTGAGGTCCACTCCATGTCCCTATCATCATTATCTGAACTGGTGCTTGGAGAAGATGGTGGAGTAATACCTTTCCTTTTTCTTGCTGGAGATCTAGGGGGCATTGATTCTAAAAAAGGAGGTTCTTGCTCAGAAGGAAGCTCAACCTTTTGTTCTGCTCCAGCATCAGGTGTCACGACTCACGTGCTGCTGGCGCCTGGAAACCGCAGATCTAGTGGCGTAGGTCTTGAGGGTTCGGCTTTGGCCCAGAAAAGGGCGACTCTTTCTAGTAGCCACGGTGCTGCAGGCAGTGGAAACGCCAAGAACAGACCGTGCCCTTTAGAATTAGTGCCAGAGGGAAAAACCCCAATAAAGGGGAAAAAACCTCCAAAAAATGGATTCCTGAAACAAAAACAAAACTAGGAATCAAACAGGAACAAAATGCAGGTAAATGCAAAATTGAAAAGATTCAGAACCGAAGGCTAAGAATCAGGAGCGAAGACACAATCTGAACAGAAAGTGATGCAGCGCAAGGAAAGGGAGAAAACAGAGCCCTTATATACCAAGAAACAGGAAGTGACCAACAGGAAGTAAAAAGACACCATTTTAGATAGGGAAAAAGTACATAGGATAGAATAGAACAGGAACCATAGAAAATAGGGACCAAGGAATGCTGGGAAGAAAAAGGTAACATGGGAAGGGGGAAAGACATAAAGAAAGGACAGAAAATGCCTCGAAAAAGTAAAGAAGAAAAAGAAGAAGAAGAAAGAAAAAGAAACAGGTAAGGAGGGGTCAGGGGAGAACAGGGACACAACAGAAGGCAGAGCGAGGCCCAAAATAATATCTGGGGCCTCGCGCTGTACAAAGAAGACTCGGGGCGCGCCGCGTCCTGAGAACGCGCTGCGCGGCGCGAGCCGAATGCTCGGCTCGCGCCGCACCACGCGGCGCAACAGTAGGTCCCCCCCCCGAAGGTCTAGGTTTGAAGGGAAACAAACGATGAAAACGAGAAATCAAAAGAGGGGCGTGAACAGAAGAAGCATCTTCCCAAGAGCATTCACTAAGAGGATAACCCTTCCAGTGAATCAAATACTGAAGACGCCGGTGAAAAAGGCGAGAGTCACAAATTTCTTGAACCTCATATTCAGGGACATCATTCACCAACACAGGAGGAGGACAAGGAAACTGACGAGAGAAAGGATCAGGGACATAAGGTTTGAGTTGGGATACATGAAAGACCGGATGAATTTTCCAAGTATGAGGCAAGCGAAGACGAACAGTGACAGGATTGAGCAACTGAAGAATACGAAAAGGCCCATAATAGCGAGGCGTGAACTTATTCAGAGAAAGGCGAGAGGGCAAGAATTTGGAAGAAAGCCAGACTTTATCCTGAGGGTGATAATTAGGAGTGGGTCCACGTTTCTTATCAGCGATCTTCTTCATATATCTCTTAGTGTGCAATAAATTAGATCTAATTAGCTTATGGAGTTGCAGGAGACGTTTGGAAAAAGATGTAATGGCAGGCAGAGGAGAGGTAGATTGAGGAGCAGTAGGAAAAGAGGTCGGATGATAGCCATAGGAACAGAAAAAGGGAGTGACCTTGGAGGCACTATGGACAGAATTGTTGTAGGAATATTCAGCAATAGGAAGATAAGTGTTCCAGTTGCTTTGGGTGGAATTACAAAAACAACGAAGGTATTGTTCTAGTCCTTGATTCAAACGCTCAGTTTGTCCATTGGTCTGAGGATGGAAACCGGATGATAGTGCTATATTGATATTCAGTGTCTTGCAAAAATGTTTCCAAAACCGGGAAATATACTGGGGACCCCTGTCAGACACAATGGTATGTGGAAGTCCATGGAGACGGAAAATATGGTCGATAAATATCTGGCTCAATTCTTGGGATGTTGGTAATTTCTTTAGAGCAGTAAAGTGGGCCATCTTAGTGAAAGAATCAACAGTGACCATGATAACCTGGTTTCCAGCTGATGGCGGAAGTGAACACATAAAGTCAGTGGAAATAGTATGCCATGGCGTTGGTGGAACTGGCAAAGGCTGTAGTAATCCTGCAAGTCTGCTACGGGGAATCTTGACTTGGGCACATATGGGACAAGCCTGAACATATCTTTCGACATCTGATTTCCAGGTAGGCCACCAGAAAGATCGCGAAAGAAGTTCTTGTGTGGCCTTAATACCTCTATGTCCAGCAACCGGTGAA